>NC_141219.1:3900000-4422500 GCF_054856515.1 Filicampus tigris
ATTAAGGTCACCGATGCGAACCACTACAAAGACCGACTACGCTGTGGACTGAACGTATGTGGACAGACCGTAAACCCGATCGGATCAGGCCGTGGCATGACGGAAGGAATTGTTCCCACGCCGGCCGCGTGAGAGTCATCTATGAGAAATTCCAGTCGATCGCGTGGTGAAAATGAACTGCGACACGTCAACACGTCAAGCTCTGTGAACCACTGCAATGGTCCATCGGTCAACCGCAGGGTGACTGTGAACAGCACATCGGCGAAGACTGGGCAAGCAATGTGAATCGCCACAAAGTCCCTGGATTGATCACCGGCCAATTGCAGGGAGACCAAGAGAGAATTGATCCACGCACACTCGCGTGAGCCACTACACCAATCAAATGAATTGCACGTAGTCAGCCAGCTATGTGAACCGCTAAGAAGACAGACTCCAGGCCAGAAGGTCAGCAGTAAAGAATCCCACGCAAGCTTCATGAAAGTCCACTAAAAATATTTTTCGAATCTATCATTAATTGGATACAATTTTATTTTGCATTAAAGTGTAGTACAAAACCTTTCTTCCCAGATCACTGTTTATTAGAGTGAAAGTCCCCCCAATTTTTTTTTTTCAAGAATATGTTCTATGCAGGTCCACTAGTTGAAACAAGGCATTCTGATAAATATTGTGTTAGTGGAATAAGAGTTAATCCACCCGTTTTTAGCCATCTCAGGAGGCGGCCAGTCGACAAGAAGTGACAAAATGGCCGCCCGCCGAGATGGCTAAAAACAAGGTGGATTAACTCTTATTCCACAAACGTAATATTTATCAGAATTCCTTGTTTCAACTAGTGGGCCTGCATTGAACATATTCTTGAAAAAAATATGTTTGGGTTGACTTCCTTTTTAACTACTTATTGTTGCTTTTTTTCGGTATTGTTTAGTCATTTAAAAAACAATAATTATACAACAGTTACTGGGTTCTGAGTACTAAAGGATTTGGACAATTTAAGTTGAACTCAGAACGATTCCTCGATCATGAAAATAGTTGCCGATTACTTTGATAATCGATTATATTGTTGCGTAACCCACCAATTTTTGCCACCTCCAATGCGAACCACTACAAAGACGATTTAAGACACTCGCATGGGCTCGCTTTTAGGTCCACGCCGGCCGCAATCCGGGGCGAGCTGTCGTCGTAAGACAGAGGAGATGGATTTACATAGTGATTGTGTTTGCTGATTTGGCAGGGCTGCAGCTGATAACTTTTAGCGATCCGCAGCATCATTGATCTCCTTGATGGATTTATCGACGAGGCGACGCGCGCGGGGGGGCGGTGGGAAGCGGCTTCGGACAGCCGATCCTGCGATACTTGGGGGTGCGGGAGGCTGACACGAAGCGGCTACCTGCGCGTCCGTGAGCCTCGTCTCATTTCTCTGCTTTGTCTTGTGGATTTTTTGTTCCCCCCCACCCCCCCCTCCCCTCACCGCCCCTGCGCTCACTCCTCCCGGAGGGAATTGTCTGTCAATGAAGGCGAGCAAGCGGCACACTTCTTAATTGTCGGGGAACAATGCATGCGAAGGAGGAACCTGCCGGATGTTTGGACTTCCTTATCACAACCATCTCTCTCTCTCCAAATCACAAAGTTGAGAGGGAAATGCAGTTATTAAAAGGAGCTCTGTCAATATTTTTAATGCACAAACATTCTCAGGCAAAACGAGGAGGAGGAGGAGGCGGGACAGACCAAACAGGAAGCGCCTCAAAAATGTATGTCGGGATGTTTTTTTTTTTTTTTTTCTTAATCAGTCAAAGATGGCCCCACTCATCAGGGGTTGATTGCGTCGCTGTTTTCTTCCTGTGCAAGATCACAGGCAGGGAAGAAAAATCGGATGATGCACAACAAGAACATTTTGAGCCGTTTCTTCCCAAAAACACTGAAACTGTGACATAGAAGCTTCCCATTGTTTTGCAGCTTCCTCCGCTTTAATACGTTCATAAAAATGGAGGGTCAAGAAATGGGTAAATAGGGAATGAGTGATTTGAAAAAAACAAATTTGAATTTGAGGCTTCTATTTTGAAAATAATCGGAATGATGGCTTGATATGTGAACATGTTAAAGTTGGAATGATTTGAAGTGGTCAAGAAATGTAATTGGAAGTCAGGTAAATATCAAAAAATTCTCAATTTTGAGGTTTTATCTTATTTTTTTTTATTTTAAAAATTTGGGAGTGGGAATGAGCTTTGGATGTTGAAATGGTTTGAATTGGTCAAGAAATATGGTAATTGGATAAATGTGGTTTTAAAAATCTGAATTTGGGGCTTTTATTTTGAAAATATGAAATACTCTTGGAAGGCGAATGAGCTCAACAGTTTGAAGTTGGAATTAGTTTAATTGGTCAAGAAATGTGGCCATTGGGGTAAATATTTTTTTTTTATGAATCTCAAATTTGGGCTTTTAACTAGAAAATGTAAAAACATTTGGAATGGGAATGAACTGAACACTTTGAAGTTGGATTCTTTGAATCACTGAAGAAATGTGGACAACAGGTAAATGTCATAATGTTTTAAGTTGTGGCTTTTATTTTGAAAATTTGGGGGAGATGTTTTGAATAAGTTTCATATACTGAAGTAGGAATTTATGATATAAAAACAAAGTTGGAGGTAAATGTGTAAAAATGTCTTAATCTGCGCCTTTTTCATTTGAAAATGTGGGGTGGAATTCTCAAATGTGGAACATATTTTGTGGTCGGAAGGTTTGAATGGGTGAAGAAATGAAGAAGGAGAAGGGAATTATGTAAAAATTGCTTTAACGTGGGAAATTCAATGTGGAAAAAGGGGAAAATTTGGTGAACATTTGTGAAATGTGAACGTGTGTTTTTAAGAAGTTCCGAACGAGCTGAACTGCTTTTGGAATGGCAATGTTGAATTTCTCTTTTGGAATTACGGGGGAATTTCGGGGTGAAAAATGCGGACTTGTGGGAAATCCGGCCATTTTTGGCAAATGTGAAAAAGAGCAGCCCAGCATTCACACAATTAACACTCAGAAAAATAATACTATAAGCGTCATTTCTGAAAACTGCTTCACATCTGTGTTGCATTTTCCTTCATGAATGCTCACATTTACTGTATCAGCTTGAATGTACTCAAAGATCTTGCTTTCCCGAAAATAACCAAATTAATATTTCTGCTTTGTGAGTCTGCCTTTCACTAGGCGCGTCCTCTTCTAAGCATCTCAAGGTCGTTGGTAATGTGGAATCTATAAAACATCTCAATAAGGAAAGTTATTTGAATTCTTCCCTTTTTTTTTTTTTTTTTTTTTACAGCTCGTGGCTTACTAGTTCCCATTTCAAGCAGTTTTACAAATGAATCCTACTAGACGATGTTGAGCGTATGTCAGCAGATGAAATTACTGACGGTAATTGCTCCCATCCCAGGTCTCTCTCCCTCTCTCTCATTCACCCCCTCTCACATATGCACACACACATTGCATCTTTTTACATTGCAGTGCCGTCCTATGAAGCCGATCCTCACACTATTTATTGTTCAGTTCAAAATGACAGAGGAGCTTTGTTCGCACGACAATTTAGCGACAAAAAGTACAAAAGCAGAGGTGGGCATTCCGTCACTGACGGACACCCATTTTGCTGACGATTGACAAATGACGAGACGCCTTTTAAAAAAAAAAAAGACGGACTGACGAAAGACGGAAGTGGGTTTTCATCCATCAATGTAATCGTCATCCGTCACTGATGGACCGTTAGTCCGTCAGCGGCGTCCGTTTTCCGAGGTTTTCGACGGACTTCTGATTGACTAACTGACGGACTTAACTGATGGAATGACGCTTACAATTCAGTTGGTCACGAAAAACGACACATTGACGAATGACGGACGGGTACCTCGTTCGCGGACGGATGACGAATGATGGACCAGCTACATTTTGTAAAATGCCCACTTCTGTCCAAAACATCATTCAGGGTTACTTAAAAGATACAAATGAGTTCATCGCATAACCACAAATGCTTCAATGTTTTGCTTTCCTGTTAATAAGTCAACTTATGTTTCTGAGAAGTGCTTCACGTGTGGCATTTCATTCCACCACCTTAAACACTTTCTGAATGGATTGAAAATTGCTCATTTTTTTTGTTTTCCCAATGTATGAATGAATATTTATTTCGATGACATTTTTTTTCCTTGAAACAGCTTTGAAATTTTCCTTTCCAAACTCAAACATTTACTGCATAAACTGAACAATTTCTGCATTCCTGTGAATCACTGAGCTAATATTTAGTCATATGAGAATTGTTTCGGAGAACTGCGTCGCGTCAATGTTGTATTTGGTTGTACAAACATAAAAATGCTTTAGGTGAATCCCTGAACTACAATTAGCTTGCATTCGCATTGTTTTAAAGAAGGGCTTCACATTGTTGTTTCAATTTTATTCACAGATACAAATGTACTGAATGAACTGAAAAACGATTAAAGTTTTGACTTACCTGGGAATCACTTAACTTTTTTTTTTTACTACCATTTTCACTGTTTAGGCCAATAAAGTCTTCATCTTGGAATGTTTTCCTAGCAATGTTAGCATCTCTGTCAGCCGCGATGCTAACATTGTTGCCTTGTTATAAGGATACAAAACCATTTGTTATATTCTCTTTAGATTTCATCTTTTAAAAACACACAGACCCCCCCCCCCCCCATACCTCCACTCCGTGCCAACTGGGCTCACATTGTTTCTTCCTGACAGTGACGCTAACGTGCGAGTAGGTGAGCCCCCCTCGGGCTTCTGTACATCCACGTCGGGCTCCATCTAAATCAGCACTTGTCATCACAAAGTCATATCACGCAGCCGGCCACTAAGGTGCAACATTTCCCCCGCTCCGGTGCGTGGACGCCGACGCCAGGGGCCATGACATTAAACCTGTCCACTGTCACCATTAGCCCCCCGCCCTCTCCTTCCGACCCGTGGGTGCCTTCCCGGCCGGTGAAGCTAAGCGCATGTGACTGGCTTTAGATTCGAGGCGGACAGCAGCACACCTCTGCTGGCCTGAATGCATTCTATAATTATCTGCCACACCTTGTAGCAGGAAGTACGCCCCGGTGAGAGTTCGCCTCAATGTCAGGCAAATGGCTTTCATAGTGACAAGGTAGTGGAGCAGCTCCAAAGGGGATGAAATAAGATTTAGATAGAGTTCCACCGAGAGGAGCGAGGCAGTGGGGAAAAGAGGCTGTGACTGCAGGAAAAGAAAAAAAAAAAAAAAAAAAAATCCCATTTGATTCGCTTTTCTTTTTGAATGTGAAATCACTTTTGTCTTCTGCGATGTATTTACAGCAGTTGCAGAACTGTTTCTGAGAACTGCTTCACATTCCTGTACAAACTCTAACATTTAGGGTATACAGTGCCACCCGGCCCCCTTCCCCTCCCACTTCTCGCATGTTACCGGCTCAGCATTCGCAAATTTGACACATTCGCAAATTTTGCGGGGGGGAATCTAACCTCCGTCATTTGCTCGGGCCAAAGCATCGAACGGAATATTGGTTAGTGGTTTGGCACCATCTTGTGGCAACTTGATGCCAAGGAACTATGTTGAAGTGAGCTGAGGATCTTAATGTCGACAAAAGTATCACTTTGACACGATCTTGTAGCATTCACACGTAATAGGGGTGGAAAAAAACAACAACAAAAAAAACGGTTTGAACCGTGCATCAAATTGAACCGAATCGTTCCACTTTGAATATGTATCGAGATACACGTCAAATGTTTTTTCTTTTTGGTAAAAATCTTTGAAGATTTTGGTTTCGTGCAAGAAAGTTCATTTATATTTAATCCGGAGCACCGTTTCGGAGAACTGGGATTCAAGGATGTAAACCTCCTTTGTGACATGACATCGTTTGTTTTCTTTGCTCTGCCTGCAAAATGGATTAATGTGCTAATTTATACTTTTTTCCATTCATGTAATGACAATTGACTTGTTCCGTGCAAGATAAACTGAAACGGAGCCACTGAATGTCCATTCTGCAGCAAAAGCATCCGCTTGAAACACCCTTGAAGGCCGATGAGCGGTGCGACCGCGTAAAAAAGCATCAATGATTATTTTTGATGCGTTAGAGCTGATTTGATGGCAGGGGCATCAGCTGCTTTGGGCCGATTGATTTGTCAGTGAGGAAAGAGCCAATCAGCAAAGAGCGGCCAATCGGTGTGCAGGAACATCGCAGAGATTAGACGATTTGAAGCCAATCGATGAAAATATTCTCTGATTTGCGGCCGTTTCGAGCGGCCGCCCGTAAATCGGGCGTCATAGCGAGCGGCCAAGTTAGTTTGCAATAAAACAAAGTGGCTGACAGGCAAACTATAAGAGATGAATTAAAGGTGTGCGAGAGGAAGTGCCGTCTGGCGTGGTAATGAGACAGAATTACAGGCCGCGCATTCTCACTTGCTTCCCTTGCAGGAGCTGTCAACAACTAATGGGCTGCGGCAAGTGCCGCTATCCGTCATCCTGCTTCCCGTCCCACATATTTACGCACTTATTTATCGCCTTGATGCAATATCATCATTTTTAATGTTAAACACCCTCCATTTTCCCCGCAGCCGTGCGGCCCTTCATCACGGGGGCCGCATATGGACGCGGGCAGGATACGGCCCTGGCTGAATCAACATTCATTAACGGTTGAAGGGCCGCACCTTGATAAACAAGCCAGCTTCAAAGTGGCTCGTTTTTTATTTGGCTTTATTTATTTTTTAAAAGAGACGAGCTCGGAAGGACACTTTCTTTTTTTTTTTTTTGTTGTTGGTTTTTTTTACCCCGGAAAAGAGCTTGCTCATCATTGAAGTGCGCGTATCTCTTGATGTTGAGTTCACCGCTTGCCACTGAAAAACTCACACGCTAGCCGCGTCGAGTGACATATCGGCACGTGTACATTCAAGCATGTGGTAAGCTCCATATTTTGAGTCCAATAAAAAGTGTCAAACAAGGACCATGTATCTCCAAGTTTAGCGACACGTATTGTCGTATTGTCGGTCAACAATCACAGTGTGTGTGTGAAATGGAAGTGACATGGAATTACTGTCCACTTAGAAACATACGGTATACATATCTACAAATTCTGGGATGTATAAGGGGACTGTGTAATAAGAGAATGTATCTCCAAATTTGAGCTTCATATTGCTGCCGTCCAAGAAAAACATGTACAGTGTTTTCATAGTTTGAGTTTGAGTGGAAGCAGGTATCGCTAAAGTAAAAATAAATAAATCAAATGAAAAAAAAATCAATGTTGGTAGTATAACGTAATGTAAAGCATCTACTAATTTTCAGCAATATTTTGTCTGGTAAAAAAATATGCATCTCCGATTTTAAGTTGCATGGTCTGCCAGTGTGCAATAAAAAACATTCATCTCCACATTTTGCCGCCTAATAAAAGACAACAAAATAATATCTACAAAGATTTTTTTTTTTCTTTTGAAAAGTGACTTTACTCCATCTTGGCCAGGCATCAAGGGCCCACACTCAGTCTTAATGGAGCGCGGGGAGAGTAATGATGCTAACCTGCCCAAGTGCTTTTGATTCCATCATCCTCCACGGGGGGTCGGGCAGCTTTATCAGCAGGAAGTAGCTAAAGTGCCTGTCGTTTCATCATCCGCAATGTCAACGAGAACACCACTCAGCAGACCGAGAGGGAACTCCACCAAGGTTGAAACGTGCGCACGCGTATGCTTGTTAGTTAGCGAGTCACTCTTGACTCATTGACAAACGGAAATGCTACATGTGCTAATTAGCTCAATTAGCTAACAACTGAAAAAACACACCATGGCTATATGTGTTTTTTCACTTTATACCAGACAGATTTTTTATTTTATTAGGCTGGCGCAAGATCTCAACCAGTGAAGATGTCAATCGTGATTGACTTCACCACTCTTTTTTTTTTTAATGTTCTTTTTTATGTTGTGTTGTTATCCGCGCGGATTGACAAAGTAAGGAGGAAAGATGACGGTTTTCAAGCGGCGTGACTAAAAGTCAAAAGTGGTCGGAAAAATAAATACTCAAGTACAGATAGCTGAAAATTCGACTTCAGCGCAGGAACCAAGAATTGGAAATTCGGGACTCCCCACCATTGGTGATGAGTAGCATTAGCGTGTTAGCGGTACAGTACCGCCTCCCCTGACTTTGCTTACCCTTGGAAAGCTTTGCGCGCCCTATGATCTAACATCTGAAGAGCTGATAAAAACCCTTCAGTTGCCTCAAAGCGGCTGCTGGGCTTAACATTGTCAAAAAGCTTTTTCTCTTTTTTGGGGGGTGAAATTCTCCTGCCGTTTCGACCTCCTGTGTATATTTTATTGAGCTCCTCTCATCCCACGGCGCTGCCAAAATGTATTTCCGAGCTCATTAACACATGACATGCATGTAGGGGGGCGAAAAGGGTGGGGGTGCTTGGGCAGCAGCAGCAGCAGTGAAATCATTGTTTTTTTTTTGATATGCAGCAAGCTTTTCATCTTTTTTTTTTTCTTTCCCCGCTGGAGGATTAAGGCAAGTTAATGAATTATCCTCGTCGGGGGCCGAGAGACAGTGTGTGCACACTGCACTATCCCACGTCTCATAACACCCGAGCTGTTTGAATGTATCGAACCGAGAGCGGGCCTTGATTTTTTTTTCCCACACCGATCATGCGCCGACCCACTTGGAGTCGGTCACCTTTGCCTGCCTTCGGAGACGACGACGTGAAACACTTTTGAAAGCCTCCCCTCACCCCCCCCCCCCCAAACGCCGTTCAAGGAGGCCGTCTTCCCCTTGGCGGGAGATCGTACATTGCCGATCTTTAAAAAGGAAAACGGCGGAATATGGCTGGAGGTCGCCGGCCTCATGTTTGCACGAGCGCCATCAAATGCACCAGCACAAACCGTCATAATGCGCAGAGACCTTTACTATTTTGAAAATGAGCCCTCAAGGGCGCCGTGGGAACTCAAATTCATCCCCGAAGATGTTTCTCTTCACTTTTCTATCATATAAAGCAAATAGGAAAAAAAAAAGTGAATTGATTGAAGGGGAATATTAAAGCTGAAGGACAGGCAAGACGGATGGATGGAGGTCAAACGGCCGGTCTGAGTTTAAGCGAGATACATGCAGAGCAACAATCGGGAAAAAGATCAAAGTTAGTAAACCCACGATTGTCAGATGAAAGATTATCCTGAGCGATTAGCCGGTGGTCTAACCTGTGTCATTTTTTTTTTCCTCCCCAACCTGCTCAGAAAACTGCTAGGTGGCCAGACAATCGTGAATCTTAAATCTGTTCCAAAAGTGTTATTGCAAATCCTCATCTGTGGTGAACACCGAGTTCTGCACACATGGGCAGTTTTTTTTCTCATGACATTTAAAAAAAAAATGTTTGAAGCAGAATACATATACACCGGCAAATCAGTCTTTGGCTGGGTGACAAAGTTCTAGCGTTTAACTGGCTACTCCTATCTACTCCTCTCTATAAATGAGAGTTGTTGTCTTCTTCTTCTTCTTCTTAGTTCATTGGCGGATTACATCTCTTTGGTGCATACCACCACCTATTGTACAGGAAGCACAAAGCGTTTCCATAAGTAGTCAATGGAAGTTACCCTGCTTTATTCCACCCCAAAAATAAACACACGATAAGGCGGGGCGTGATTCTGTCAGTCGTCAGCCAAGCGGACATCTGTCAGTGACGGACTGAGAGGTCCGTTGGAACTTTGGTGACGATGACACAAAAATTCACATCCGTCAGTGCTTAGTACGGGGATTTTATTTTTTATTTCCCCATCATTCGTCAGTGACGGACTGACAGACCTTCCGTCAGTAAAATATTATCCTGAGTGATCCCCGTGTGGAGCGTGTTACGAGTCATTTTTTCATTCGGATATGCTCGGCGGTCGTTCATGTTAAAACTTTTCAATATTTACGAAAGCAAATCCATACGTGAGTGGGCGGAGGCAGAGACTCACATTTCTCACAAATCATTCACCGCACTAAAAATGACAAACAGTTTGCAACCACAATGTAGTTAACAAATGCGGTAAGCTACAAGTGTTAGCCTAGCGTGTTCTAGTCTTTGTATTTCCCGGAAGTCTGGATGCCCCGTGGCGCCGTTGCCTCTCACAGGTAAGTCCTGATCCAACCAAAGACATCATTATGCGTGTGGTGTGCTGTGTTGGTTTAAAAAAAATCTGTTATTTTAGTCCCCAGAAATGAGCGGAGTGGCCCTTTTTAGCGAGCAAAGCTTATCAACAACAACAACAAAAAAATGTGTTGGATTTCACTGGAACACTTGGGGCTTCCATTTCTCATCCTTTTGAGTTCTCGAGGGGTTGGACTTAAAAACGCTTCCTGAACTTGAGGGGACAAAAGAAACATCTTGAAAAGGTTGATGACAGTAGGATAAGATGGAGTTATTTGTCCTTGTTACTGAGGCCAAGCGTGCAGCGCTCACTGAAGAGGTTTTCCGAGTAGCCTTCAAATCCTTCGGTAGCCTGGGAAAGCCACACTGAAACCCGACAATAACGTGGACATGTCATGGTAAATACTGATATCTTTGAGCCTAATGATGACACGGTTAGCACCCAAAAACATCCTTTAAACTCAACCGAGATTTAATTACCGTTGTCGACATGAATTCTTCAATCTTAACCAGTCTTTGGCTGGCTTTTCAGTCATTGGGTAGCCCGCCCGCCCGTCCTTGTCCATTTCGGTACCCAACGAATGCGTACTACACGGAACTGTCCTGCTTCGTAAATTGAGGATGTCTGGTGAAAGCTTATTAAGCCGTTTCTGATGTCAGGATGGTGCTAACAGCGTAGCTGCAGTTTACATTGTGGTTCGCTATCTTTTTATACTAACATCAGCGTTGTACACTTCGTAAAACGTTATTTCCTGGGGCAAAATTTGTAAGTCAACATTAATTGGTGATAGTTGTGCTGAATTAATGCAAGTCATTATCAAAACGTCCTCTAAAATGACACCAACTGTGTGATGATGCCTCCTTGTGCGTGCGGGTGTGTGTTTAGAAGATAATAGAAGCCATTGATTTGTTGTGGGGGAAAAAAAAAAAAAAAAAGTGTGAAAATGAAGCGCCTCTCATGCTGCTTCATCAGGAGAGTAGAAGTATTGATCGGTGTTTTTAATGAAGGATCATTTAGATATGTCTGGAAAAGAAAAGGCGGGCGCATCGCATCATCATCATCATCACATCCGGGACGGGGAAGAGAATGTTTTTCAACGTGATGATTGACATTCGGAAAGCAACCGTTGAAACCTTTAACTGAACTTATAGTGCACATTAATGGAACAACAGAAATGCAATTGCTCGCAACTAACGACTAACTTAGTGAAAGTACAAATAGTGAATGGAAGTGAAAGTGAACAAACGGAAGCTGTTATTAAAAAAAAAAAAAAAAAAAAAAAACGGGCGGATGGATAATCCTGGTTGTAAATTTTGCTCAATGCTGTTCGTCTTCATTCCAATTGGTGGCGCTAATGCTCGTTACAAACTAGTTGCTAACTGTCATACAAATAGCATTAGAAGAAAGGTACAACAAAACATTTCAAGGCCGCACAATATCTCCAAATTCCAAACTCCTCATTCGTTCATTAGCAGCTAGTCTACTCGTGTATGTAACTGAAAGCGGGCAGAAAACAAAAGAATGGCACTTTTCTTGAAAGGTGGCGGTAGCGCTCATTACAAACTCGTTAGGCCTACTAATTGCCGATTAAATAGCGGAAGGAGAAATGTGTAAGCAAACAGAACAAGAATAGCACACGTACTGGAAACTAGCATTAGCTATTTGTACGTTCGGGAGTTGTTTTTCAGTTATCCATGATGTAGCATCTGTGCCTATTCGAATAAATGCGAAATGAAATATGTCTTAACATCGTCATGCTAATATAGAAACGCAAGAGAAGAACATTACGGGGGACAAAAACCTTTGATTCTATGACAACAAGCTGCCGCTTCAGTCATCCTGCGATGGCTTTAAAACAAATGTTTGTGTCACACTTTCTCGTAATGCCTCGCTCATAAAGGGCAAAAGTGGTCCATAAATGGCGTCAGAAGGGAGGCGCTACCCACAATGCACTGCGGAATGCGGCGACGAAACGACGACGGGGTGTGAGGTGGCGTCCATTTTTAATATGCGCGTGTCCTATTAGGTGCTTTTAAGTGCATTTTGATAATTGTGCTTTTGTACTTTTACGGCCCTCCCGTCTATTCCCACTTCAATTTCCCCTTTTATCGGACGTTTGAAATATTGATCCCTGACAGATAAAAGCAAACGCCATAATCTTACCCGGGTGAGTGGAATACACGCGGGACCACCAGCAGCCTCCCCACCGCTCCCTTCAAAACCTTTATTACCTTTATTCGTCAACACAATTTGCTTACTGCTCTGGGATGTTTATGTCAGTGTTTGATCCCCCCCCCCCCCCCTTTTCCTTCCATCCCTCATGACATTTTGCAAAAAACGCAGCACAAAGGGGGGTGGGATCCCGAGGTGCTTCCCATGATTGCCGCTGCTTAAACCGCTGTCAGCGCTGTCAGGGATAACAGTGATTTATCTCCATAGCACTTTATGGAAGTTGGTGTTTTGTGTTTAAAAAAAAAAAGGGCGGGGGGGGGCTGAAAATGCTACTCCCCAATCAATCATGTTTTGATTTTTATATAAAACACAACCACCCCCCCAACCCAGAAAAAAGATGGTGTAAATAACACCTGGATGGAGCATCTTGTCATCATATTTATTGAAACTGAGAGCAGACCGCCGCCAAAAGGCCCGTAGGTGGCGCTAGTCAAGAGACACAACACAGGCTTGATGCTCCCTATCAGAGGGAATCATCCAATTACACTTCGTCGGTCGGAAAATTCTTTATTTATTGACAACGAATCATTTATCTTTGCTATGCCAGTGAGATCTATAGTGACGGGCGGCAGGTACACAAACAAATCAGAATAATACCTTTGTGCTCAACAATTATTTATTTATTCAACCTTTATTTAGCCAGGCAAAAGTGATTAAGAGCAAAATTCTTATTTACAACTGTGGCCTGAGAAGAGCCAAGCCTGTGGAAAACTAAACAGGCCCAGCAGTAAATTTGTGAGTAATTTGAGACAAGAGCATTTTTTTCCACCGTAATATTTTTGGGACATTTTTGTTTGACGGTATGCCGTAAAATTTATGTAATAAGAAAAGATCATCTAGATGAATCACTTATTGATGGTGCGTTACAAATTAACACGCGTCATCAAGTGCTTTGATGCTAACCCTTTCGATTTCAGTGAGATCTTAACGTTTTGCATGCGCTTTACTTGTTTCCGTTTTTTCTTTTATTTTGTTAAATCGGGCATTTAAAAATTCATCCACCTCAGTAGCTGTAGACAGGGAAACTGTTTCTGTTCATTATTTCTACTGTATTCATTTCGGGGGAAAGAAATTTAGAGACCTGACTGTTTTGCACTCAGTCATCTTTCGCTCCACGTAACAGTTCAGCTGTTATCCGTTTGTTCATCAATTAACCTAGCAAGCATGTTTAAGCAAAATCACACTAAGAAGAACATAGAAACTCCAAGATCCATAACCAGAAACTTTGAGGGAGACGTGCTAAACACTAGGCCCATAGGCCCTTCCACAGCGCACATGGGAGACCCTTTAATCAACCTAACATGTACGTTTTTGGAATGTGGGAGGAAGCCAGACAGCCCCAAAAAACTCTCACAAGCGTTGGAGTAGAGATTCGAATGCTGAGGTTTGGGAACTGCAGACCAAGTGTGTTAACCACTTCCTCACTGTGTCTTCCTAACAAACTTTGGTAGTTACAAATGAAGAAAAATGGAAATGTGAGCTCCCACTGGCACAGCAGCTTTTAAAAAAAATTTAAAAAAATAAAAAAAAGAAAGAAAGAAAAAGAAGAAGACGACGAACTTTATATTTAAAAAGTTGAAAGAGTTTTGCTTGTCAACCTTCTAGTTTTAGCGTGATGAATTGTTTGGACGCTCATCCGCACACATATTAGCCGCTCTGTCAGCTCGAGTGGTCCTCTGAGCAAAATGAACCTTCCCCCCCCCCCCCCTTTTTCAGCTTTGCAAACACTATTTGAGATTTAGTGCAAACATTTGAGCGTCGGCCTCGCTGTATTGACTGGCCTTTGACAAGCGTAATCCTTTTCTTCTCTGCAGTCACTTCCACCGCGCGATCAATCAAGGGCGTCAATGATGCCCCCCGCGGGCCGCTATGAAGTGCAAGACGCCGAGCGTTCGATCGGCGGCGGCCAGCCACCTTGCCGACTTTCGCCATAATATCGTGATTGATTCATCTTCAAAGATATCTTAAGTGGTTGGCTGGACGGGCTGTTTTTTTTTTTTTTTTTTTTTTTTGGTCTACTGCACTCTTTTTCATTAGCCCCCGCTCGCCATCCTTTAAGACTGCAACACACATCAAAACTGGAGATAAATACACTGCTTTTGCTGTTTTTATTTATTGGATGGATGGATGGATGATTTATTCCTGCGCTTTCAACTTTGAGAAACGATAAAGCAGCAAGGAAGTGCTCTTTGAACGCCGATTGGGTTTCACCACTGCAAAGTAGAAAGTGGATGACAATGGAAAAGATTCGTCTGATAATGAACGTACTTTTGCGCTGGCGTTATACTTGTAAAAAACAGACACAGGGTTCAAATAGTAGAGTTCACCTTTTTGCCCCCTAACATGTCTGCTTTGCGTCATTGCTGTGTATAAAAATACCAGTGTTTGCTCACACAAACAAAAGAGATTGAATAGAATGGAATTTCAAAGGTCCATCACAATTTGAAAAAACAACCACAGCAAAATTTTGGAACGTTATAATTTATGTAAATATTTAAGGATAGTCAACACAATTTTCCCAATGGGAATACTTTTCGTAAAAAATATAATTAGAATTTCAATATTTCAACCATTTTTAACAGCTTTCCCCATGCAGAAACATTTTAATGAGATTTTATTTTCATTTGACCTTTTTTTTTTTATAAATATACATTGAATGATTTTTTAAAATATATATTTGTAATATAGTAGCTTATACTTTACTTTACTTATACTATACTGTTGTGTTAAATATTACCCCCAAAAAAATCATTAAACATATTTTTAATTAAAACCATTATAATGAAAAAAATTCTAAAAATATTTAATGGAAATAGAATTAATGAAGTTCCGAAATAATTTTCCCAGCGATCAAAAATATTTAATATTTAAATTATGTATTGTTTAAATTTTTTAAATATATAATATTCCATTTGAATTCAATTACTGCAGTTTCTAAACACATTTTCCTCCAAAGAAATTACTATTACATTTTCCAATCCATCCATCCATCCACGAATACCAAAATATTTTAATATATAATATTCAATTCAAGTACAATTCATCTGACTCCTAAAGATGTCCCCCCACGGTAAATTATTCTAATTAGATTTTATTTTAATTGAAATATATATTTTTAAATGCTTTGCATTTTTTTCAGTGGACATATAATTAAATGTATTGGAAGAAAAAGAATAAAATCAATGTTTTCCAGTAAAAAAAACAAAAACAACAAAAAAACGGAATTTTAAAGTGTAGGGGACACAAAAAAAGTGACCCTAAAATCTTTGTTAAGACGGAGTATAAGTACACATAATGAAATTCCAATGATTACTTTGGTAAAAACGTAATGAAGAGGCCTGAAAATGATGCCGAAAACTCAAGATTTTCGTGAGCTGGCTCCGCCCACTGGCCGTTTGATCCAGTGCGTGCGTGACGTCACTGGCCCAGCCGCGTCGTCTTCAGACTCTGAAAATGGCGATGACAAGATGTCGTTTTTATTGTTCAATTAAAGGAGAAATGAAATGAATCCGATGAAAAACCACGATGAGCACACTTCACAGCCGGCAAGTCAGAGATGTGGCTCGATGACATCATATCCGCCTTCTTCACGAACAATACAACTTATTCAATTTTTGAAAAATCGTGTCCCATACACTTTTAACTCATTCACTGCCACTAGCAAATGTATTCAATCCCAGCAACTCGTTTATATTTTTTTTCAAATTTTTGCAAACGTTAGCATAAAAGAGGGTCTGAAAATGTCTGCCAGTGAATGAGTTAAAGTATTTGTGAAACATTTTTCATTTCGTCGTAATGGAACTAATCTGATTTCCAAATCGGGTTTACCTCAGATTTGTTTTTAGATTACAGCTGTATTTCTTGTAAATGTAGTTCTTTATGAAAAAAATATGAATAAATTATATGATTATACAACAAATTATTTACTCTCATAATATTATGGCTTTAAATTGCCTTCACATTTATTTTTGTTAATTTCACCTTTCTTCTCGTCTTTTTTTTTTTTTTTTAATTTCCCTCTGAAAATATTATGATGAAGCAAAACACCTGAGTTTTCTTTCACAGTTTAGCTGTGTTTGGTTGAATTTTTCTATTTCTACAATTGTCTATGGATAAAATTGTGAGATATTGCTCCATATTTTTGCACTTAGTCATTATCTGGTCTACGTTAGCGGCCCTTAAGAGTTCAGCTCCTATCTGTTTAATTTTTCATTTTTTTTCACTGAATATTGTGGTTTTAAACATTACATTACATTACAAACATTACAACATGACAATTGTTTTTTTCTTGTAAAATATATTCTTCCCTTATTATATTACATCATTATTCTTGCAGTATTTCATTTTTATTGTTTTTTTTTTTTTTGCCATGACAAAAAGATATTTATTGAACAATACGTCAATTAGTGAGGTGGTTATAGGTGGACCTAATCCACTAGTAATCCAAAGGATTCCGTTGCCACCTGACATTTACCCTGAGTGTCGTGCGTGTCAAGCGAGTAACGCAGCCGCCGTTCTGGTGCTCTTTTGTGGGCGAATATGAACGGGATGAGCGCGTTACAAGGCAGAAGCGAAGCCCACACAAAGGCGCTGCGCGGCATGAAGGCAAGTGTAGTCATTACAGCAACAGGCGACGGTGTCACTGACCTCCAGATTGCTTGATCTTGTCTCCTTTGTGTCGTCCCATTGCAGCGCGCTCATTGAGTGAAATTGTATCTTTTCATTTGGCCTCTTTTAAAAAATGTCCGCGTTATTGAGAGCCACTGAAGCATAGTGCTTTTCTTTTTTTTTTTTTTTTTTTTTTAATGTCTTTTCTCCCCCCCCCCACCATCGCCACCGCACACACACTCCCCCCCCGTCTTACTGGGAGGTATTTCATGAACAGCTGGGTCCCGGGAGAGGAGAGGTTAGTGAAAGAGGCGCGCTGTGTATAATTCAATAATTATCAGGTGTGCATGGGCTGCATGTGTGTGTGTGTGTGTGTGGTGGTGTGTGTGGGGGGGGATTCCCCCTGCCCCAAAACCCCCACTATTGGCAGGTGTCAGGTGACGGACAGGCTGTGTCACTGGCTTTCTATTGGAGTGGTCACACTTGCTCCCGACATTAACATAAGCCGATGAGAAACACTTGAGCCTGGCGTCTACTCGAGACAACCCGAACCTCATTGGGCAATGCAAAAAAATTAAGTGAAAACTGAAAAAGAATTTTTTTTTTTTTTTTTTAAAAACAGACACCGGTCACAATATTAGGCTAGCTTCACACCGCAGGTCTTACTGCTCAATTTGAAAAATAATCGGATTTTTTTTTGTGTGTAAGCGTTCATAGTACATTATAAATGCGACGGTCAACGTCACTCGGGACGTCGTGTTTGCGGAAGTAAACGTGGTCGAGCGTGTCGGGGCATTTATACAGTGAAGCGATTACGTAGAAGGTAGAAATAAATACAGTACTGTATTTGGGGAAAATCACAAGGAAACCCTTTAATATCTCATTTCATGGAGACATCACTAACGATGACGTCACGTCATAACCGTGCGTAAAAAAATGAAACGATCCGATCGAGCCGTGGCTGAATTACTGCGATCGCCATAAATGTCCACTTTATGCTTCATGTTTCAAGTGGGATTCAATTATAGTAAAATAGAAAGTCAATCGTGTTACTCAAAACAACTGCAGATTCGATCCACTGCTGCCAGCACTTTTCCTCTTTTCCTTGCACGGAGCGGTCGCATTGAAAAAAGTCGGATACGTATCCGATCTAGGACCACATACGAAAGCGACCCAGGTCGCATTTGAACAAAATCGGAATCGAGCCGTTCAGACTGTCATAAAAAAAAAAAAAAAAATCAGATACAGGTCGCATATGGGCAAAAAAATCCGATCTGGGTCGCATTTGCCTGCGGTGTGAACCTAGCCTAAATTGCACGTGCAAGGGGTTGGCATCTACCATTCGGCATTTAAAAAATTAGGAATGTTCGATGGTGAGTGACAATGTCAGAGGGCTATTTTTATGACAATATGTATGAACAATATATTTTGTATGTAGTTTTCACTGCATCTCACTATCACGTTACCTTCTAAGGAAAAATGTGTACGATGGCAATATCTTTGCATACTATGTGCTGGGTCATCATTTACCTAAGTGGTTCACAAGTGTGCTGTTATTTGTTCAATTTTGCATTGACAAGCTTGCCCAAATTTGGAAGTGTCCGGACGGCGGCCTTTTCCGTTGGTTGGTCTATTGCTGCAAGCGCTCTGAAATCACTCCAGCGCCTCGCCTATTGGATGCGCTTCCTGACGTCACCGCGTAGAGCCACACCCGAATACTTGATCATACCGTATCATCATTTAGTTGACGTAGCAGTTTAACTATTAACTCGTTCACTGCCATTGACACATTTATGTGTCTTTTCACAGACCAGCCATTCAATCCCAGGTATTTATTTATATTTTTTTCAAAATGTTTCAAACGTTAGGGTAAAAGAGGCTCTGAAAATGCCGGGCAGTGAATGAGTTCATTGAGTTATCTATTTTTTTTTTTTTTTTTTTTTTACAATAGCAAAAATTGTTAGAGATTTTGCTGCATGTTTTCAATTCACTCAGTCATGGTTCAATCTACCTTAGTGGCTGTTAACTGTTGAGTTGCTACTGCATCGCATCTGCTGAGTTATTCTTACAACACAGCCCGCTTCACTGTGTCGGCCACCGACTTTGTCCATTTAACGCGAGTTAACCGCCGAAATGTGCTCCCCACATGCTTCATTTGTCCCATTTCAGGGAGTCGTAATGGCCGCCCAGGTCCAAAAGTGGCGTTCAAAGAAGGCCGCGCCTTCGTGCTACCTTTAGCATGCTAATTGCCATTCTCCTCCACAGCGGGGGATCCTGCTTGAGATGGAGGGGACGTGTGAAGTCCGGGCGAACGCCGCACCCCTGCCTCCTTCTTCCTGACTTTATTGTCAACTATGCAGGAGGAGAGCTGACACTAGACACTTTTTTTTCTTCTTTTTATTCCAGCCACTGAGCGTAGTTTCACTTTGCAACACATTGGGCCCTATATTTATGCCCAGCGCAAGTCTAGCACAAAGCAAAACTTGGTGGCATGTCTGCGAGTAGACGGCAACAAAAAGTCTCATGAGGCCATGCCCGAAAAGACGCGGGAAGTCTGCCAATTTTTGGTCAAAAGCGGCCATTTTAGGGGTCTTTAAAAGAGGAACTTTCCATGGAGATTTTTGTGCTGCCATCGGTTTGATGTTCAGGCGGGTTTACCAGCTGGCTCGAAGCATGTCTGCCCCTCTTCAAGTACCATGCGCCTGTCGCTCTGTGGTAACACTTGAATGCATGACTGCACTCTTGAAGGTGCATTTACAGGTAAGTGGCCCCCGCCGCGTTAGTTGTACACGCTGCTCACACAATGTTGTGTACGAGAACTTAAGGCTGGCCGGCAACGCTCTCTGCTCCATGCTCAACGTTCTTCATTGTCATTCAGATTTGACAAAGACGTTAACCACTGCGAATATCACACTGTGATGCCATTTATATATTAACACTGTCAACTGTAAAAAGGAATCAATTACTGTTGATGAAAAATAAAGAAATCATGTCATTGAAGTTACATTGCAAAAATGGTAATACTGGTGTACGAGTAGTACATAGAAAATAATTAAAATAATTAAATAACAGAAATGCCTTTAGAAATGTAAAAATATATATGTTTTGGGGGAAAGGTTGTAATAGAATGAAGACATAATATCATGAAATTAATGTTGCCATGTATGGAGAAAAACGTTATGAAAAAGATGTTGAAAAGGCACAGTTGTCACATTCCGAGATTAAAAGAAGTGACTTTTTTTAAATAAAAAGTTTAAATAGTTTGTGGATTTTTTTTAAGAGCATAAAGTTGTTAGTTAAGAGAAAAAGAAGAGAGAATAAAAACTTACTCAAGTTACAATTTTTTAGTTACTCAAGTTACAACCTGCTCTTGTGCTTGTTTTTTTTCTAGCATGTCAGGTTTTCGTAATAATAATAATAACTACATAAAATAATATGTAATATATTTCGAAATATTTATGAAGTAAGGGTTAGGTTCAGCAACATTTTTTTTCCTAGAATGTCATACTGTAGGTATAAATTACAACACATTTTAATATCTGTATAGCAGACGCTTTTATACTGAGGGTCAAAAATGAAAATATCTCAAAAACCTGATGTGCAAGAAAAAAAAAAAACAGGATTCATATTTTTTTTTTTTTTTAAATCAGCATCAAAAATCCATTTAGGGACACATGAAGCTATCACTGTTTCAAATGTGCTGTTGACCAGTAATGTACCACAGTAACTTTGTCCTTGTCCTTTGTCCTTGATGGAGGAGATATTCTATTTGGAAAATAGTTGAGTGAGCTTGTTGTGGTCTACTCACGTCCGCAAATGGGCGCGAGCATCATGCAGCAGGGGGAGGAGGGGAGATGCCAGCGCTTAGGGGAGGTATCAGCAGTGGGAGGTGCCAGCCTGGCTCTGTCTGGCTTGCTGGCGGGCGGGCGGATCTTTTCCAGCTGTGGCCATCTGAGGGGAAAAGCAGACGTTAGGTCGCAGCCTCCACAGTCAATTGCTTCCCTGCAAGAGGTCACTGTGATCACTGCCTCATGATGGAACCTACCGGAGCACTCGTTGCTGCTTTGTAAACACTACTTACTCGGTTTGTTAAGGACACTTTTCGGGAAGTTGGTGTGGGAAAGCGGTGTGATGTTGTCTCGAATGAGTTGTGTTGTTGTGTTGAGACTAAAGACTATGAGGGAGGTACACAAACTCCACTTCAGCATGTTAATTAATTCTTGATGCCTCAGTTGTATTACATAGAGGGGAGGATCGGAATATATTACAGTGAGATGGGGGAAAAAAAAAAAAGTCATGGCAATAAACTGATTAATAATAAAAAATATATATATTATAAGAAGAAAACAGTCACAAAGAAAAAAAGGCAAAAAATGTTTTCAATTTCAACAATTGGGTCACAACATTAGGAACAAGAATGATGTCCTTACATTATGAGGATAAAGTTTAAAGTTTAGTAAATCCTTATTAGAACAAATACAGAATATCATAATGAAGAGAATAAAGATGCAATATTTGAAGAAAAATTTAACTTTATGAGAGTGGAGTTGTAATATTTTGAGGGGAAAACATTTTAGGGAGGAAAGTTGAAATTACAGCAGAATAAAAACAATAAAGTTATTTTTTTTTTTAAGAAAAATGTAATTTTATGAGAGTGAAGTTGTAATATTTTGAGGGGAAAACATTTTAGGGAGGAAAGTTGAAATTACAGCAGAATAAAGACAATGAAGTTATTTTTTTGTAAAAAAAAAAAAAAAATCATTCTAACATTGTTAAAATGAAGGCGTAATACTTCAAGATGTTTTTTATTTTGAGACTAAAGTTTTTTAATATGTTGTGAAAAAGATGTGGTCATTTCACAAGAATATAGTCATAATAATAATATATAAAGTTGTGATATTTTGAGGAGAAAGTGGTCATTTTCCACGAATGAAGTCATTAAAAACAAAACACTACAGTGCCATCCGCTGGATGTGTTGGGGCACTGCCCCCTGTGCCCCTCATACAAATCATTCCCAGTGTGGAGTTCAAATCAGTTTGTCTGCTGGTGTTCCAAAAGTGAACCCGCACCAGTCGGTCCGCACAGTCACAACAGAGGTGTCGCTTGGGTGCCCTGGAGCCAGAGCAGACCCCGAGGAGACGCGCTATTGATCGGCGGGGGCCAAGAAAGCCAGCCGCCATTCAAGTCGTGACAGTGGAACTGTACCTCATCGATCCCGCCCTATTATTAATGGAGGAAGGCTCCACCACTCGACCCTCTGGATGCTTCCCACGCTGACAGACGGACAGATTACACCTAACACAATTATGATTGATATTATCACATTACGCCTGCCATTCTAAGATCCCTGAGAGAATTCCTGGGAACAAGGAAGGCTGGATAGCAACAGGAGCTCAAATATTGGAAATGATATTGTATAAAAGCACAATTCATTGAGAATGTATAGAAATAAACTGCTTTTACAAAGTGCAATTTAAAAAGTCTGAAACTTTCATTCACAGACACAAACACACACACACAGAGGAATATTTGTGAATTGGTTTGTGCCTTAAGAAACGTGGCCCAGTGAGTGACATCAGCTCTGATTCGGGTCGGACATTTATTATGCGGTTAATTCTGCTCCCATTTCATATTGCCTACAGTACCTTCATGCGACTGACTAACACACACACACACACACACACACAAAAACGTAAATGGTTAACAATTGCCCATAGATGCCGCGAGTTGATGGCAAAGTACGGCTCTTGTCCGAATGAAGCTCCTTAGCTCTCCTCAACATAGTGCCTTGGCATCAAAATGCCACAGGATGGTGCAAAAACATACAAAAGTGACATTTTCAGCAAAAAATGAAAGAGGCCGAAAAAAAATTGGCAAACGTGAACTTGTGAATGCAAAACCGCAAATGCCACTGCATCACAAAATATACATTTTTGAACATATAGACAAATGTACAACATACACAGAGCGATTAGCAATATGAAGTGTGCGATGAAATCCTAATCTGATTAAACTGGATTATGATGCAGAGTAACAGTGCTTCAACGATGAATATGGCACCTGGTTCACGGTTCAGTATTCACAAATTTGCCTATTTATAGAGATTCGGGAGAATGGCCACCATTAGTCAGCGGAAAATTCATACAGTCATTGTTTTTGTGCTCAGGCCAAAGCCATGTCTAATAGAAAAACATTGCTTTGCTGTCATCTTGAGGCATCTTGATGTCCACCAAGTGAGGGAAGGAGCGTCATTTCGTCAGGCCATTGCTTTGAGAGAAGACAGAGCTTTACCCCCCCCCATCTTGTGGCGTCGATAGATAATTACAAAACTCTCTGGGTGGATGTCAATTACTTGCTGATTTTCGCTATTGACGGAACACCAGTGGATTAACTCATTCACTGCCATTGACGAATTTACGTGTCTTTTCACAGTCCAGCCATTCAATCTTAGGAATTTATTTTTCAAAATTTTTCAAACGTAAAAGAGGGTCTTAAAATGTCTGGCAGTGAATGAGTTAATCGTCTTGATTGTTATTCCACTAACACAAGATTAATCAGAAAAGTGTGTTTAGACTAGTGGAGGCACATGGAACACATTGCAAAGGAAAACTTTTGACTTGAGCTCCTCTTTCGGTTGTCTTCTTTAGGCATTTGATAGCTAGCGCCCGGCAGAGGAAAAAAAGAGTTGGAAAATGTGGTTTTCGGACCGGGGTGAGTCAAATCTTTGCCGGCCCTTTTCTTAGCTTATACAAATCCTAAAGAGTTAGCCGGAGGGTATGATGATATAAACCACTCATAACCGTCATTGGAGTAGTCACGCAACCGTCATTCATAACCTGGAAATGTCGGCATTGTCGTAAATGAAAGACCTCCGTAGACTTAATACACAGTACCCATCATGAGTGCCTAAGTGAGAGGCTAAGTGTAATTGCAAGTACATATTGCCTCATAAGCCATGAGGAGAACATTAAAGCTCTAATAAGAATGTTAGTTTTGCTAATGAATTGGACATTAAAATGGAACTGCGGCGCGGATGCAGATTTAATCCAATTTGCAGCGACAATTGGAGTCTGAAAAATTCCGGAAAAAGACCCCTGGCAGCGGTTTGCAAGCGGGCCATAAATCGCTGTCATCTTAACAAGACGAGACGGAAACCAATTTGAAAGATTCTTTTTTTTTTTTTTTTGGGCCGATCACTGAAAACTGAGTGGAAAATGAATTTGAGCGGGCTTGTCGTTACACTTGAAGCCTCATAAGGAGTGACTTCTTCCGTCACGCTAATCCAATTGGCAGTTACAATGATCTCCACAGAGGGCTCGACTTCTGAGCCGTAAAGGCGGCGCTCCGGAGGTGAGCCTCGCACGCAAGCCGGGCCCAGCGACGTCCCTGTAATTGAATAATAAACAATGCCCAAATCGCATTATAGTCGTTCGCTGTAATTGCATTAGCGGAAACCACATAATAATAACATAGAGAAATGGATTGAAAGCCGTATGTTGGTCATGGGCTCTGGTGTGCTACTTCGGCAGGCCGCAATGGACGCTTCACACAGTATGCATGTAACATAATAGGCATGAACGCAAACACGTGGGATTGAGTGTTGTCTTTCTGCTCGTGCGAACACACTTTGAGCTCATATTAGTGTGGCCTGAAATACAGTGAACTCTATATGAATCCACCAAATCGTGTTTTTTTTTTTTTTTTATCTAAGTGCTCTTTTCATAATGTCTTAAGATTCCACCAAAGCCCGGGCTAGTAATAATAAGCAAGTAGTAATTGGTGTCAAGAAAGCACAGTATCATAACGTGACACATAGGCTGCTCTAAGATCTTTGTATGTCGTGTTTGTGGAAGTTAAGTGGCTATAAAAAGCTCAAGCTAGCAAAAACCATGAACCGTGTCGCACTAACGCACGCATGACCATCAGGCTGCAGCCAATTAGAGCGCACAGGGGGACCTGTGGGAGGGGCTTCAATACAGAGATTACTCAGTACTGCTGCTAGAACGATTGATGTGGAAATGAAAACTTAGCAAAATTCCATCCGTTCAACCATTTTCTACAGCAATACAGTGGGTTTTTTTTTTATACCACATAAAAAAAAAAAAGACCTGTCCAATCAAGTAACACCTGCAGTGCAAGTACTTATTAAAAAAAAAAAGTCCCTGCACTGAAAAGCAGGGTGTGTGTTACGACACATTTACCATCATGGCTTCTCCTCATCGCTGCTATTTGATGACATTTTTCTCCAGCATTTAGACTCAACATATGGCACATATTACATTACTCTCATATTGTCTTTTGGCCGTATCAGCTTCCTTGCGCTTGACGTAGCGACATATGCTCTCTCTTGACAAGGCTCTTATCACACCAGCAAGTGGAAGACTCTCACTCGCGGCAATTAGCTTTCAGCACGCCGCCAATAAATACGATGGGAAAGCATTACCTTTTATTGAACTAGGCTATAATACATACAGAGTGTTGATATTTGGACATGATTTATTTACTTCCTGTAGCAGCTGACCTCCGCTCACTGTGCAGCCAAACTTGGAGGAGAGTCACTGTCGCAAAGACATGACTTTAACGTAGTTTCACTTTGAAAGTTGCTTGACGGCTCATTGGAGAAATAATAATATCCAAAATAATCTGCCCACTTTTGCACAGCCAAATTCAAATACCATAATAGTTGCACGTGTTTCGCATATCGTTCAACAGTTGTATTTCACAGGAAGATAATCGTATTCAAGGGTCAAAGAAAGCTGTTAGAACAGTCTTTGAATCGAAATATACTTTTGTTTTTTTTTTCCCCACATTAATTCCAAGATTTTACTTTTAGAGTAAATATCGGTTCAAGCTTTGTAAAAAAAAAAAAAAAAAATGCGATTAATCGTGATCAATTATGGACATTTTATGCGATTAATTAGTTAAAAAATTGTAATTGCTTGACTGCACTTATATATATATATATATATATATATATATATATATATATATATATGCGCACACATATATATATATATATATATATATGTATATATATGCGGACACATATATATATACAGTACAATGTGTCTAAAAGGTGTTTTTTAATAAGTTTAAGAGTCTTAAGCACGTTAAAATGTGTTGATATAGCACATGGGGGGGTGAAAAAAAAAGGAAAAGTTTGGTCTGTAACATATCCCCGCAGTCAACTGGGGATCACTGTTCATCATTTCATATTAGAGGCTCTTCAGCCTTGTCAAAAAAAATGACCCCCCTACTGGTGGCAGGTGGTATTGTCCAGCTGGATAAACGCATAAACAGCCCTTGTGGGCCCAACAAAAGGCACAACGCGAGCATTTCATTGGGCCATTGTGCGATTATGGCTGGCGGCCGCTGTGAATGTATTTATTAGTTTGCAATACATGTCTTTTCCTGTTGTCGCCGGGCCCTGCCAGGATAATGTCGCTTTTTGTTCCCCCCCCCACCCCTCCCCACCCAGTGCGAACGTCGCCCCGGCTGCCAGCTGTCAGGCCCGATACCGTCTCATTTGGATTACCATCCCACTCGCTGAATGCCTAATTAGATTTGCTGTTTTCAATGGGCTGATTGCTCTACAAAGGCGCCGACAGCATGTCGGGCTCACGTTTCACAACTGTAACAATTAATAACCGCGCTAATTAGCATTGCGCGGCTGCTGCAATTGATTATGATGCCACTCCATCAACACGTGCGGATTGTTATTAATAAAGTGCTCTTTGCCTGATCCGGAGGCCGGTTATTAATTGCGTAAATTAGCAGGGTGGCGAGGTAATCGAGTAAAGCGCCAATAATTGATCTAATTTTTAGTGACCGCTCCCAGCGGGACGATGTCACGCATCCGTCCCCCGAGCGAAGAAAAATCACCTCATTAGCAAAAGTTTAATCCGCATCATAGCTGTTAAACACGGGCCAGCTTTAAGGTCATATTTGAATGTCGCAATCATTCGCCATTGATCGGCTGTAAATGGAATCAATGTCATGTTTGGAGAAAACAATAACGACTAATGGATGGGCCCGAGAACCAACAGCTTTATCGGATAGGAGACGTAACAGTATGTACTCTTCCACTTTCAGAACTCATTATGTCCATAGTGAGAAATGTCAGGACGTGGCCAATAAGCAGCAGCGGCAATTAGCAGAGATGGGATCAAGTCACACGTGCCAGTCTCACAAAAAAAAAAAAGTTCCTGACTGTGGGCTTTCAGGTCAAATTTTGGGGTGGCATCTAATGCAAATAAGCATTTACAATATGCTGGTGGAGGAGAAACTGCACAGCACACTACATAACGATGTACACAAAAAGACTTAACTGTTTTAAAACAATATTGACTGATATGAAATAGTTCGATTGTATCGTCCAACCCTACTAAGCACATTGTTTAAAATGGACCAATTTATTTCACTCTTTCACAATTACGTTGACCTGCCATTAATTACTATCAAAATAAAATGACTTAAATTCAATTTTCTCCGATTATTATTTTCAATAGTTGAAAAAAAGAAAAAAATGTCAATATGTACCGATATCGACCAATATGAAACACTTGATATACTTTTCAGTCATATCGCCCGGCCCTACCTTCACTTGCCCTGATCCAAAACAAGTCTGGACAACAAATGTTGGCACTAGCTCCTTCCCAGCCTCATCTCCGATTTTCGCTGGACTTTCTTCTCTAGATGTGACTCACTCTCTCGCCAGTCCCCAAAATCACTTTCGGCCCCCACTGCAAGGTGCGCTGCCTCGTTACAAGGCAGCTTAATGAAGCCTTAAGCATGCATCTGCCCGCTGGTTATATTGGCTGACTACTGGTTGAGAAAGTGCATGATTAGATATGAAGCAGAGGCCACATTTTAAAACGTAAAAATCGGCAACGTAAAAATCGGCAACAATCGGGTTAATTTAGTCTAAAATCGTGATCACGATTAAAATCAAATAATTAATTAGCAGCGTTGTTTGCAGGTGCACTTGACCTTTTCGAAACTTTTGACTGCACATGTCCAGCTGTTCACTTTTTCGGTTCTTTGCCTAATTGTTTGTTTTATGTTAAAAGACGTCCTGTTCAATGCCTTCCTATGACTATTACAGTCTTTTTTTTATGTATTTGGAATAAAGTTAGGCCGATGTTTTTTTTCAGATTCTTAGTATGTTTTTGTTTTTCTACAGACCGAAACTATTATAACTTAGTATTCACTCGAGTACTGACCGATACAGAGTACCGATACCGCTGGTACTTTTGATATACTAAACATCATTTAACACAATGACAAAACATTGTGACCAAAGATCTATTCTATAATATATCTATTAAAGATATATTCTCGTCTTTTGCAATGGATCTCATTTGATTACGCTGATGCTGAAGTTCACGTGACTCAATATGACCATAAAGTGCCATTGGGACTTTCTCATTTCACCCCAAAAAACGGTGAGACTTTCAGAGAAGTTCATTGAATTAAGTAGATGTTATGCGGTTGGTAATGCATATTGGTCACGCTCCAAAGCAATTCGGAATTTCTGGAAGGAATTGACGTCAATTGAAACATTACTACATGGCAGAGTGGCCATGATAAATGAGCTTAGCAACACCCAATTGCGCACATGATATGATGATAATATGAATATGCAACATTTGATTAGAGGAGACACATGTATACCCGCAAGACTCTTTTATTCGACTTCTAATCATTGGACCAAATCAACAAGACAATTGGCTCAAAAACATGGCAAGAAATTGCAGGGCCCAGTGGCTAAGATACATATTTTTGTGTTTGTAGTTTATAAGTTAAAATAAATAAATAAATAAATAAATAAATAAATAAAAACATCTCCCCCACCTCCCAACGCCACTTCTTTGCACTTTAACAAATACGCATCACATTTCTATTTCCCCTCCACCTGCTACCGCGGCAACCAATTTCATCATCCGGAGCGTGTGAAATTTCACACTCATTGTTCACAACACGTCGTTTAATATGCACTGCCCCCCCCCCCCTTCCACTCTCGCCCCACAAACTACATCCCCAATCCGACATATGAAATCCTTCCATTCTTGTCCGCCAGCCAACAAAAGATGCAGCCAATCATCTCCAAGCCATGGCAGATACA
This sequence comes from Filicampus tigris, assembly GCF_054856515.1. Lineage (NCBI taxonomy): Eukaryota > Metazoa > Chordata > Actinopteri > Syngnathiformes > Syngnathidae > Filicampus > Filicampus tigris. Next base: position 3,929,079 of record NC_141219.1, read on the forward strand.
ATTTTCTCCGAACAATTTGACCGCGTTAAGAGGAAAATTGCCTTCAATATAGGTGTTTTTCTTTTTGAAAGACAACAACAATAAAAAGATAGAACTGTAATGCGTCTGTCAGCGCTGGGAAAGGCGCAGGGCACGCACGGTGGGTGTTTTGGGGAAGTGGGGGGGGGGGGCTAGTGGGTGCTTACTTGTAATATCAGCATCTGTGCCAGACAGTCGCGCCAAATGAATCCCACTTTCAACATAACAGCCAGGCGTCACATGAAAACGACTGCGGCCGACAGCGGTTGTCAGCCGCGCGCTGGCCGCCGCTGACGTGCGAATTGTCATTTATTACACGTCGCGCCTCGCCTCTTGCCGGCTTCTCCCGACTGTATTGATTCGCAAAGCGCCGCGTGGTGCGCCGGGGAGGTCGCGCCCCGAGCAGCGCCTCGCGAAATGGCGCCATGTTTCGTGACCCGCCGAAGTCACACACCCTGGTACCCAACGAAAACAACCCGCAAGGAGGATGGAGACGATGAGGAGACAGAAATCAATGCGAAGCGAATGGCCAACCCAGGCCGGAGCTCCGAAATGTCACTCGCACGAGGCCACGCCCTTTTAAAGCCACGCATCAACGTCAACGCATGAATACTAACTAGTAGGGGTGTCACGGTTTTTGTATTCGTCCCGTACAGTCTCATACGACGAATACGTGTGATGGAGAGAGGGAAAAAAAAAAAAAAAAAAAAAAAAAAAGGCAGCGCCTGAGACCAAGCGACCGCCACATTTGTTGTTCGATGAATCGATCAAAACAAATGTAGGAAGAAAAACGGCGAGTGCGGGAGAAAGCATATGGAGCTAGAGGAGCCGTCCGCACTATACAAATCAGCCGCTTGGGAACATTTCGGCGTCCGATTGGAGTACGACGGCGATGGGGTGCGAGCGGCGGGGCGGACAAGAACTGCGTCGGCGTTGTTCGACGCAACGCTTCAAACATGCTAACACATGTCAGACGGCATCACCCCGATACAGTTGCCGGCGGACGAAAAAAGTAACTCGCTCAACACCAACAAGTTATCCCGGCTAATCATCCAATCGTGGCTCAGCGTCGGAAAACAGGTGAGCTGCGATTGGTCTGAGCCCTGAGCGTTTGTGATGTCATTTTCGGGGGACCGAAGTGACAAAATGGCCGCCCCAGAGAAGGCTAAAAAAAAAAAAATGGGTGCATTAACTCTTATTCCACAAACGCAATATTTATCAGAACACCTTGTTTCAACAAGTGGGTTTGCGTAGAACATATTCTTGAAAAAAAAAAATGTTTTGGTTGACTTCCTTTCTTGTTAAGGGCCTAATACAGAAAAATCAACGATGAAGCAAGCACGGTTGACTTTGAAATTCACCACCTTTAAATTTATTGAACATGTCAAAAGAAGTGGAAGTCCCCAGTTTCTTCAAGCTTTTCCCTCTCGTTCGTCGCCCCCTCTGTAATAATGAGCGTTTTAAATGTTGCGGCCCCCCCCTAAGAGCATTCTCGTATTCATTAAGTGGCCGCCTGCAATAATGAAGGCGCGTGGTGCGGCGAGCGCGCCTCTTTAGTTTGACTGCGTTCTCGCCGATGAAGTGCACGTCGCTCCCGGCGAGGGCCCGGCTGACTGGCGTTATTGCGCAGGCCCGCCCCGCTGCTGCCTGTCATGCCTGTCAAAGTCAGGCGAGGATCACTTTATCATCGTTTGTCTGCGGCGTCTGACGCCATCGAGCGGGGGGCAGCCCTCAGGGAAAGGTTGGGTTTTTTTTGTTTTTTTGTTTTTTTTTGGGAGGGGTACGCGAGGACTACACAGCAGTGCTAAACTAATGTATTCGACCGGCCCCGGTGTAAGCTACATCTGGCCAAAATTAACAGCAGAGGTAATAAATAAAAGCATTTGTTCTTTGTAATGTTACTACTTAGGATGTTCGATAGCACTTTTTTTTTTTTTTCCAGAACGAGTACTCAACTCTTGAGTAGTCACCAATATAGTGATGGGCATGACAGTTCTTTTAAGTGAACTGAATCATTAGAACCAGTTAAATCGAAAAGAACCGTTCAAAAGATTGGTTCACCGAATCGTTCGCCCTCCCCGATACCTGGCATCGGTACTCGCCCATCTCTGGTTACTACGTTAGCATGTTGGAGCGCTTTTCAACAAAATGATCAAATGTCATCATTATTCTTATCTTTGGTCGAGACGGCAAGTTATACGCTACCTGAAACACAAAATTGTTTGAGTTGGTTGAACGTTGCGATTGACTAGTTCTGCCTCACAGTTTTGTGGTCTGCCCTTTAACATAACATCGTCGCTTTCCTGTGAAAAACACGCATGTCCATTTTTTTAAATCTTTTTAAAATTTTTTTTATTTTACCTTAATGGGGTTTCCGCGTTACGGACATCCCATTGTGTTTTGGGGTTTTTTTTTTTTTGTTTTTTAATGACAAAATTGGGCACACGTGTTTTTCACAGGACAGTGATGATATTTAACAAGGTATTTCGAGTAAAAATGGTTGTTTAAAACAAATTAAACAGGACCATCAATGTAAATTGCTTAACTCCCTGGAACACAATCATGGACCATAGAATTGTGGATTAAGTTAATATTGCACAATGACCATGTCCGTTTGCTACGATACTTAGTCCAAGTAATAACATCCGAAACTCTCAACCTTCTTCTCATTAGAAGCGTGTGTATGATCATTCAGCATGAAGTTGCTTGTTTAAGGTGCAATCTTTACTTACTGTTGCTTTAGTTGATGAAATTCTGATTACAGTACCAGATAGCTTTCCCCCCGTAACTAACTTGATGCATCAGTCTAACTAAAGCCAGCAAATGAAAACAGGACGCCTGATCGCGAGCTCTTTTTGTGCGGCGTTATGATGTTATGACGAGCAAACCATATCGGGCTCGGAGGGCCGGCGGGCAGGATATCGCCGTATTATTCCGGCTCATTACACCCGAGTTGGAATGTCAGCCGGTTTCCTGTGAAACTGAACGGTCACTCCGACGCGGCGCAGCGGAACCAGCTTAAGGAGCTCTGACTTGTATGAACATTAACACGTAAGCTGAAAATATGAAACGTCTGCTTGACTCAGACGTTTTTTTTTGTTTGTTTTTTTCCCCCCGTTCAAAGCTTAGCGGCCATTATCATCTCACACATAACGGTAAATAAAGACTGTTGTCATGTTCTACACACATAGACAAGATTGTGGGTACGCCTCTGGTGATGAAAGAAAAGACCACATCACTGAAATAAGGTGAACTTTACAACAACAACAACAAAATAATTAATACATTAAAATGCAATAGAAATTAATCCATGAAAATCAGACACGACTGAAAGCAAAACATGAAAATGTGGGACTGGAATTTGCCACAATTGCCAAGTTAAAGAGCTTTTGAGAGAATGACCTTTGGACAGTGAAGCTTTTGGGAGAGTCATATCAACGTTGTGTTCACAGAAACAAATATGAAGGACAGCAACAAAAGAGCACAGTCCCTCCTGTGAAACATGGAGACTTGGTTTTGTTCGGTGGCTGCTTTGCAAGCCAATCTGGAAAGTTAAGCAGCTAGTTATACTTTATTGATCAAATTAATACTTATGAGGAAGAAAAATGTAAAGGAAAAGTTGTCATATTCCAAGAATAAAGTTGGAATAGTTCAGGAAAAAGACAAATATTGCATTTTTCCAAAAAATACGATATTTCAATAAAAAACTTTTTGAAATCAAACAAAGTTTGTAATATTACAAGAAACAAAATTCCGCTCATAAAATAATGATATTTGAAAGGAAATCGCAGATTTCCAATAAGTTGTAATAATTTGAGGGGTAAAAGGAAAGTAGTAAGACGTAAAGCCCACTGAGGGGCGAACATTTTGGACTGTTGGCAAAGGCCAGGTCCTTTTTTCCTCAAACCTTTTGGGGGTTAGCATTTTTTTTTGGGGGGGGGGGGGGCATTTTGCTGTGGCCTTACCACTCCTTCCTTCCTTCTTTGGTCCATTTGGAAAAACAGAGTTGTTCTCCATATGAGGATATTCACCAAAGGAAAGTCAATCCTCAACAGTCGATTGATTAATATTTGCTTTCAAAATGACACGGCGTGATGTATGAGGGGCTGGCCGCGTATAAACGAACGCTTTCGAGGAGATGAATAGCCTCAGCAGAGCATTGTAAAGTTCAAGCGGCAGATTTGCATATTTATATTACACCTTGCTGATAATAAGCCCGGGCCGGATGAAGCCGGGACGCAATCATCAATTTGTCATTGTACGATTGTTACATGACAAAAGTACTTCTTATTAGCTCGCCGCTACCACTGATATGTTCAATTACTTGCCACAATGAGATGTACTGAAGTGACTTTAAAAAAAAAAAAAAAACAATTTAGATGACGACAGTAACATTGAACCTGTCAACGGATGATTCATTCTAGACGCCGCTAACAAAAGACAAAAAAAATGTTTGAATCTGCCTGATATATTGATATGCAATGCAATACTATATTTATATTGATGATATTGGGTACTTGGGGTTTAGAGAATATGCATCTCGCCCGAAGCCAGAGTACATATGCCAGCTGTTATGTCACTATCCTGCTAAGATTGAACACAGTTTGCCTAAATTAGAAAATTTCCCCCCCCCCAAAATGATATATAAACAAACACTACGTCCATATTTAAAGCAGGAGGCAGCTCGAGTCTCGAAACAATGAGCGCCTATAAATAACGAAGTGTCAAAGGTGGCAGTCAATAAAAGCGCAAACAGGTGGATGAAACAAACACACCTTGCAGCTCTCCCTCCCGCTCCACATCGTCTTAACACCACATGTGCTGGGACCCAGCCCCCGGGGGTCATACTTTAAGCTGTGATGGGCCATAAAAGCACTTTGCACCTTAAGTGAAAGATACGACTTTCAAATATTTGATACGCAATGCGCGCGTACCTGACTTCTGCACATCTGGCTCGCGAGGAGCAACAACATCTGCTAGCTGGTGCTTTCAAAAGGCATTTAATTTGTCGAGAGACTGGTCACAAGGGGGGGGGGTATAAGATTAGGAAGAATTTGACAAATATTTTATAACAACAGCATGCATTTTGCTCAATTTGTGGTGAATCGACATTTCTGAAAAGAAATATGGTACAACTGTTTATGGTTGTAGGTTATGAGGATGCGTGGCTTCCTTCGTCCTTTGTCGTCAGGCCGTGACCCTCCACCCTTGACCTGGGTACCCTTCCGGCCGCGACCCCCTGCCCTTATTCATAAAAATTAGCACCCGCCGCCCCGTTACGCCCCTGCCCCCTCCAAAAAAGTGTCCGTGACTGACGCCGCCACGGGAGGGATGCTAATGGCAGAGGCTTTTTAAGGATCATTAGCTGGCTAATTTACTATTCAAACCCGCTGTGGACACGCTTCAAACACGCTGCAAAATGCGCCATAGTACTTTACTACTTACCCAACTGCATGTGCTTACTTCCATTGCGAGCCCCGGGGTTGTTTTTGTCGTATTGTATAATTATTTGGGTCCAACAGACGGCCATAAGTCACAGTCAACAAGTTACTTATTCATTTTACACACTCATGGCCTTCAAAATAAAATCATACCAGCACACCACTATACACAGCAGGTTTGCTACGGCGTACTTCCGGAAGTAGGGAAGACGCCAGAAGAAGTACAAGAACTCCACCTTGATGTGCCGGCGTCATACTTGAGTGCTGCGCACAGTTTAATATACTCCCGGACACAAGTTGTATTGAAACAGTTACGTTCCAAGTTGGGGGGCGTCGCTTCAAAAAGAAGGCGACAACAATGGATATCGTGCCTGCTACAACCATAAAGGGACCAAGATGACTAGACTATGCATTTAATCTTATTGCCAAACTAGTTTGCTTTGCATGCAACGAGCTGCGTGCTGTATCCTCTCTCTCCTCCTCTCCGTGTGGGAAACTGTATGTCATCGCAACATGTGACATAATGGACCGATCAGAGCAACAACAATTCCTGATGTGTGCGTGGCATGTGTTGCAGACCTGTCGCCAACAGCACAATGTTTCGGTCATGTGAATCAATGCGGCAGTTGTCGCTCGCGCCGACGCGGGAGTAGAAAGAAGCCCAAAAAGAAGCCTTTCACCGAATAGGCTGAGATGAAATTTGGCCGCCTCGCGACCACGTCAAACGCATGAGGGCCGATTAGTGGGCCGGACTAAAATCCACTTCCGGCCATGCTTAGTCCAGACATTTTTTCAAAATTTGTCAGCCCCCACGCCCCGCCCCAAAAATGGGCATCCAGCCGGGCCGGAGGGTCCGACCGGTCCGGCCCAGGGACGCGCTGCCCAGCTCTACTGTTTATCATAAATACAGCCTTAGCCCAGAGAGGTCCATCTGCTTTGATTTTATTTAGTGATTCCCCTCAGGGACCCCCGAGCTGGAGCGAGAATAACAATACTCGGGCCCATCTGTTCGGGCAGAAGCAGCCCGGCTAAATTACGGCACGCTACGAGCGGCGGGCATATGCCGTGGCATAAAGCTACAAGAGGGCATTGTGTGCCAGCTGTTGTGTTGACAAATACTTATCTGGCACTTCTGAAGTCAGCGCGAAGCAAAGCTGATAGGTGTGGCGCAGGGTGGCGGGAATTGTGTTTTCTGCATGTATAATACATGCTAATTTAACAGAGGGTATCACTTTGTAAGAGATTGTCTGGGGATTTGGGTCACTATATCTACACTGTTAATCAGATTTTGTGATCAAAACAAAGACTATTGTACAAAATACCAAAACAGTGCACTATTGTTGATGAAGACTATTACATAGACCTTTCAGCACAAAAACAAAAAACAAAAAAAAAAGAGCTGTCACGACGAGCAGAATACAGCAAAGTGGTAAAGTGAATTACGAGCTGATTGACTTAAAAAACGTGCACTTTTGTTACCGGAAATCACCACTCTCGTCTTTTCCCATGGGAATGACAAGTACGACAGGGTGGATGCTGGACCTTTATTTTCTCACTCGACATGAGAACTGCAGCGAGGAAATCAAAGACTGCACGGCTTAATCTTTTCTTATCCTCCTGTAAGAATAACAATCTGTGCTTATATTGTTCTTGTGCGTTTACAAGTCGGAGGATGATCCCGCTCAACAGGCTTTGACCCCGCTCATCCCATTACCAATGAGCTTGACAAATACACTTGCTTTTGTTGCTTGTGGCCCGAGGTACAATCTCCTCAACAAGGTGAAATTCGCAAATTAATTTGGAACAGCCCAGCCAGAACCCAGACCCAAAACTACATGAAAATCATGTCAATCAAAATCTGACGCCGGTGCAAACAAGTCAGTCTCCAAGCAAAAAAAAAAAAAAGAGTATTAAATATTGAATTCTATTTACTTGGTATAAATTTAGATATATTTATCTTTTAATAACTTCTCTCCAAATCTTTTCTGATAACAGGCATGTGTTCTGTATCCACTATATTGTCTTTGTCAAAACAAGAACCCAAAACTAAGTACTTTCAGAAACTCGCCGAGGTATGTGTAAAGTTTACTATGCTGCAAGTAGCTTGATGACCAAGTGAGTTTAACTGATCTTCAAGCTTTCAAATAAACCTACAGATTTCAAGGACGTTCGATACAAGGATTCAAATAGCAGTCGAAAATTAAACTTATGTATGCGTTTGACTTTTAACTGATCTTCATCTTATCGATGTATTTATAATAAAACAATGTACACTTTTACAGTGTTCAGTATTTTAAACTGTATGTCTGATCAAGAAACCTACTGATCTTGAATGACGCTTGACAAACTGAAACACAAAAAGATGTCCAATTGGCCTACTTTCTCTTGAAAAACGGCAATGATTAATGTTGTTTTCTGTTCATAAAATGGCAATATTGATGTTGAGACTTCAACTTTAGGTTGAAAAAAAAAGGGCTGCATAAAGACTACTTTACTATGTGCTGTAAGGATATTTAGTGACAAACTCACCTCTTGTGTTCACCAGCTTGTACGAAGACCCTTGTAAATCCACTCACCAGAAAGTTCGTTTGGTAGGCTACCCGTTGTCCAATACAGGAGCCGTTGTCAAAGCTGTACATTTTTTAAACAACAGAAAACCGTAAGACAAAAACTCACCAAACTGTACCATTTTCCCTGAGCAGATGCTAAACAAAGTCTGCTAGGACAACACGCCGCCGCCATGTTGCGCCCTTCCAAAACGGCATTTATTTAACGAAACATGTACAGCAACGTGACCGACATCAAATTCCACCTGTTACATTTGTGCACACTAGACAGACTGGACAGAGAAATCAATACAAAAAAAAAAAAAAAGAAAACGAAAAAAACGCATTCTCAAGAAGTCTCCTGAAGGGAATCAGTGGCGGGACTCAGCAGTGCAGTAAGAGTCCCTGGAACAGTGCAAACCACCAGAAAAGGAGACTCGTCTCGAAACGGTTCTACCACACACATTTATCTGCATCCACTTCGAAAGCACTTCATTCTGACTTGTTTTTTTTGTTTTTTGTGTCTTTTTCCCACTTAATTCATTGACAACGTTTCCTCTTCAATAGCTTCAAAGTTGCCAGCCTTGTGTTTGTTTGTGTCAGTAGTTGAAAACCTGACATCATCATCATCATCAACCCTGTTTTATTTCCTTAAAAAGGGACAAACATGATTAGATTAAAATAAATAATATCAATAGTTGATCACATCTCTTTTTGTTGTATTAATATGCTGCGTGTCACATCTTGGAGAAGGCGGCGAGTCGGGGGCCCGGACTCCCAAAAAGGCTTCGTAAACAAAGACGCGCAGGACAAATACTGTGCGTGTTAGAAGCAGACCTCCCGCTGGTAGCACAGATTTGCATTCTGTAACACACACACACACACACACACACACACACACACACACACTCGCACACTCATACTCGAACAAAAAACTGCATCCAATAAATTAGCTCTCCGCCGTAACTTCCACCTTAAAAGGACTCCGAGCCAAAGTGCAGTTTTTTCGCAGGGTGGAGGGAGTGGGACTGGGGCGGGGGTGTAAATGTGCAGTCAAACGGTTAAAAGGGCTACATTGGTTTCTTCAACACACAAACTGTGACAGAGGGTAATACAGAACAGGGTCATGAGAGCGCGAGACATGTAGTGCGCACTGCGTCGCTTCTCTAATGAAGTGTTAGAAAGCGCTCCCGACCTTCCCGGTGATTAAGACTAGCAGGGCTCCATTTCTTCTAAAGGGTCCTCCCACTTTCTCCCACCCCCCCCCCCCCAACCACCCGCCCGCCCGCCTCCTCCCCGGCCGGCTACCTCCGTCTTTTAAATCCTTCTTGAGCTTTGTAAAGGCTCGGTGGAGAGATAAGGAGAAGCTATGTAGGATGACATGAAGAACACAACACTTCAACGAAAGCACAGTGCAAATAAAGCCCACAACGCTCCCCCCCCCCCAGCCCCCCAGCCACACACACACACACACACACAACTTGACAAGAGTGGAGAGGGTTAACTCCAAACGAGGCAAGCCTTTCTTCTGTTGAGTTTATTTTTTCATTGTGGGTCTTTCTGGGAAGTCTACAGCCCTGAGGGAGGGGCGCGGCGTAGTGGCCGCGGGGCTGGAGGAAGATGATGACGAAGAGGATGGAGAGTGTTCGTATGTCGGGGTGGGGGCTACTTGTACAGGCTCATGGTGGGGCTCTGGTACATGCACATGTAGGCGTCGCACAGCAGCCGCCGGGCCTGGCCTTGGATGCTCTTGGGGTCGAGCGTGTGCAGCTCCTCGGGCGTCATCTTCAGGTAGGCCTCCACCTCGGGGCACGGCGACACCTGCGGAATGTTGAAGCCGTTCTGGCCTCCTGCCCGAGCACAAGCGGGAAGAGAATGAAGAGCAGAACATTGCTCAATGTCAGATGTTTGTAAATCTTCATGTGATTTCCTTCTTGGGCACAACAAAATGCAGACACTTTGCTCTTTGAACCGGATGAGACTTGGAGCGATTCAAATGTTTTCGATTTAATGTAATTTTCATTTTTATTCTCTTTCTTCTGTGACGTGGTGACAACTGATTTTTTTTCATTACAAAAAATAAGTGGGGGATTATGTGCATTTTATGATTCAATTTTTATTAAGTATTTATACTTTTTTTGAAAATATTAAAATTAATACATTTTAATTAGTACATTTTTTTATTTAATTTATTGCATATAACACTAGTCTAATACTATGGTTGCTGAGTAATGTTTCTACATTTTGGGGGAAAAAAATATAGGTTGGGTACTGATTGGGTCAATGTGTTTAAAATGACAACTTTGCTATTAGGAAACAACACGTTTTAATAACTATGACAAGCACATATATTTCTATTTAGTGAGCAACATAATTGTGATCAATGATATGTGTCCAGAGTATTTTATTTTTTTAATGCAATGCAGCATTGTCAAACAAGAATATAAAATAAATCAATACAAAAATTAAACATAATATTAAAGATTCAATTGTTTTATTTGATTTTTTTCCTAAATTAATATTAGTAATTTGTTTATTAATATTAGGTTTTTTTCTCAAGTTTTATAGTACCCTTGCTATTACATCAATTACAACCATGTTGGTGACTATTCCACCAACAGCAAAGAATAAATAAGTAAATAAATACATTTCAAAAAATAAAAAACAGTCCAATTCCTCTCCAGCGTAAAATAAAAGGTTGAAAGGCGTCAGAAGCGCAGCTTACCGTCTCGGTCGGCCATGCTGTCGAAAAAGAGCCAGGCGGAGGCGGCGCTGCCGTACTTGACGAAGGCCACGTAGTGACTGGTCTCGATACACAGCACGGCAAACAGCTCCATCGTCTGGCGCGGGAACGTGCCCTGGCGCCCGCCGCCTTCTTGCAGCTCCTTAGGGACGCACAGCTTGCCGTGCCGGTGACTTTTCCTCCTCGGGTGAAGGTGAACCTGAACGGGGTACGAGCGTGCGAGCGCCACTGAAGCCAACGGAAACTCATTTACACAAAGAGTGTCGCAGCAGAATTAAGAAAGCCAAATGTTAAGACTTGTTGGACCAACTTTCAGACCTCTCGTTCACTAAAACCTGGAGGAGTGTGTGATATGGCTCAGTATTACATAGCAAAATTTTCCTATATTAAGATTGATTTAACAATTTATGTATTAAACATCTTTTTTGTTTGCTTGTTTTTTTTTTTTTTTTACATATATTATTTTATAATATATTCTATAGACTCCAGCACACCCGCTACCCAAATGAGGCAGCGCCATCAAAAATGGATGCGTTGTCTGGTCATTCTTCAAGACAGTTTAGAGCCTTCATTTTATAAAATAAAATATAAGACTTTTTTCTGCATATAACAAATGAAGGCCACAGGAAATAAAATCTTTGAACTTCTTTTGACCATTTTCTTGAGTATAATATTAAAACACTGTTCAAGTGGAGAGAACTGAGGTCAAATCAAATGCAGCCGCGACAGCTGCAGCGCTCTCATTTCTTTGTGTCTGGCGCCATCACATGGCCAATCCATCTTCACACGCACGCTTGGATCTATTTTAATCCCGTCGTTCCAGTCTTTTGCCATTTACCTTTCAAGCGTCATATATGTGAGCTGGATTTGTTTGTACACTGACATTCCAGTTTTGCCACTTCAGAGCAACTAAAAATGTGAATTGGGTCACTTTGAGAGCGTGCATTGTAAATCCAACCCAAGAAAAGTAAGTAAGTGGCCACGTGAGTATTGCGACGCACGTGGCTTACCTGCGTATTGCACTTTTCGCAGAACTGCTTAATCTTGCCCGCCGTGATGTCGCCGTCATCGTAGCAGTCCCTGCACTCAAAGAGGGCCAGGCCTCCGCAGATGCGACACTCCCTGGGAGCTGGATGGTGAAGAAGGAAAAAAGAAAGAAAGAAAAAGAAAGAAAGAAAGAAAGAAGGATAGAAAAGAAAGAATGGGGCTTTGACGTTTGTGTGTGTAGACCACAGGTGTCAACCTCAGGGCCCGGGGGCCCCTTAACATCATTTTATGTGGCCCGCGAAGACAAATCATGTATTGACTTGAGATGTTTTTGGGAAATTGTCTTCACTGTGAACACAACATATTGGATATTTCAAGCATTTGTTACCAATCCTTCCTTTAAAATATATTGAAAAATACTTGGACAAACTATTTCCTGGCTTCCGATTTCAAAACCAGTGATCCGTCAATTAGTTGTGTATAAGGCGATCATACATTCACACGGATTAACATAACCTAACGTAACGGCCCTCCGGGTGAAATCAGAACTACGGCGCGGCCCGCGACAAAAACGAGTTTGACACCCCTGGTGTAGACCGTTTCAACTCAGTGGAGTTTCATGACAAAGTAAACACAGACAGACGGCGGGACAGAAATTGATCGTGAAGACCGCGCACAAAAGCGGTCGTCTCCAACTCACTGTCTTCCAGAAGATCTGTGATGTCTAACTCCAGTGACGGGAAAATCTTGTTGAACATTTTGAAGTCCTTGCCAAAGCGTGGCATCTGGATGATAAGGCAGGAGGGAGCCTGAGGGGCAAACAGAAACAGAGGCGAGCAAGAGCTTATTATCATCCCGCACAAAAGCGACAAGAGCAAGAGCCAGAGGGGTGTTTGCGATTACAACACGCATGAGCGATCTGTCTCGCATGCGGCCTTTCTTGTTTCAAGCAGGTATCTGATCACTAGGGGAAGCTGCTTTACATCTCGGACGTGTCGCCTAGGATCGCGGTCAGTTTTAAGACCGCACAGTCGTGAGATCCGCTGGTGAGGAAAACAGGACGAGTTTATCAGTCGGAAAATATTTCCACTCGCTACTCCGCACCGTTTGCCGTCCCGACTGATCGTTGCACAAGGGACGCAAGGACCAGGAATAAATGGTCAAAGACGACCACGGTGTATCCCTTGTTGATTAAGTAGCGTGACAATTCTCACGCCTTCGTCTTCCATTAACGCAAAGATTTAATATTTCACTATATGTACACACGTATTAATAGCCCTCCATCCATCCATTTTCTGTAGTGTGCTGGAGGCTCTCCCAGCTGACTTTGGGTGAGAGGCGGGGTACACCCTGAGCTGGTCGCCAGCCGATCGCAGGGCACATGCTAGACAAACAACCAGTGAAACTCATATTCATTCACATCGACAGACAATTTAGAGTAGCGGTCTCAAACTCAATTTATGTGGGGATCACGAGAGATCAAGTCTGGGTCACATCAATAATATCAATAACCTTTTTGAGTCCCCCCCCCAAACTGAATTAAATTTACAACTTACTGTATTCTCCAATTTAAGATAGAATTGAAGTACTTTTCTACCAAGCATAATATTTATTCAGTAAAACCATTTTTTTCCTGCTCACAAATGCAAGAAATATAAGTAAGACATTTTGATCAAGAAATAACGTTGTGCTTTGCTATTTCTAAATGGTATCATTAAAGCTATTATTTGGGTTAAAGAGCTTCTAAAGACTTTATGAAGCATTAGATCATTTGGGGGGGTATACTGAGATCTGTTTTGGATTCCACGCACAAAAATGGATTGAAAAACAGCTGTCAGAGCTAACTCAACAAAAATTGTGTTCCCCACTCACCACTGTAAGAATCATTAAAGTAAAATACTTCTAATGGATGGTAAAGCAACCGAACGAAGTGCCACAGTGCGACATTAAATGAGATGAGAGAAGGGACATTTAAAGGAAGCTACGCAATATTAATATACAATATATAGCAAATTCTAATATACAATATATATGGCTCGATCATAATTGTGGTCACCTGGTGGATTTTGCTGCTTAACTCATATTCCACAAACGCAATATTAATCAGAGTGCCGCGTTTCAACAAGTGGGCGTGCTGGGAACATATTCTTGGCAAAAATGTGTTTGGGTTGATTTCCCCTTTGAAGCAACCATGGTGATAACAAAGGACAGTTTGTGCACATGCACCACACTATGTGCACTGAGGTTACCCACGGTTGTTGGTGGGAAGTGATGTAATGGCCAGAATCTGTTGCGGCGGCGCTCTTCTCCCGAGGAGTCTTCCCACTCAACCGTAGATAGTTACACAAGTCGAAAAAGGTTGCGTAACATTGCGCCGACTCAGCCAAAGCTTTTGGAGCACTCACCTCGGCAAACTTCAGGTCGCTGTTGATGAAAGACCACTCCAGGAGCTGCTGGATGGTGGGAACATCAACCTTGTCTTTTTTGTCCATGAAAATCTGGTAAAAGTAACAGTCCTGCACCTTCTGGCCCGCTGACCTGCAAAATTTATTTGATTAGACCAAGATTTTTTTTTATTTTTTATTTATACTTTGTTCCAAACTATTGTGTCTGGGATTTATGTTAAATAAACATTTCAACGGTGTACTTTTTCTTCCCCTGTCGATATAGATCACTGATACGTCAGATTGAATGAGTTTGATCATTTTCCTTCCAGGTAAATGTAATTTATCATCACATGGGTAACGGATGGCCAACGAGTCCCAACGTGGCTGCCCTGAATTGATCAGGCAACATGTTTTGGGGTCAAAATAGCATTTGTTTGTGTTTTTTTTTTTTTTTTGGAGGGGGGGGACAGAAATCTGACAATTTTTCAGACTCATTGCCTGACATTTTCAGACACTCTTTTACCCTAACGTTTGGAAAAATATAAATAAATTCCTGGGATTTAATGGCTAGACTGTGCAAAGACAAATAAATATGTCAATGGCAGTGAATGAGTTAATTGCTGTGCACAATAATTTGGAACACAATTTCTGGTCATTTTGGGGGGAACATTTTTCAAAAGAAATGCAGTCCCACTAGTCTAACTTTAATATTCTGATTAATATTGTGTTTTTATAGTGTGATTAATATTGTGTTTTTATTTTCCGAAGATGAGCTGTGATTGGTTATAACTGAGCCCTGTGCAACTGAGACGTCATTTTTAGTCTACAGCAAGTGACAAAATGGCCGCCGCCTGACATGGATAAAAACGGGTGGATTTTGCTGCTTAACTCACATTCCACAAACGCAATATTAATCAGAGTGCCGTGTTTTGACCAGTGGCTCAACATAGAACATATTTTTGCAAAGATTTTGGGGGGGATTGACGTCCACTTTAATCATTTGGAAGACTCCTGCATGTGACGTTACTTGTTTCATCATTACCTTTCAATAGATGTTCTCTATAGTAAATGTGAAAAATTGATTTAACCTTTCATTCCCTTTTCTGGTTTCTTAGTGTCAAGCGTGCAGTAACAACGTATTAAATGCTTTGATGATTTCTGCTATGAGCTTGCATTACAGCAGTATCACTTTGGGCCACTAGGTGGAGCTCAAGCCTTACCTTAGTTTGAGCAAAGGGTCCACCCGCAATATGTGATGGAACAGTATATTGAGGAACTCCTCTGGATCTGCGGCACAAGACGTGACTCAATAAGGAAGAGGACAATCCGAAGGGTAAATGTATGCACCGATGTTAAAAGCATACCTTTTTCTTCAGAGGTGAAGCCAGATGCAGCTTCTACTTTCTCCAGGATCCTCCTGAGTTTCATGACTTTGGTGGCGCACACATACCCATGTCTGAGTGAGGACCACAAGCATAGTTGGAGGCTCCGCTGCGCTTCTTTGCTTTTGATTGTCTGGATTATAATAGGCAAAAAGAAACGTTTGTTGATGGCACTCACATGCGCAGGGGGTTGACTATCTCAGTGCGTAACAGTTCTTGGGTCTCTCTGTAATACTCCACGTCCGTCTTTGAGCGCGGCCTGAGCAGAACTGTGTCCAGTACGGAGCTGAAGGAAAACAGACTGCACAACAAAGCAAAGTCCGGTGTCACTTTTCTACAGTAGATTATCAATAAAACCCTGATTGATACTCATGAAAGCTTGATGTGATGCATGCAATGTCACATTGATTGTGAACCGAATAGACATGCAGTCCCCTCAGAATCTAACATTAGCTTTGTAATAGTTCTGCACAGTAATAATTGAAGCTGAAAGGGAAGTGAACCCAATTTTTGTTTTGTACATGAAAATGTTCTATGCGCCTTAAGTAGTCTAAACATAGCATTCTGATTGCTTTTGTGGAATATGAATTGAAGCAGCAAAATCCACCTATTTTTGTCCATCTCAGGGGGGCGGCCATTTTGCCACGTTCTGTGTCAACTGAAAATGACATCACAGTTGCTCAGGGCTCAGGTAACGACCAATCCAGTTCATCTGTTTTCTGAAGCTGAGCCATGACTGGTCGTTACCTGAGCCCTGAGCCGTTGTGATGTCATTTTCAGTCGACAGAAGTGACAAAATGGCCGCAAAGACGGGTAGCTTTTGTTGCCTAACTCATTTCACAAACGCAGTATTAATCAGAATGCAGTGTTTTGACTAGTGGGGCTGCTTAGAACATGAAAACAGAAAATGTGGGCGTGACTTCCCCTTTCAAGATTGCCTGCGGTCTGATTTTGAAACTCTTCGCGGTATAACAGCCAAAGTCAAAATTTAGTTTTTGAGGCTCTGCCTCAGGAAGGAAGTGCTCCATCTCCAATCAATATGACATCAATCCAAAGAATGAATGAAGGGTTGGTTGGAAATAGAAAAAGGAGCGCTGACCAGAAGAGGGTTGAATCCAAGTAGCACGAGTTGTAGTGGCCCTGGATGCCTTTCTTCTTGCCTACCATGACGTCGAGGCCATCCGTCTCGCTGCGGGGCGGCGTGTTCTCGTGGACTATCTCGCTTAAGTAGCCCCCAAAAGCTGTGTGAAGGGACACAGTTCAGACACAGTTCAGCTCTCATTTCTGTGACAGCCAATAATACAAGGCGGGGTTGCATGGTTTTGCGACGGGGATGAGTCGCTATATGACGTAACCCAAATTTGCACACTCACCTACGTCAACGCAGTAAAAAGTCACAGAGAATATTTGTGTGAAAAACACTTAGGCCACCAATAAGGCAATCACATAAAAACCAGTAAGAATGGTGGTAACAGAGCTTTCTTTAAACGTATTCTTACGCCCCTGCGAAAACGAGTGCGGCATTCCTAACCTTGAAAAGTGTCACGTAGGGATCGCGGCGAACCGAGGACCTTCTTTTTATGTATATTAGGTTCGTGGAAGACCCTAACCCTCGTGCCCACCTAAAAGGATGATTCGGTCCAGTATTGTTCGACATAATATCCAACCCAAACCAAACCTCATTTTAGTGGCCATTTGTTGTGGTGCAGGGTGCACACTATGGTGCGCTATAAGAAGGCTGACGGTAGACGACGCACTGTTGTCCGTTGACTGGATGACAGGTAAGTTCCTGTCTTTCCCAGACTTACTATAGAATTAATTGAACAGGAAGGACACAAGAAGAATGGGCCACGTCCAATGGCAAATTATGGGCGGTTTAGGCGGTATGCGGTGACGTCACACTATTTACACAACTGGCATCAGAATCAGCATTGTGCTGGCCTAATCAGGATTTACCTGATTCGAACGGAACTGTACTTACTGCGTGGAGAAAAAGTGGCTTAAATTGTCCATGGCTGTCAATGTGAGCATGAATGAATGGGTTGCCTGTCCCTAGAGCCTCTTTCACACAAGACCACTGGGGGGAAAAGCGGACAAACGTCAGCTTGTACAGGCAGTGTGAAAGGAGCTCCGGATACTACCGCCAAAAGGCGGAAAATGACCCTGTGGACTGTGTCACCCTATTCCGAGTCTAAGTCCGCTGGAAAAACGCTCCAAAAAGGCACTGAAGATAAATGGATGACTCACCAATAGAGTTGCAGCGCTCGATGGGGTTGGAGGAGTGGTGCAGCGATGGGAAGCGGGAGTCGGGCCGACAGCACTTGAGCTTCACGAAGAGGGCCTTCTTGGGCGGGCAGTTGAAGTAGCGCGTACCTTTGAAGGTGCCGTCGGTGCAACCCGGGCACTCCTCTTCCTGAATTAGAACGTTTCAGAAAAAAAGAGCGGCCATCCCAATGAGTCAACTTTTGTGCTCTTGGGACACATGATTTTGAGATGAATAAAAATATAGTCAAACGTGTGTATTATATATTTAATTTAAAAAATGATTGAATGATGAGCAACGGCAATTGCTTTCAATTCTGTTTTTTTTAGGCGGTGAAAAGGTTTGCGCAGCTCTGGTTTGATTATCAAGATGTAGTGTTAAAAAAAAAAACGTTAACTATGACCAGCAGATGGTAGCATTACATCTCTTTTGTATGAGATCACAATATTGCAATAGAATAAGGATGGAATCTGGAAAACCCATCATCATGGCAGATCTTACATGCACATTACATGCACCTTGTAATTGATCAAAGTGTTTGTCTCGTTCGATCTACTACAAAGAGTGTCACAAAAGAGAGAAGAGATGACGGAGATTATTTAAATTTAGATGAACATGAAGTGATACCGTAATGTGTCAACGCACACACACAAGCAAGGCATGCATACAGTACACCTACACACACTACTGAATACTACTACAACTAATTAGTGTGCAAATATTTAATTATAATTGGCCAGCACTGAAGTGGTTCACTTTTTTGAAAATGGCTGCCATTGAAAGAGTTAAATGTTGCTTTTTGTCATTTACGAAGAAGAAACTTAATGATTTACGTAAACATGGCTAAAAATGATTACTTTTTAATTCACCAATTTTAGGGGTGTAAAAATAGCTGGATTAACACTACAGTAACTTCTTGGAGGGCTGGATTATAGATCGGACTATGCGGCCTCCAAGGCTGTTTTATGCCCACCCGTCGTCTCTCCCGACAGTGTTGCTGAGTGTTCTCACCAGCTCCAGCCCGGCCAGAGGCTCCAACAAGCCTGGAGGCAGACCCACCCAGCGGATGACGCCACAAAGAGGGGGATTCTCCTTCACCTCCACCAGGGAGCCCACCTCAAGACCTGGCTGCCCCCTTGTAGGCGTCGCAGGCCGCGGCGAAGAGGGGGCGGTAGGCGACGGTGCATCGGCCTGCTCCCCCATTACCGACTGGACCGACAGGGAGAGCGGCCCGTGGCTCATGTTGTCGATGGGCCCGCTCTTGCGGGTCAGGCTGAAGGGCAGCGAGTGGAACTTGTTGTCACTAGCCAACGAGGCGGCAGGCGGCGCCCTAATGGGAGGGGGGGACTGGTTGAAGTCGGGAGGGGTTTCGGTGAGCGACTTTGCGGGGTCCTCCCCAACTGGAGGGACAGAAGATACGAAATGTCAACGGAGGCAATAAAGCAACATTGCGGTCACATTTTGCAAATGACGACAAAGAGATAAATGGAACACAAAGATGGTCAATTCCACGTCCGAGATGAGTTGCCGTTATGATGCTCTTTAACGCCATCTGGAGGATGACTGGAGGATGTCATGCACCCTGGCAGCCGGTTTGTATGACATGATGAGCGTGTCTGCCAGGTTTCGGGGTACGACTCTTCGACAGTACATCTCAAAAGTTACAGCGCCCTATTTAAGATTCTTCTGCACGGCTATTTCACATATGCTAATGTGTACAAGCCAGATAAGTCACTAAACGGTGATTCGTGTTTCAAGTCAACACCTCGAGGAGGTCACCACCTGCTTGTGAGTCACCGCTGACATTAGAGCTCTACATTCTAATGTCCACGAGAATTGCCCTTGGCATTGATGGAATGAAAAACACGTCATCAACATCGACGCATGACATCATGACATAAGGAGTGAAATTCTCTGGCAAGTGCTGGTGACGTATGGAGAAAAAAAAAAAAATCCCAACACCAATTGAAATACAGAAACAAGACAATGTGCAGCTCTGACATCAGACTTTTACAAATGCTTTGGCCATCAAATAGCTTCTCTCTTCTCAATCTTTTCCTGTAGTTGTGGATTCATTTGACGCACTGAGCATTAATAAAAGTCTTCTCATCAACACCGATCTCACCATGCAAGTGGAATGTGACGCGAACAATGGTGATTACGGGGACGGGACTGCTGGCAAGGTCTTGGTGGCAAGCTACTGCGACTTGACTGAGCATGTTGTAGGCTACGTGACCGGAATAGTATGATTTCACGATGCAACATGAAGCCAGTGCTGCTCACAATCCTTAAATATTGGGCCAAATCCATTTGAAAGCCCCATGTGTACACCATAGGATTTCGCTACAATAACCCCTTTGCAATGTAGAGCAGAAATAGCAATAACATTTACCATTCCCCCAAAACATCTTTACAAATAAAGGCATCCCCCATAATCGATGTCTGTGCTCACTTGCAGTCGAGTAAATTACTACTCCCGCCGCGGAAAAACAATACTTTTGAAGGTTTTATTTGAGCCGCCAATTTACCAGCATTCATTGAGAAATATTACGCCCAGCTTTCTGGAAAAGGCCAAAGAGACGCTTGTTTGGAAACAGGAGCTTGCCAGCAAGACAGTGGACGTTGAGCACGTGGCCGCGTGTTACCTTCGTCAATGTACCATGTGCTTTTGGATTTGGACTGCACGGGGGGGTCAACAGAGCTGCCATTTAAAGTATAATAAAACTCGGACTTGCTCCTACTGCCGCACTGATGAGCTAATCCTGGAAATAACACAAGTACACCACAACACAAATACGTAATGAATAGAAAAGTGTGTCTGCAATGTGTCATTGCGTTTGCGACAGTGGATCATAAGATCGACCTGATCACCATTGCTATTGCTATTATTTTAATACATTCTTATCTTTACTCAGTTTCTGGTTGTTCTTTCCACTTATATTTCAAGTTAAATAAATACATACATAAATACTAAGTTTTGGACAAGGCATAATGGTATTTATTCATCGTGATTTTAATATATATATATATATATATATATATATATATATATATATATATATATATATATATATATAGAGCCCTCCTCTAAAGACGCAAAATTGGGATATCTCATGACCTCAGAACTCAGCGGTGTGCATCATATTCTGGGTGTGTCTTTTGCTGCATTTCTTGGCAACATGTAGTCCAAAGCAAGGGCCGAAGAACAAGGTGATGAGAGAAGAATATACGTAAGGCATTAAGTCGCTGTCAAGTCATCTTTCAAATCCATGTGCAAAGTTATTATACCAGGCATTTTCAAACACTCGTTTACCCTAACGTTTGAAAAAAATTGAAAAAAGTACAAGTAAGTTCTGGCAACAGAATGGCTGAACTGTGAAAAGACAAATGGAGACGCATTTGGGATTGAATGAGTTAAGAATGTTAAAAATCAACCAATCATATTATGCCTTGTTATTAAAGATTAATACTATTAATATTTACTGTGGTTTACTTTTTATTTATTTATTTATTTTTACTTTTTAGTAAGTGATATAATTTGAAAATATCATTTCCACCCGGAATCAGATTACTGACTTTAAATTGATGTTTTCAAGAAAAAGCAGATGACTGAGATTATTCAAAACAAGTTTTGTTTTTTTATCCCTTCTGGGATTTGCTTTATTTCTCCTAACTCCAAACAAGCTTTGAAAGTGTTTCTTTTCAGCAATATGTTTCAGAGTATTAACTTGCATCTACTTTCACTGAAATAAGAAAAATAAATGATAAGTCAGTAGAAAAACTGAGTAGGGACGCACTGAAAAGTCAGTCACCAAACTTTTTCAGCCAAAAATGGAGCACGAGGGCATTTTCGTTTCACCAACACCGCGGCCAAAACAGGATGTTGGGATGATGCAAGATAGCGCTCCCGAGCGCCACGAGAGTCGGCCGTTGGCCCGGGGCGAGAAGGACTGCCTGTCCAACAGCTGCAGAGAGGCCACGTGTCCCATTGTTATAGGGAAGTCGAAAATGTGCCAGAGTGGACGAGACGATGTGCGGTAGAGGTTGTTCAAAGGAGCCTGTCAGTAGCACACGTGGAAGTGTGCGCATCGCTCGGAAACCATCAGAGAGCTTGTGCTTGGACAAATTTGGAAAAGTGATCCAATTTTGTGGCGTTTCAGCCTTGGGTTTCTCATTTTCGGTTTCCGAATTGTCATTTTGGTGCATCTCTTGTCCTGACAAATCAACTCAATTTAATCGATCAAATCCATGAATCATCAAGCCCTACTTTTAAGTGCCTCCACAGTTCACAAAGGTTGATGGTGACAATTTGACCTTGGAACAGATTATTTCTATTTCCAATGGGATTTTTTTTCCACAAACATTTTTTGTTGTTGGATGTTCTGCTGCATTTTTATGTAAACGTTAAGGATGCATTATTATTGTAGCAGTCTTTTTAAAACAAAATGCTTTCTACTGAAAAGGGAATATTACAGTTTAAATTATTATTATTATCATATTAAAATATTATTATATTACCTACACCCATTTCAGATGTAAAATGTGTCTTAGCAATATTGTGTCTTAGCTAAAACGCCCTTCAATGAAAAAAGAAAATGCTCAAAAACGTCTGCGTTGGAGTACTGTACCTTTGCTCTTCGGTTTGCTTTGGCCAGTGGACGACTTGTCGTTGTTGTTGCCTCTGGAAGCAAAAGTGTGCTTTTGCAGCCTTTGGTCCTGCATGGAATATTCTGTGTGGACCAAAATAAATATTTGACATTAGTGGCACCTGTGACATTCTGCTAACATGTCCAACAAGCAACAATAAGTGGATTCTGCCTGCATCATGCGCTGGCAATTTAAAGTGTACTGTATGTAAATTGAAGCTGTCGTTTTTGAGCAAATGGTTTCCGAACCTGCCAGGCAAACTAAACTGAAGGTTTGTGGTGTGTTCAAGGACACATACATGTATTAAAACAGTCAAAGGATGAAGAATGGGTGTCGTTTTTCACAATCTGAAAACGCCGATATTACTGCAAGCTAAGCGTAATCTGTGCTAACATGGCCACTTTCATGTTTCGCTTTTGGCTTTGACATGACTGCCTTTCGTGCGGTTGCTTGTCACAAGTCATAGGCAGAGAAACTAAAAGTAGGGGTGATATTATCTAAATGAACGCCATTGTTTTTCAAGAATATGTTCCCAGCAAGCCCACTAGTTGAAAAGTGGCATTCTGATTAATATTACGTTTGTGGAATATGAGTTAAGCAGCAAAATCCACCCGTTTTTAGCCATCTCAGGGGGCGGCCATTTTGTCACTTCTGTCGACTGAAAATGACATCACAACTGCCTCAGGGCTAAGGTAATGACCAATCACGGCGCAGCTTCAGAAAACAGATCAGCCGTGATTAGTCGTTACCTGAGCCCTCAGCAGTTGTGATGTCATTTTCAGTCGACAGAAGTGACAAAATGACCGCCCCCTCAGAGATGGCTAAAAACAAGTGGATTCATTTTTATTCCACAAACGCAATAATGATCAGAATGCCCTGTTTCAACTAGTGGGGCTTGCAAAGGACATATTTTTGAAAAAAATGTTTAGGTTGACTTCCCCTTTAAAGACTATTTTCTACTAACAGGGGGCTCTTTGTCTCGTGTTTAAGCTGCATTTATGTACATTGGAGGTGCTTTGTCTTTCTTTGCAAACTAGCTCAAAGTTCCCTTGTCAAGAGAGTGAAGTCGAGCATTTCCTCTGTTTGGCAAAACCAAAAAGTCGGTGAAAAATGGTGACAACTTGCCAAGGCTTAGTTTCTGTATGCTGTTGACTTGTTAATTGAAGGCGAGAGAAGAAGAACACTTATGGCATCTTTCTAGTGCACGTCAATATGCCGACGCGGCGAACAAAGAGCTTGAGTCTGAGAAAACAAGCGAGGGCATCGAGACAAAACGCTCTCTGTTGGCAGCGTCGAGAAAAAGAAGAGAAAAGACGCGTCTCACAAAAAGCGAGGCGGCTCACCTGGCATTACGTCACAGATGGGGACAAGTCGAGTGTGCTCCAAACTGGCAAAGTTACACAGCAGCTTCCCGTCAAACATCCCGTCCCACTCGCCGATCGGATTGTCCTGTAAGAGTTGGAGCCATGAGAAGTGTGGAAGCCTTCCAGGTCGTACGCGCTATATCCAACACGCTCGCATGGTGATAACCCAGTTGTTCATCATCCCCACATAAGCGGCCCCCTCTGATTCAGATCCTCCTTAGAGCTGTAATCCCTCCCGCTAGTACAACCGAGCTATTCTTCCCCCCCCTCGCACTTTGCAATCCAGCGCGGCTCTCAGCGCTCCGGCAGCGTCGAAGCGAGACGGCGAGAAGGCAAGGCGAGGCTGGGCAAGAGCAGCGATCTCCCAATTAGCCGCCTGCTTGCCCCCCCCCCGCCACGCTATCGGGTCATACCACTCCCGAGACTCGCCCCCCACACTCCTTGAGCGTGACTGCCTCCTCGTCTTGGTGTGGGCAGTGGATGCGATGCGCGGCGTGGGCTCGCCGCCGCCGCTAACAATCAGCAGTCAGATGCCACCGTTAGAATCTCCCTATGACCACAACAAATAGCGCTCCCGACCTGACAACGGTAGTCATAGCTACCGGCTACGCTGATCCTTGGCAACAAGAACATATTCCCTTAACACGCAAATGAACAGCGGTACCGAAAAAAGGGAGGACACAATAAAATAATCGTACAGTTGCTTGCGGGAAATCCTTAACTCATTCACTGCCGGACATTTTCAGGCCCTCTTTTACTGACCGCTTTTCAAGATGTTTGAAAAAAATTTGAACAAAATATAAATAAATTCCTGGGATTGAATATCGTTCTAATCCCTGAATCAATGAACAGATTATTTAGATAAAGGAACTACAACATAAGTGCGGATACATAATAAAAAATATTAAAGAGGTAACTCATATCAAAATAAATACACAGTGGTGCCTTGAGACGCAAGTTGACTCCGTTCCGTTATGGATAAAAACTTGAATGTAATGGGAATGGCAATTTTCGCTAATTTGTCATTTTTGTTAAATTAGCCACCTATTTGAAAGGAGGTGTTTGGTTTTTTTCAAGTGAAAACTTCACCCTGCAATTAAATGGGAAAAATAAAACAAATAAAGCAGAGGCCATTATTTGGTGGGAAATATGGAAATGGAGTCTGTGGCAAAATGGCTAAATTACTGTATTTTCCGGACTATAAACCGCTACTTTTTTCCTAGGTTTTGAACCGTGCGTCTTATATAATGGTGCGGTTATTCTGTGGATTTTTCTTAAACCTCTAGGGGCGCTCTAACCAAAATTAGAATGAAAACTAAGAAAAAAATCAATGCAAAGAAGAATGCGCTACTTTTTCTAGATAGAACACGGACGACAAATTACAAACAATTAAAAATTTTCAAATCCCCGCCCCTTCATCTTGGAACCTGTTATGTATTGATGACACAATTAACAGGATGTGACTGCAGGTGGATGAGTTCAACAGGTGAGGGCGCTATGCACTAGGTTAAGCACTCAAAGTAGAGCAATAAAAGGTGGATTGTTAACTGACAAACTGGAGTGTGTTCAGTTATTAAAATGTGGGTCGAAATCCAACAGAACCCACACGAAGAAGTTCGTATGATGCATGTTTTAAGTTGAACGCCATCGATCTTGCTATCCAGGTAGGAAACCGCATTGCTGCACGCAAGCTTAGCGTCAATGAAATGAAGATAAGTACTGGTTATTTCCTCTTGGTTCTGTTCTGTTTTAATCAGCAAACTTGCTGCCGTGTTAAAGGCACTGTTCGGAAATAATCTGTTCAGGTACGTACATGTACATTTACATTAGTTCAAAATCATTGTGTAAATGCAGTAAATATCAAATTTTTCTTAGCAGCCGGTGTGGCTTATATATGTTTTTTTCATGATTTTTTAAAAAAAATAGAGTGATTGCGTCTTATATAAAGGTGCGGCTTATACTCTGGAAAATACGGTAAGCACATATACTTACCATGTCAACACCCACGTAGTAGCCCAGGCTCTCGTTTCCCGGCAGCAAGTCACAAAAAATGATGGTGCCTCTCTCGGGTCCCTCCCGGGTCTGCACCAGGACTCTGGAGTTGATCTCCAGCGGTGGGTAGTCCTGGTCCTCCTCCAAGAGGGTGACATGATCTGGCTCCAGCTCGCCCATGTCGTCGTCGTCATCGTCCTCCCACAGCTCCAGCTTGTCCAGGGCCACGAACACGCCGCATTCGTCCTCGCAGCGGAACAGCTGGCGGCCCTGGAAGGAGCCCTCCGTGAAGCCCTGGCCTCGACCCTCCTCCTGGAGGAAGGAGAAACGTCAAAACGACAACTGACAAAACTGTAAAACCTTTAACGGTACTGACAATGCTTTAAGTAAATTTAAAGGGGACATATCGAGTCAAATTGTATTTGAAATTGCTTGGACACAAATATTTGGTTCTCTGGGGTGACTGCTTACCCGTCAAATGTAAAACAACCAAATCAATACATTTGTGAGCTGCTTATTTCTGAAAATGACTGTGAGCAAGCCATTCTGGATTTCTGCCTGTTATGAAACGGTAGGCTAGAGGTACAACTAATCCAATAACTCATTCACTGCCATTGACGTATTTAATTTGTCTTTTCACAGTCCAGCCATTCAATTCCAGGAATTTAGTTATATTTTTTTTCCACATTTTTTTTTTTTTTCAAACGTTAGGGTAAAAGTGGGTCTGAAAATGAATGACAGTGAATGAGTTAAATAACTAATTTGGTTATCATCTATTTTGATCATGAATTAGTTGTTTAGAGACACCGTTCAACTAAAAATAGTCCAAATCCTCTCAACAATAAATATTGTCAGATTTCTGTCCTCCTCCATGGAAACAGACTATCTTTGTGTTGAATCAAAATACGACATTTGTAAAAATCTGCTTTGCTTGGGAAAACAATGAGCAACATTTTTGCTGCTTTTCTGACATGCCACGGACCAAAACAGTAACTGAATCATAATCATTTTTTTGTGCGTTTTCTGCACCGTCATAATGAAATCATTTTTAAAACAAACTTTTTTTTTTTTATCTGACTCATCATCAGTCATGAAAAATAACTGACAGATTATTCGATTATTAAAGTAATGGTTAGCTGCAGGCCTACCGTGAGGCTCGTTTACATAGTCCTGCCCCTACGCGGAGTTTCACAGCCAATGGCTTGGCAGAGGATAGCCGACCGAGGCTTCCAAGCAGAAGAGCTACTTTCAAGAGTTGGCCTAAGTGGTAGCAGGGGTGCACACACTTTTTCAGCCTGAGAGCTACTTATCACATGACCGAGTCAAAATGATTTACCGCCTACTAAAAATGCAAAACAGATTATTTACAAATATATTGAGAATGATTTTTTTATATGTACCGTACGTGACTGCCTCAATCTATACAGTATAGCACAATACAACAACAACAAAACAGTTTTGTAATTACCTTACTCTGATGACTTGCACTGAATGGAATCAGACAGGGACGCATAGTCCGGACAGTAGCTGCTGATAGCCAGCCTCAAGCAGATCAATCCGCCCATTCGCTCCATTCGGCGTGTATAAAACAAGTCCATTTTTTTTGCACACTATGCTAATGCTATCAATATTGCTGTCCTGGTAAAGTTCAAGAACTGTTAAAAAAAAAAAAAAAAAAAAAAAAAGCCGCCGAGTGAACAGGACGCTTTGTGGCTGTGTGTGACGTAGTATTCCCGATGCTGATTGGCTGCAAATGGCAAAAAAAAGTTGACTTGTTTTATATGCCACAAATGGAACGAATGGGCGGATTTCCGGTGCTTCGCTAGGCGTCCCACCGCTTCAAACGCATCATTCGCGCCCGCCCACGCGAACTGCGTTGACTCCAATTGAAACGCGCCGCCAGAAACGCTCTCAACGCAGTTGGTGTGAACGTAGCAAAACAGTAGTGAGGACGGATGATAGGCTGGCGATTTACCCACAATGCCTTTGCGATCGACATAATGGGCACCCCCGCACTACCATGACAAAGGCAAAAAGTAAGCAGAGCTGCAGTGTTGTTTGACAAAAATGTGTCAGGAGACCGAAACATGGAAACTGTTTGAAATTGTGAAAACGTGCAGCTGTCCTTCAAAACAAATATTCCTTTTGACCTCAAGCAACAACCGCATGACAGCTAGCGGGAGAAGATAATGTTAACTAATAGCTATATGTACATGTTCTTCATGTCTTTTATTTGTTTTTAGTTTTTCCAAACTCACAATTTTCAACTTAGTAAATTCAAGTTCGGTACGTCGGTCAGTATTTGGCAAGGGGCGTAAAGTTTGAACCCAAGAACACGAACCGAGGTGTTTATTTATATTGAGCAGTGGCCCGAGCGCTCGAGCGCTGCCGTCGGCCCACTCAGCTGAGCGCCGCAGAATAGAAACAACATTGTGCTGAAATAAGCAAACCTTTGTGTGTGAGTGCGTGTGTGTGCGTGTGTGTGTGTGTGTGTGTGTGTGTGTGTGTGCGTCTCTCCTCTGCGGACATGTGGCACACAGTGTGAGTGGTTATGTTTGACAGCGAATTGCACTGGTGTCGTGGAAACGTTCTCAGTGCTGTCAGTCAAAACACTGAAGCTTTGTGTCATGCAGTGTTAAAATGCACTTTATTTATTGCGGTTTCTCCAATGTGAGAGAGCAAACCGCACTGTGGGCACCAACTATTTAGTAAATTCTCGCAAAAAAAAAAAGAGAAAAAGAAAAAAAATCACTTATTTCATTTTTAGTCACTACTAGAGCGACACGTTAGTGTTTTAGTACGAGCAATATAAAGCCTGCCATCAAAATATAGCAAGCATTATGACCACATACATGAGGGACATTCAAATGATTCATTCGATCCCAATTATTATTTTTATTCTCGTTCACGTCCTCTTCCAACCGTCATTTTTTGCGATTGTTCGGTCCAAGTTGGGTTTGAACTCATCACGCCGCGTGCCTGAGTGTGACTGCACAAGCAACAACGGTACAGTAAATAAACACTCATACAATTAATCTTTGTTCTTTGTATTAGTTAGTTGCAAATTAATTTTCTTCACACTTAGTATTTTGCAATACTTTTATTGATTCTTGCATTGTTGATACTTTATTACCTGTAAAACATTATACCTTTATTTTTTACACCACTTTGGCCCATTTGTTTTAAATTGCTGATGTTTTATTATTTGTCAAAATGTATATATATATATATATCGGAAAAATAAATGCTCAATTGAAAAAAAAAAAAATCGACTTTTTTAAAATAAGTATCACCACAAAACAGAAAAGTAACAAAAATTGCTACCTTTGAGACATGGCATTTTCAAATCTGTAAGCGGTGTGTGTCGAGATAAACACATGGCTTCGTCAGACATAGGGAGGGTCATTCGAACCAAAGCCTAGCACCAGAGTGGCATCTGTAAAGCTGACATTCACTATCAACATGACTTCCGTATTAACATTGTTTGATGCAATACGTCTCGGACGGCCTCAACTCAAAGTACGTAGGCAGAATATTGGATACACGTCACTAAAGAGGAAAAGCGATGAAGCGGTTCTTACCAATAGCTCCACTCCAAAGAGGATTCCGGAGAGGGCTCTGTCAGGCAGCAGCGAGCCCTTGAAGCGCACCACGCCGGGCAGAGGCTCATCCCCAGAGCGCAGCTGGACGCGCACCTTGGAGCCGCAGTCGATGTCGCGCACGCGCTCCAGCCGGGACTTGTTGCACAGCAGGGCGTAACGCTCCTCGCAGTTGGTGATGGGAAAGAGCAGCTCGGCCAGCTTCTCGTCGATCTCCAGGACGTCGCGCTCGTCCAGGCTCAGCACCACGTTGGTCTGGTCCAGAATGCGCAGGCTCTTCTTGCCCTTGCACGGCGGCAGCGTGCGGCCCAGGCTGTTGCGCTCCTGGCAGGCCTGGCCCAGGCTGCCGCGCGGGATACACAGCGTCTTCTGGGGGGGCTTCTCCACCTTGCGCTCCATCACCACCATGTAGAAGCGCCAGTCCTCCCTGAAGCCCCCGCTGGGCTTCTCCTGGCTCCACAGGACCGAGCTCATGGCTGTATGCTACGCAACAAGGGCAGCATCACAGCAACTGGAGTCTGCAACACAGAAAGCACATGTGCTCAAATCATGGCCTCAACGGGAGTGTCAGTTGATTATCTCAGACAAAATAAACACCCTCCTACTCTCCGACCACGTCCAAATCGTTGAACTCCGCCGTTCATGTCAGCCTTACAATCGCCACTTCTAATCGTAAACAACGGGTGCCACTAAGCTAACATCTTAACCACGACGCGCGCTTACTGCCGAGTATACGTGGCAAACATTTCTTCATGGGAAACTTTGTTTACGGGAAACTTATTAAAAACAAACACGAAAAAGATTGGCCCCATTTTCAGTTGAACTCTGTGCATATCATGTATTCAAAATTTAACTCTCTCAAATATGTCATGTTTTGATAACTAAGAAAAGAATCTCTGGTTTTTATTTTGAAGCCATCAAATCATGCAAGGAAAATAATGGAGTATCAGATATGGAACTTAACGTTAAAGGGAATCATGCATAAATAATGTTTTGCCGGTAACTTCATTGATTATGCTGCTTATATAGTGCACCTTTGTAGCCTAAATCCAAAGATACATTCATCAGTTAATGCTTTTTTCCCCCCGTTTTTGTACTTGAAAATTCCTCTCTGTTGTGTACTAAAAGACAAAGTACTGTAAAACTGTTGTATCTGTAAGCAATAAGGCACCATAAAATAAGTTACTTTACTCATTCTATCTATTTTTCATTAATCGGGTGATCAATAGGGTATCAATTTTTCTCTGCCACATATCAGAATCAGAATAAAAATAAAACCCTATCGGTTGGGGCCTAGTGGTAATTGATGTCAGGTACGTAAATCTTTGTATGTCGAGAAGAGCTACATTCAAAATAAGTTGGTCGTGGTAGTTGCAGAGAGTCTTTGCCACATATGAATGCATACAAGCACTCCCAGTGCACTTTTTCAACATCAAATCATCTGTAAGATATTTTTACGGGTAATATCCTAAGATAAATTTGAAATGATATTAAACTGATTTGGGATACTCTCAAGTTGCAAGGTTTGGTATCTAATCTCTGTGAAGAGTGAGGCTTCCCTTTGCCTTATTTTCTTTACACATTATGTATCTGTTGATAAAGATATTTTTTTTTTGGGTGCACCAAAACTAAAAACACCTCCCACAATGAACGCAGGTTTCTACGACATCTATCTTGAGCTGCACGCCTATGGTGACGCTAGGCAAGGTGAGGCATAGGCGGCAACGAGCAGCATGCGTGTGGACAGCAAGAAAATCGAAAACAAAGGATGCCAGCACTTTTTGCTGCATACAGTTAAACTCCAACATGTACAATTATGACAAAGGTACTGGGAATATAACATTTCACAGGTAAAAAATATGTTGGCCTTTTTTTCCCAAAATGTTCTGTGTTGCCAGCACATGTTTTGGTATTGACAAAAAAAAATAATAATAAACTCAGTGAAAATTGGTTGAAAATTTGCAGATTACGACTTGTTTTCAATGTCAATGCATTGCCTTTCATGGGAATGTTGTCCCCCCCAACATGGCCGCCCCGTAGACACGCCTGTAGCCGGACTGCGGCAGCGTAGCGGTGTGTTTGTCTTATCTGTGGCCTTACCCCTTTAAGACGCCTGGTACTCTCTGCAGTTGAGTATATAAACACCAAATTGGGAAATTTAGTACGACTTCTGTTTAATTGCTTTGATCTGCTCATTTGAATACGCTAAAGGAAAATACAAACAAAAACAAAATAAAACTAAACAGCGCGCAAGGTGCGACGCATGGACTTCCCCTCACGCAGATGAAGTCCATAGTGAGCACGCCATATCCGCCTTGAGTGGTGACGAATGACTTGAGACTTTTTGTACGATAAACCCCGTAAATGTAACATAAAAGCTTCATTACGTTGTCACGCGTCATGGAAAATGAGACCAGGTTAGTTAGCCGAAATGACAGCCAGGCCCCCAGCTTCGCAAGCGTTAGCCCAGCCAGCGCTCACCTACCGCGAGTCATTCTCACCAAATAAAACGTCAACGACACGGCCTGTCTTACCTTTTTTTCGGCGTTAGGTGAGAGGATTTCGGTTGACGTGTCACGTCACAACAGCCATTATTCCAATTCGGCGTGAGGTCTCCAAAATCAAGCCCGAACGCCGCTGTGGTCACCTCTGCTTACCTAAACGGCAAGCTAATGCTAATATGCTAACAGCTACCCAACCGGCTATGCACTGAGTAATCAGGCTGAAGTGAGGCAAACTGGATGCCCGACAGTGAGCACGTCGACGGGGGACCGCCGGGGTCTACGATATAAGAACGACATTTGTACATCTACATAGTTAAAAATGGATAAAGCATTTCGTTGCGGTGCATTTGAGCTATATTATTTACATGAGACGACCTCACGAACGTTTAGTAATACGTCATCAAAACGAGGCTCGCTAATTGGCGGAGCATGTTTTTCGCGGAACGCCGATTGGCTGATGTTTGTTTCTATACGAGTCAGGGGGGGTTTCCCATTGAAAGTGTAACTGCGAAGTTAGTGTGCATCGTCGCCTCACAGTTGCCTGAGCTGGCGATAATATATCTATTTTTTAAATATATATGCTGCGTGCATAAGTTAATATGCTCTAGTTTCTGAATAAAAATCCACGCACTCAACACTTTATATTTTACTTATAAGTATTTAGCGTAGCTTTCTCCTTGGAAATTCTATTTATTAAATTATTTCTGATGTATTCATTTTTGCTTCAAACATGGAAAATGTAACGTTACAATGCTGCTTGTTACGCCTTCTAAATTGCCCCTCGGGGACAAATAAAGTGTTTTGATTGATTGAATGTAATATCAGGGGAAAGTACACAAATATTGGCCTCATCTCAATTGGATGCTGTGCCTATTAACGCTTGAGTCTGTTGTCCTTTTGAACAAAAATAATAACACTACACCTCAAACGCCTGATCCCCCCTTTCCAGGAGACA
This sequence comes from Filicampus tigris, assembly GCF_054856515.1. Lineage (NCBI taxonomy): Eukaryota > Metazoa > Chordata > Actinopteri > Syngnathiformes > Syngnathidae > Filicampus > Filicampus tigris. The sequence goes on from NC_141219.1 coordinate 3,961,907, forward strand.
ATAAATAAACTGGAGCCATTACCATCAAAATCCCCATTGTGGGACTAATAAAGGTATTTCAGCAGTGTGCAGTCAGGGCCTCTGCGTAAATAAATAAACCAGTCCGTCTTCCATCCACGCAACATAAGTGTTTGACCACTGGGCAAGCAAAGTTACCACATTTTAATAAATATTTTTTTTAAATAATAATTAAAAAAAAAAAAAAAGCATCAGAAAATGAGTCTTGAGTCACGTTGCGTCATCTCCTCCACCTCCTCAGGGCTCAGGTGATTGTTCTTCAACCTGCAAAACAAATGCATCATCAATTGCAAGGAGCTTGCATTGACTGTATAGGATAGCGATGGGCAAAGTATGGGTGGCGGGCGGGGCCGACTCGCTCATAAGACTGAATTGTATACAAAAGGGCAAATGGTGTAAAAACTACCAAAGAAGTGATTTACTCGCATGGTTTCACTCGCAACAGCAACTAAAACGCGAGGACAAATTATTACTTGGTTATTGAAGTACAACAGCTCACCACCTCTGCTATTGGCCGTATACAAGTAGAAACAGTGTTCATACACACGTGTCGGTGCTCACCATAACGACTTGATACGCGTGTTACTCTCCAGGGCTTCAACCAAACACTCCGCTCCCTCCCTGGTGATGCAGTTTTCGCTCAACCTTGTACAGGGAAGAAGAAGAGGAAGAAGAATGAGTTGAAGGGTGGAGCACTTGCGCAAGGAAGCTGAACTTACCACAAATCCTCCAGTGACGTGTCACTCTTGAGCATCTTAGCCAGGGCACGAGCACCGGCGCTGCCCACGCCGTTACCCACCAAGCTGGAAAAACATTTCCGCTAGTTACACTGTCAAGCGAGGGCAACGTCTTGTTGTTGATGACCAATTTGTCCCAAGAGGATATCTCCCAATTATTATTGTACAGTGTATCCGGAATGTATTCACAGCGTGTCACTTTTCCACGTTGTATTCTCAAGAACTGTACACTACGCCGTCTACTATCGAGGTAACCTTGAGCAAGGCATCGTTCCCACCACCCTCCCATTGTGAATCTTTCCTTGCATGTGTGCGATGTGTTTTTTGTGAGTGGTGCACAACACCCCAGTTGGTATAATTCCTTTAATTCAACATTTCTCTGTTGTTTCCATCCCATACTTTTCAACCTCGAAAACGCAATGGTACATTCATGTCATCAAACGTTTTTCCTTTGGAAACCAGGAAGTGGCATTATAATGGACAGACAAAAAAAAAAAAAACACAATTTGCTTTTGATCCCGGCACTGCAACCTTATATGTTGTTTTATATTTGCTGCCACGTTCCAAGCACACCAGAATACACAATAACACAGCCGCATAAGCAGAAATGGCTATTTTTCTGTTGTCTAACCATAAAAACATACACATTTGTATCTTTGTGATGTTTTCACTTTTGTTAGAGAAATATTCTATTTTTATATCTTTTTTTAATCTTTTGCGTCACATCCCACATCCGCCACACAACAATGGTTCGGTCTTACAGCACCAGCCGCAAAACAGGAAGTGGCCTTCTAACGTACGGACTATCAAACCAACACACTGCGCTGATGAGTGCGGGCTGTATTTACATTGCATTTTACCTGATCACAGAAAATATTACCTTAGCCATGCTAGCGTTTTGCTGCCTTCCAGAGCACCAGCAATGGCCTCTGCACCTGAATCGCCAATGTTATTGCCCCAAAGCCTGAAAAAATTTCACATTGCACAATGAAGATACATATTTTTTAGGGGTGTAACGGTACGCTAAATCACATTTCGGTTCGGTTCGGTTTCTTGGAAACTTCGGTTCGGGATATTTTCGGTACAAAAATTTTTTTTTTTTTTTTTTTTTTTAAATGTTTATTTTGAAAAGATGACAAGTGAATGGTACATTTTTTTTTGGGAAAAAAAAATAAAAGCGAACCATTCGGGTGACATTCTAAGAAATTACACCAGAATAAAAAATATACTAACAATAAAGATCCCTTCATTTTGTAAATTATTAAGACACTGAAATCTTTAAACACTCAGCAGCAACAGCCTATGACACACCTAAGTATTCAAGTTAAACCCAAGTTGTCATTACAGTACATATACTGTACACTTTTTAGGATGAAAAAAAATACATACAATAACAGTTACAAATATTGTTAACTGTATTAAAACTCTTTTTGTAATGAAATACAGTAACTTTAAAGTCTTTATGAAATGATTTACACTTTTTAGGCATTGAAATCTTTGAATGTTCAACAGCATATTGTAAGGAATTGGGTTATCTGTGTTGTGTTCGGATTTGTGTGTTGCTGAGTTGCGATGTTTCCGAGGTGCATGAATGCATCGTACGGCTAGCGAGAGAAGCGGCGAAGAACGAAGAACAGAGCTGTTGTACTTTGTTTTTGGCTAAAAGGAATGCTTGCTTCCTCGTCTAAGAAACATTCAAAGTCGGATAATCGTTATTATGTTAGACATGCTAGCTACGGCATAGCCGCCGATCTCATGTAGCAATGTCGGCACACAACTTTGGGACTTATACACGGACCTTTCCCCATCGGCGATTTTAACAGGAAAGCTAGAATGTTCCCAAACAGGAAACCGCAGTGTACGGGGGACCTTCGAGCTCTGGCTTGTTTGCGTATGCTATTATAATGCCATTTATCCATGCATTTATGATTTATCACGGCTTCTGGCGTCCTGGCTCCTCTTAGTGCCGCCACCCTCCTCTCCCCCGAGCAACAGCCAACCCCGTGCCCCGTGGACTGAACCGAACGCAAGTGGACCGAACCGAACACGCCATACCGACACGTATTAATACACCCACGGGTACCGTTACACCCCTAATATTTTTTAATATAATTCAAAAAAGTATCGAGGCCTCGGACTTACCCCAAATGTGTCAACGAATGGTTGCGCTCCAGCCCTTTAGCCAGCTGTTTGGCTCCTTCCGATGTGAGATTGTTGTTGCCCAGCCTGAAACGAAGTAGACCACGCAGAGAAGATGATAGACAGTTTTCCCTTGACGTCAACCTTGAATCAGGGTAGGAAGACTGAACACTTGTCAAGGAAAAGCTGAGCCGATCTTAATTACTCTGGCCATATACCCAATCAATTGATAGATGTGATATTTTATATATATTTAGATATAGATATTTTATTATACATACATACCCGTCAGAAATGTATAAATCTTTGGTTAACGGAAAGGCAATTGATGACTTGCAGCATGCTAACCGCTACCTAGCCAAAGTCTCTGCTATTTCCGCTTAAAAGGGAAGTCAGCCCCCCAAAATTCTTTGCAATAATATGTTATCTGTGCCTTCACTAGTCTAAACATGGCATTCTGGTTAATATTGCGTTTGTGGAATATGACTTAAGCAGCAAACTCCACCCGTTTTTAGGGGGCGGCCATTTTGTCATTTGCTGTCGACTGAAAATGACATCACAGTTGCTCAGGGCTCAGGTAACAAGCAATCGATATATGTTTTGACCAGTGGGCCTCCATAGAACATTCTTGTAAAGACGTTTTTTGGGGTGACTTCACCTTTGAGTACTTCTTGTCTTTGCACAGAGTTAGGCAGTGAGTGATGTTTGAATTGATGGTAGTTGTTTACGACAGCCAGGTGTCATTCAGTCATTGTGTCACTGTATCCCTATGTCAACTTTTTAGCCCTCGTCTAAGCACATCTAAGGAAATTGGAAAATCTATGACCTAGCTGACATGAACTGATTAAGGTAATACATAATAAACGAACAAACCGAGTCGATCTCCTAGTCTTTTCCATTTCAAGCCTAGCTTATCCTAAGATCTGGACCTCCAACATGGCGGACAAATACTGATGATCACGTGACCACAATTTTCGCACATCCCCGAACACGGGCTGCGAACATTGCACTGACCTCAAGGCGAGGAAATTCTGCTTGGTCTTTAGCAGATGAGAAACGTGTTGCGTACAAGCGTCAGTCAGCCTGTTGTTGAAGAGTCTAAAAGGGAACACAGCGGTTAAAGAACTCAAGACACGATTAAGGACGAAGGAGTTTTGGTCCATCATAGAAACAGTGGGGCCTTAAAACTGAGACCACCCAAAAGTTCAATTAGCGTAATCGTCACTAACCGGGTCCTGACGACAAGCGGGCGCCGAGTTTTTTTTTTGGGGGGGGGGGGGACCAACTGATGTACCAAAAGACTTCTGACGGATAAACTGACAGACGATTACAATTCTGTTCGTCACGAAAAATAACGGGCCGATGAATGACGGACGGGTACCCTGACCGCAGACGGATGACGAATGACGGAGCAGCAAAATTTTGACAAATGCCCGCCTCTGTAAAAGGACTTGCGATGGGCCCTGGAAAAGAAAGAATCACTTTCTCTTAACACGAAACTGAGTTGACATTTCTTGACAAGAACTTTCAAGGAGCCATGCTCAAAATTGAACATGAGGTCGGCCATTTTGCTTTGAAGCAGCCATTTTGGGCTAAATCCAGGGGAAATTTGGTGAACTCCAACTAGGGGATTGCCCCAAAATGATCCGAAGCAATCAGAGACAGATCGGTCGCTAGATTACAAAGCTACTTTTGCCAGTAGCATCGTCATCCTATAGACCATCAAAAGTGGGTCAAGCATGATTGTCAACCTCTGCCTTCTAGGCTACACTGGAATATCATTTCAACAAGGCTTACGCAATTTTCTGGAAGTTGTCGCACTGGATTCCCTTTGCCATCAGTTTGCGAATCCCCTCGTCAGTGATGTTATTATTTCTGAGGCTGTTGAAAGAGCGGGCGACCGTTATTCACGCGACGACGAGATCACGAGGCACGGAAGCTGGAAGATACTCACTAGAGCGACTTGCAAATATGCAAACAGGGAAGGAGCTGCTCCACACCCACGTCGCCCACAGAGTTGTTGTCCAGCTCGATCCCCACGGGACTCCTCAGGTGCCTGAGCACGTACGCCAGAGCTGTGCACTCCACGGGTCCGATGTTACAGTAGGTCATCTTCAGGTGGTCCACCTGCAGCTTGCTCGACGCCTCCTCGGCCATGTTGCTCTCGCGCATCTCATAGATGCACTTGATGAGCCAGACGAAGCCCGGCATGGCGTGCATGCTGTTTTTTTCACCTGCAACTGGCGGGGGGATGGACTTGAAGTGTTTCTGCATGCCTTTGTGGAGGCAGCGGACCACCTGTCGCGCTTTCCTCTCCACGGTGGGTGTCGGGGCGCAGTGCAGCCACAGGTGCCTGTGTCTCCGGGAAAGGAGGCCGGAGACGAAAGTGGCTGTGATTTGTGAATTGGGGGCTTCGGCCATCCTTTGGTAGTTGTCGGCGGACAAGCAGGACCCGAAGCAGGTGCTACCGAAGCCTTCCTCCCTCGGCTCGAAGAGCTTCGCTACCGCGGAGCGGTCGATGTTGTTCGACAAAACGATGTAAAGGGCGGCGAAGAAACACTGCATGGTGACATGAAGGAATTCGTACCGAAGACTCTGGTGGGATGACATTTCTTTGCTTCGGGTGAGGAAGCCCGCGCAGATTTCCTTGTCCGCGACGCAGCAGGTCTCAAGGTCGGAGCCAGCAAAGACGTAAGAGGAAGCCTCAACGCCCCGGAAAGCAAGCTGACCCAGATGCAAGACGCCGGCCAGGTGCTCCCGAAGCCAACTGGCTCCCGCGGAAGACTTGGAGGGGCTTTGGCGCTGCAAAAAGTGCTGCAGGATCATGAGGTACACGTCCGTTATGGTCTGCGGCGTGCCATCCCCGCAACCCAGCAGCTCCGTGTGGCACTGCGAGACGATCCAGCAGAGGACGGGACTGTGGCAGAGTCCCAATAAAGCCGTGTTGGCCTGGATGGACGCCAAGACTTTCGAGGCCACCGACAAGTCGCGATGTTGCTTCTTGACGAAAGAGTTTATGCCATCGGGGGAGAAGCCTTTCAGGAAGAGTTCTTTGCGGAGATGCTTCCTCAACGTTGTACCCACAGCCTCCGGACGACTGGTCACCACCTTGCGCACCCCCTTCAGGAGGGACCCCTGGAGCAAGTTGAAGAGCAGCACGTGGACGGGGGCGGACTGCGTGGGGCAGCAGAGCCTGCGCTCGTCCGAGAAGCTCTGCTTGAGCTCGTCGAGGCCGTCGAACGTAATGACGGCCAGGTGCGGGTGGTCCAGGATGAAGCGGAAGATCTCGTCCTGGGCGCGGTCGGGCCAGCAGCAGTGGTGGAAGAGCAGCTCTCGGACCGACAGCTCGTCCAGCTCCGAATTGAGCTTGCGGCAGCTGAACGGGAACAGGAGGACGAACTCGGGGAGGGTGGCCCCGCGAGCCCAGAGAAGGTGGAGCCTCTGGAGTAAGGTGCTCTTACCGCTGCCCGCATCCCCGGATACCAAGACCGTGTCGGCCTCCTCGTTCACGTTGCCCGCTGCGCCCACGATGTCCTCCAGGCCCAGGTGTCCTTGATCCTTGCAGTCGTACGCCAGCTCCAGCTGGCCGTCGGTGTAGATGTCGTCAAGCGACATGTGGCCGGTTCCTCCGTACGTACTGAGGAAGCTGGACTGGGCCGACACCGAGCTGCGCAACTTCTTCTGGTATATAAGGAGCTCTGTAATGACACAAGGATCGATGAGGTGAAGAAGCGCTTAAACACGGTCTTCTCACTGTCCCGTTGATGACGCAGCATCAGGAGCAACTGGGGGGTTGGTTCGATATCTTACTCAAGGACACTTCAACACGGTCACAAGGGCGGAGGATGGAACCCACAACCGTCGGGTTTGGGAGATGGCCACGCTACCATCTGGTCTGGAATGAGATTCCTATTCAAATAAGAGACTGCACCACTTGAAGCACTTTTAAAGTCAACCTAAAAAAGTGGCTGAAAACAAACCAAATTTGTTTTGTTGCAAAAATTTTAAAATCAAGCCCATGTGCCCTCTTGTTAGTATCATTATTATACATTTATTTTTTGGTTTTGTTTTGTATGTCGCTGATGTGTCAGTTCTATGTGCTGATTTCTTTCGGTCCTTCTCTTTATTGGCGTTGTTTTTGTCATGTTGCTTCTTTTGACCTGCTAGGGACTGCAGATGGAAAGTAGCCCTTGGCTAATTCTGGCATATTTACACGTAAATGTTCACTAATATGCACTGTCCCTTGTAAAATAAATAAATCTGAGCCAATATATAAAACGGTGGTGTAACCGTTTGAACTCCCAAAAAGCGAGCACGTAAACAGTCCTGGGGTGAAGTGCACCGTCACTGTACACTGACTCATGTCTGACTAACATGTGGATGAAGGACTGCTGATATGTACTGTGCGAAATGATACGAAACCTTTGGGTGTGGTCTGGTCCGCTGTCAGGTTGCACCCCGACTGTTGCTTTTGCTCAACGTAGCGTAGCACCACGTTAGCCGCCGACTCGCCTTTGGAGCTCACGTGATCCAGCAAGCGTCTGGCCTGGGTGAAACAAAGGATTGTTTATGTACATAGTGGTTAACTTCTTTTTGCACTTGTATGGCACTTTAAGAAGGCTAGCATGTCACTTTTTCTTTTTTTTTTTTTTTAAACCCACAATGATCAGCACATAATGGGAAATTTCACTTTGGGTGATACTCTCACACTGTCACCCACGCACGCTGTGGCACAATATACTCTACAGGTACAGCACTAATATTGATGAGTATGCGTCGAAAAGTGAGATGTGTGCTACCTGCTGCGAGGGCGTGTGTATGGGCAAGCGAACGTCTCCGCAGTCGTCGCGGGTGAAGCATCCCGATTCCAGCAGAGCTTCCAGAGCCCCGTCCACGCAGCCTTGGAGCTCTCCCACCAGGCTGGGCCTTCGCGTCACAAGCGTCTCGGTGACCAGCCCCGGAGCTTCGGGAGCTTCGGGAGCTTCGGGAGCTTCAGGCCAAATCTGCCGGACAGCCTCGGCGAAGGCCTGGCACGCGGCCTCCCCCTTGGCATAGACCAGGTCCAGCAGATGCCTGGCGTTGGCGTGAAGCGGCCTCCCCTGCACTCGCACATTGTGGTAATCCTCCCACGAAAAGTCCCCGCGGGCCAGGAGGACGTCCAGGACCCTCTCGAGGGGCTCGGGCGAGCCGCTGGCGCACAGGCCGCAGAGGATCTCGCTACGTTGCTTCAGCACCAAATCCTGGGCCATGCTCACCTTCGGGGAGCGCGCGGTGCGCCCCGGTGGATATTAGCAAGGACTTGGCATGGTGTCATGGTGGAAGAAGGTCTGAGCCGAATGTGCAAGCCCGCAGCTTTCGTCGCCTACACCCCACATGCCTGTTTTCAAACACGGGGCTTCCTCTTCTTCTCATTCTTCTTCCTCATTCCGCAACAAAGTGAAACTGTTGCAAAGCCTTCTGATTGCCTGACATGTGAGTCAGGAGCACCTAAGCACATACAAGGGCTTCAGCACGTACACGTACGGTCTCGCTCTTACGCACACTTGCACGAATACACACTCATACTTACGCGCGTGTTATCATGCACACGCTCATCACACGCACACGTGCACGCGCACACACACGAACACGCGCATTCATACGATGCACGCACTCACACGCGTACACTCACGCTGTCACAAACACGCAGTCAAGCAGACAACGATCGACTTCCTCTTTCTGGGCATTGGGCAAACGGTCCTCTGCAGTCAGGAAGTACTTTTACAGCAGTGCAAGTTGCCGGTCAAATGATAATATTCATACCAATATGTTAAAAAGATACTGGACCAGTATACTGAGATCAATGGCCTACTCAAGTTTCTCTATTGTGCTAGTAAAGCCTTCAAGAAGTTTATTTGGTGATTTAAACACATTTTATCGCAGTTTCTTTGAGACCCGGTAAATAGTATTCTTTTTTTTTTCTCGTGAATTTCGTGAATACACAAATACGTTTTTCTAATAACACAAATAATCATTTGCCTATGTGGTTCTCTCCAATAAAGTCCAAAAAACGTCGACAAAAAAGATTGTTGACTTACCCTTCAAATGTTATTTAACCCAAATTATTTGTAATTGACAAATTGCAATAGTAGCCAATAAAATATCAATTTAAAGGAAGGAAGAAAAAGAAAGCATATTTTTGGTCACCACCTATTTTTTTTTATACAAGCCTTTTGTTTATTAATTTATTTATTTATATATTATCAATTTCTTCATTACTCATCTAAACTCTTGACCTCATTTATGGATTCCTCCTGTGCTGTAAGGGCGTGTGAAATGTTAGGTGCAATTCTGTTCTCCGACCACTTGGTAACGCTGTTGCATTACTCGTCAATATTGGCAGCTTTGACTTTCACTCCAGTTTGAATACGTCACGTTGCATTTGAGTGTCTTGCAATAACACTATGATGCTACAGTATTTGTGTTGAAATACAAGCTAAAATGTTAGACCCGCATTTTCACGTTTTTAATAGTCGCAAAAAAGAAAAATTAAGTCAACCGGTATCAAACAAAAAAACAAGTAACGTTACTTAAAATGATATCACTCTTTTTTTTGCAACCATTCTGCATTTCAGGATCTGTGGTTATCGTCACACTTTTACTTCTTTTCAACCTTCGAAATGTCCATTTCCCCTTGTTCGGTTATCATCCCATCTTTTTGCCATTGTGCCTTTATTTGCTCTTCTACGGATATCGTCACACTTTTTCCTGTTTGCCATCAGTGGTACCCTTCTGTCGTGACATAACCATAAAAGCAAACTCTTTAGCTGCCGACGTAGCTAAAAATCTCAAGAGATTCGCCAACGTCTCGCATGAGGTCGCGACAGGTTCGCTCCACCACTCCTGCAATCTGTAAAGTCACATCACTCGGGCCTCCGCCTTCAAGGTCAACATCCCTGACCTTCAGGATGTTGTGGCTTGAGACTTGTTGGACATTCTTGACCACGCCTCCGCCACGCAGGCCCTGCTTTCAATAGCGCCCCCCCCCTGTGCTAGAGGCACCTTGCAGCTCGACACCCCCCCCCCCCCGCGTTCACTTTGTACCTTCGACAGCACGCCGCCACATCAAAGCGCCGCCGCCTCCAGCTTTGATGTTTTGCCGAAATAGAGAAAGCGAGAGAGTCAAAGAAAGAAGGAGGCAGCCGTGATATGAGGGTCTGTCAGGGATATAATTCAGGATTACTTCTCATACACAATGCTGAAACGCTCTCACAAGCACAATGTAAATTCGGAACATTTCTTTTGCTCGCATACATCTCAACTCAGCTCAACTTTATTTATAGAGCACTTTAAAAATAACTTTTGCTGCGTATAAAGTGCTGTACATAGAGTACAAACTAGACAAAGACAGTTTAAACAAAAACAGTAAACACCATAAAATAGTCCAAAGCCATAGAATAATATTTTTTAAGACGGGATTTAAAAATGTATAGAGGGGGTCTTTCTTAATGTCAAATGGGAGGTCATTTCAAAAACAGGGACCGGCATTGGAAAAGACTCGATCCCCTCTGAGCCTCCACTTAGTCCTCAGTACCTCCAGTAGCATCTGGGCCGCGGACCTGAGGCACCGGCCAGGTACGTAGAGAAAGGTAAGGCGAGGTGAGACCATTTCAAAATTGAAATACCAATCAAAGAATCTTAAAATGAAATCTAAAATGTAACAGGGAACCAGGAAAGGGAGGGCAGGATTGGAGTTCGGTGCTCCCTCCTACGAGCTCCAGTTACGAGGCTAGCAGCAGTATTTCGGACCAACTGGAGACGTTGGTGGGAGGACTGGCTGACCCCAAGATAAAGTAAAAGTGCATTACAGAAATCTAGCCGAGATGCAAATAAAAGCATGGATTACTGTTTTATGGGGCCGTTGTGGCTTTAGCTAGATGCTTAAGAAATAAGATTTATGCTTAAGAAAAAGAGCTGCGGTCTTAGCACAGATTAGCATTAGCAACCAATGTTACCAGCATTAGCTTCTGATAATAAATATGATCATTTTCAGCAAAGTTGTTGACCTGGTGTTGTTGTTTACTGATTTCTCCAAAACAAATTGATCAAATTGAACACGCATTTTCCTGAACAAAAAAATACAAGTATACAATACAAGACCGTTTTTAAATGGCTGTATGGTCTCTTTAAGACCTATAGGAACTTTTGAGTCGTGAAAAAAAATGCATAATGCCCCCTTTGTTACAACAAAAATATGTAAAAATAAATAAATGGTCGCCTCGCCTCATCTGCAGTCCAAACCACACATCGCTGTACTGTGAAAAACACGCATGTCCAAGTTTTTTATTTTCACGTTAACGTAATGTCTGTAATGCAGAGCACCCATTAACGTAAAAATTTAAAAGAAAAATGAACATAAGTGTTTTTTTCACAGGGCAGCGACGATTTGTTTTAACCCCATACACTCTAGTTTTCTAATTGAACACACCCGAAAACAGTCTTAAGTGTTTTTATTTCTTGTCCCCTCTCGGCACACATAAAAGGCAGGCCCCTGCCAATTAGCATTAATTCCTCTCCTCCACGCCGTGCTTTGGTTTCCCGCTCTTGAGTAAGCGGCGTATTGCCATCATTTGCATTATCCGTGGCACATCGGCTTTGAAGTCGGGAGGATTGGGGGGAAGAAGAAGGCTCCGCTTATTATCCGGCGTGGAGAAAAAAAAGTGTTCAAAGGCCATAGATTGAGTGGAACAGATGTACATTAGCATTGCTCCTGTGCTGCTAACACCTTAGCATCTTGACTGTGTGCTTTTTTGGAGTGAATTTTGCCCCCCGCTGAGTTCAATTCACACTTCAAAGCTGCAACGAGTGAGACATACTCTCATTTACATGAACTTACTTTTAAGTCAACGGCAGCTAACTGACAAACAACCTTATCCAACTGAATGAGTAGCAAGCTAACAAACTGACTGACTAGCTAGTTAACTGGCCATCTTGTTAACTAATCGACTAGCTTGCAGGCAAATAAACAACCTAACTATCCAACTAACTGACGGAATGGCTAATATACGAAAAAAGATATCTAGTGAACTAACTTCCAAGCTAGCTAACTAACTACTTAACCCAATGGCTGAATAACTAGCAAGCTAAGTAACGGACTGACTAAATAACTAACTCACCAGTAAACTGACTACCGGTAGTTAGATGCCCAATTAACTGAATAAATAACCGACTGAATGAATCACTTGCTAAATAGCATCGAATTAATTAGTAGGCTACTGGTAATTACCTCACCTGATGATTGACTAGTTAGGAAACGAACTGACTGACTTACTTGTTAACCAGCTAAATAGTAACTACCACACAAAATGACTAATCTAGCTAACCGAATAATAAAACAATACTATTGACAATTTGCTAGCTCGCTACAGAACTAATTGGATGACACCTTCTCTAACTAACTTACCAAATAGCTGACTTACTCGGTTGCTAACTAAGGCTAATTAGCCTATGCGCTAGCTAAATAATTGCTACACCAAAAAGCTTTGTTGTCATTGTGGGATATTCTGTGTAGATTTTTGAGGGGAAAAAATAATTTCTTCCATGTTGAGGTAAGGCTATATTATACAAAATGATGAAAAAGGGTGCACGTTAATGTGCATTTCGTTTTTTTTTTTTTTGTTATTTACTTCACACCTGTGTCGACTGAATGTTAGCTTAAAATGTCATCTGTAATTAGCTCATTCTCCGCCATTGACATTGATTTATTTGTCTTTTCACAGTCCAGCCGTTCAATCCCAGGAATTTATTTACATTTTTTTCAAATGTTTTCAAACTTTAAGGTAAAACAGGGTCTGAAAATGTCTGGCAGTGAATGAGTTTGAGTTCTAATGGACGACAATTTGACTTGCACTTCCACAAAATGGCAGCATGGTGATGCTTCACTTTGGGCCATTTGCATGCACTTAACATTTAGCAGGGCTGAAGCCAGGCCCGTGAAATTGAAAAGTGTCAAGAGATTGACATGCTCTTAAGATGCCCTCGTCAACTTAAACATGCATTTATGCTTACAAATGTGCAGAAAAGTGCAAGTTTGTGGAGCCTCTCACATTTCTTTGCAGTTGAATGGCGAACGAATGTATCAGGGTTGTATAAAAAAAAAAAAAAAAAAAAACGCTGTGAAACCGTTTGGTCTTGCTTTCACAATCTCCATATTTCACCATCTTTGTGGAGGTGGGGGAGACCAATCTTATGGCCTGGAGCCGGACGCTCTGCGGTGGTCCTGGCCGGAGATAAGCCGCTAAAGCTGCTACATAAAAGCAGTGAGTGCTGAGCAGCTGCACTCACACATTTGGAAAACGCAACAGCTTCAGACGCTGCAAATACACAGGGGATTTTCACATTAGCAACCACACTTAAAGTTGGATCCGCATTTTTTCTTGAATTCCGTCCCTGCTGTGATGTCACAACAGGGACGCACTGACGACGAGCACGACAGCTTTGAGGTGGCTCGGCTTTGACACGGTCACAAGGGCGACTCAGCCCAGAATGAATTTGGCTCGTGGCCCAGATGGACCCCGGGTATGGAAGTCCCGACCGATCTTGAGCAAAACGTCAAGTCACCAACTGGACTTTGGCATCATACGTGATGATTGCATGTATGAAATTTTACAAAAAGAATGAGTGTGTAAAGTCAATTTCTCCTCTAGGGCAGCAATTAAAGGGACCTTCTTCTTTCTTATTCTTTCAGATGTGTGCACATGAAAGCATTTGCCTGAAACCAAATGCAAGGAAAGGAATGTTTGCTACAATGAGATTCATTGTGTCTTTTATTATGCGTGCGTGTGTTTGTGTGTGGGTGGGTTACGCTTGGACTCTAGAGGGCACTAGAGAGGTATCATGTGCATAGCAAGAACTGGTTAAACTTTAAACTTCTGCGCATAACCTTTAATCCACAATTATATTACATGTTAATATATTATTATTGCTACTATTATGAAAAACTGATGCGCCGGAGGAAAAAAAAAAAAAAAAAAAAAAAAAGAGGACAGATTTGGACTCAGCGCAAAAAAAAAAAAAAAATCATTTTAAAGTTTACTTGCATCTCTGATTCAAAAATGGAGTAACATGTGTTGAGCAGTGTAGTTAATAAACGTAGGAATTTTAGAAACACACATGTGGCCTTTGAAGGAGGCATGTTGGTGACCGCTGGTGTACGCCATAAACAGAAAACAACATGGGCGTGATTATTAATAACAGGTTGATACTTTAATAAACAGGTACATGTCTCCTAAACGCTAACTCAGCCCCTGGGCACAGATACGCTGTCCAATAAATAAAGCAATGAGTAAGCTACATGACTTCAAGATGCTAAACAATGGGTACGAAACATTAGGGGAGGGTGGGGGGCGGTGGAGGGCTTGGGTTGGGGTAAACGACCTTCTTTTAACGGGGAAGTCAAGTCAAACATTTTCTTTACAATAATATGTTCCGTGCGCCCTCTCATTTGTGGAATAGGGACTTAAGCAGCAAAATCCACCTGTTTTTGTCCATCTCAGCGGGCGGCCATTTTGCCACTTGCCGTGGACTGAAAATGACATCACAGTGCCGAAGGACTCAAAGCAACGACCAATCACGGCTCATCTGTTTTCTGGGTTTGGTCATGTGACGTTCGCAAGCTGAGTTCTTTGGCATATTTTTGCCAGGAAAATGTTGACTTTGACTTTCTGTTCAAAAAGTGGGGAAATGGTTGATTTGCAAAGAGGCGAGCCTGAAATGACAGATTTTCTCAAAAAAAAACAAAAAAAACTAAAGATGACCAAAAGACATTCAGAACCAACTCATCCCAACCCTCAACAGATACTCAAAGACGGCTCCACAAATGAAAAAGTTTGCAATAAAAAAAGACAACAAATAAAAGCTTGGAATTGTTTTAGGGGGGCCAGGGGGTGTGAATGTTTGTGAAAGTCTGCTCTGTGAACATGAAAGCATTTAAGAATGTGCTGTTGGGTAACTAAGCGAGGAGGCACTTTTTCGAAAATAAGTTGCCGCCTGGTATCGGGCGTGTCGGGACGCCTCACCCCGAATTCCTCGCTAGTGGCGACCAATCAGACCGCGGCGTGACCGTTTGTAAGCTACGACGACGACCACAAAAAAAAAAAAAAAAAAAAAAAAGGAAAACGGGTTGAGGGAGTCAACGTATGGGGCCCAGCTGTAAGTGGCTCACCCCGCTTTTTTCTGGGAATGGTGGCCTGCAGCTGTGAGAGGAACGCGGAGCGCAAGCATTCTTGCTTAACCCCAAAACGCACGCTGACGGCAGACTGACGTGTCAAGAGGAGATCAAATAAGAAGAAGAAAAGGCAAAACATGCTTATGAGCCGGGAAGATTTCCCGTCGGATACTTTAAAGCCGCGTGTCTACCAACACGGGGCAGTCCAGTCGTTGTGGCATGATTTGGATTTTGCCTTTTCAATGTGGGGTGCGGAGGAGGGACAGTGAGAGCGGTGTCAACTCTTGTCGGGATTTTGAAGGATTTTGTGGGTCTTTCAAAGTTGGCAATATATGTTTTTTTTTCTCAAAGAGGGCATGTTGGGGTGCACCGACTCGGGTTAGAAAGTTGAAAGAGGTGTGTGTGTGTGTGTGGCCTGAACGTTTTTTTTTTCAGCCATTAATTGAGGGTGGTGCAGGGAAGAGGGGGTGCGCCAACAGCTGCGATGATGATGTGCCGCTTAAACGGATTGCAATAAAAAGAAACAATAAAAGCTTGGACTTTTTTTGAGGGGGTGCGGCAACTCAGTCAGGATGTTTAACCCCAAAAGTTGTGTCAAATGAATAACTGGCAAAACGACCCATTTTTTTTATTTTTCTGGAACAAAACAATCTCATTTTTGGGGCGACTGTTTGGGTACAAATGGTACAATTTGTCCAAAACGTTGGGTCAAAATATCCCTTTTGAACCCCTAATTGGGTTAATTTTTGAGTAATTTTTTTGTTAATTTTCCATCTCCAGGAGACTGGCGCCAATGTTGTGTGCGTGTACGTTTTGATGGCGCCTGCCTGTCGCATCATGGGACAGGCAGGTGAGCGGACAGGCACCCAGGGTGGGCTGCAGGCCGCAGATTCGACTGCATAGCGAGACACCGCCACCCCGCCTGGGGAACGGAGACAGCCGAGGAATGGAGACAGCTGGGTGAGCAACAACACAAACAAACTGTTGTTGCCAGATACCACATGGCCAAATAGTCCACATGGTTCATGGTGTTGTGGGGGGGGGCGACAGAGAGAGATGCCATGACAACAATTTTCGTATCATGCAGTCAAAGGAGATCCACTGGCTATGTTTAAATGGACATTTCTTAAAAATTTCGGAATAATGCACGCCTATCGGATTATCAGTCGACAAAAAAACCCCTCTCGTTCGGAATAAAATTTGGATCGGAATTTGGCTTGATCGGGTCTGAATATTCCGAAGTTTTTGGGACACTCTAAAATGCTTGATGTAAAAAAAAAAAAAAAAAAAAAAAAAAAATGTATGTCTTAAAATTGTGAAGTTTTTGGGACACTCTAAAATGCTTGATGTAAAAAAAAATAAAATAAAAAATAAAAAAATGAATGTCTTAAAATTGTGATCTATCGCCACGACAAAGGGGGCCAAGCAATCAAAAAAACCCAAATTGAAGAACAGACATTTCAATCGACGTCATTCGTCAGAAGGCCCAAAGCAGATTGCGCTTCTGATCTCGCCTGTGATTAATCACAAGCGTTGCCTTTGAACGCGTCGCAGGACTGACACGTGCAAGTCACGCGTCAACATTGAGGCAGTGGCTTCAAAGTAACGTTTGAGTTAATTATTATCATTATTATATCATCTTGATGAAACCTAATAGAGTAACTCATCGTTAACAATTGACTGGTTTATTACAACGTGACATCAGCTGCGGGAAAGTGAGCTAAATCCACGCCAAGGGGCAACAACATTAATTGGCTCTGTCTGCTTTATAAATGAAAAATATTATGACAATAGCATCAAAACAGGAGATTTTCCCATCCCATCAAAAATATTGGTCAAAAATAAAGGCTATAATAAAATAAATAAAAAATAATTTAACATTTGTTTCAGTAACTTTTTGCTCATTGTATTTGTTATATTTTGAAAATATTTACCGCTACAATGTTACTTAACATGGTGTGCAACGCTTTTAACATGCTCAAGTGAAGTCAATACATTTTCTCAATTGTAGACTTAGCCCAATACTAAACATCAACAACAAAAAAATTACTTTTCCTAACATTTTAACCACTTCCATGTAATGTTATTTTACTATTTAAGAACAATTAACAACCATTACAGATAGTTTTTTTTTTGTTTTTTTTTGTTTTTTTTTTAAATGAAGCCGTGTAGGAATTTTTGGGTGTATAAAGACACAAGCACACGCACACACACACACACACACACATACTGACTGCTCAGAGTAGCTCCTCCCCGACATACAGCACAAAGAGATTGGAACAGTCGGGTTATATCACTTCAACATACTTCCTTGACACCAATTACTACTTTCCTACAAACCAGGGCTTTGGTACCATCTCGGAGTGTTAAAGGGGAAGTCGACCCAATTTTTTGACTTTACAGTATTATGTAGCCCCACTTTTCAATACACGGCATCCACGCGTTTTTTGACATTCTTCCCTTTAATGTGTAAGGTGATTTAATTACTTTTGTTGCCTTTATATATTTTTTTTCTCAAGATGCTACGATCCCACTGGCGTCCAAGCAATTGGCTAATGAATGCCACTCGGGTTATTTTTCAAAACACTGTTGAGAGTTGGGACTTGAAGTCATTTGGTCGTGAAAAAAAAAAAAAAAAAAAAAAAAGGATCTTGTGGTATAAAAGTGTAAACAGCTGGGCGTGCGAGATTAAACGAGATAGAGACAAAGAAAGAGAGAGGCGTCACTGTAATACAAAAGGAGTCTTTGCACAGTCGTAAAAAAGTGGAAGCAAAAAACAGAGTTTTAACGGCGTTGATGCAAAGTTGTCACATTATCAATAAAGCTTATAAAATTCATAACAATATATATTTATATATATATATAGCTTATATACAGTCAGAGTTAGTCAAGGAAAGGAGCGCTACTGCAGATTGAAAAAATAAATGAAAATAGTGAAAATTAGGATTAAATTAGAGGTAGCAGCAGATTCGGCAATTGACCCCCCCACCCCACCCCCGCCTCAACATTTTCCTTCCAACATTAAGGGATACTCAAATCGGATTCTTCATTTTCCACTTTAAATACTTGCACGGCCACAGAATGCTTTTTCACAGACACGAGTGTCGCAACACACACACACACACACACACACACGCGCGCGCGCAAGCGCTCAACTTCCTTCACGAGTGTTCATCTGTACATCACAGTCCTGCTTCGGGCTCTTGGCTGAGTGGTCTGATAAAGTTCTGCTGGGTTGGCCCCGGTAACCAAACCGGCACCAGAACCGTGTAAAAAGTGGTACTAAGTCGCTAAAAGCTGGGTCTCCAGTGGGACCGGCACTCTAGTCCCGAATCCTCTAATCGGTTAATAACACTTGATTTATCTTCTATTAGATGTCCCCTGGTCCACCCTGACTTCCTGTGTCCCCCCCCCTAATATTCGGGTCCCCACTTGGCGGAATATATCCCAAGAGGCCCCAGAGTGGGGTGGCTGTTCAGGACCGGTGGTGGCACTCCCGTGGGTCCACCTTATCTTCCTGTATCAAAGTAGCTATACCAAAGGGTCCCCAAGTGGGCTGGTCGTTCAAAATTGGTAGAAGTAGCGAAAGGGGTTGTGGTGGTGGTGGTGGTGGTGGTGGTACTGTAGCGGGCCCACCGCGACTTCCTGTGTTCAAGAAGCTCCATAAGGGTCCCCAAGTGGGGTGCTCGTTCTGGACTCGCAGAAGCATACACTTTCTGTGTCCAGGAAGATTCCAAACGGTCCTAACATGGGTAGATATTCAGGAGTGGTAGAAATGGTGGTGGGCCCCTACATGGTCCCAAAGTGGGGCGGTTGTTATGGTGGCCGTTGCGGTTTTAGTGGTACTCGAATTCCCAACACAACTACCTTGGTCGATACCCGTTTCCGGCGCCGAAGAATCTCAACGTGAGGCGGGGGGCGTTCAGGACTGGTAGAAGTGGTGGTAGTGGTGGTGGTGTTCATGGTGGTGGTGGTGCTCGTGCCGCTGCACGACCTGCGCCAGCCGGCCCTCGTAGAGCAGAAGCCCGGGCAGCTGCCTCACCTGCTCCTTGTCCACCCCGGGCCCCGGCAGGGTGCCGAGCGCCCGGCACGCCTGGTGGTCCTTGGAGCGCTGCTTGTGCTTGCGGTAAGGGGCGGCCGACTGGTGAGGGGGCGTCTGGCTCGGGAGCGCCGGGGGAGCCGGGAGGCCCCTGCCGCGCATCACTCGGCCGCCGAGCTGAGCGGGGGGCACAGCGCGGCCGTGGGTCTTGGGGGAGCGGACGGCGGCTTTGCCGGAATCTTGGCCTCGCGTCCGGCACTCGGGGGGGCCGGCGTCGGCGGCGGCGGCTTGCAAACGGCGATGGTGGTGAGGCGGCGGCGGCGGCGGCGGCGGGTGATGGGAGCGGCCGTTTTCTGGCTCGTGGGATCGAGAGCGGGTCTGGTTGGACGAGCGGGTCTGCGGTTCTGTCTTGGGCTGCTCTGTAGTTGCTTTGAGACAAATACACAGCGGGTGGTTATTTCAGGTGTGGCCTGTTTTTTTTTCTTTTCTTTTCACTTTTCTGCACTCCTCTCGCCATAAAAAAAAAAAACAAAAAACCAAATTTGATCACTGGGAGCATGTGATGCTACTTCAATCTTATATGGTAACATATATATTTTTAAGTATCAATATGTTTGATAACCTCCAAAAAATGTACGTGTAATCTTTATAGAGATGAGAGACCAACAATAAATTCTACTTTCCAATGACCATGTAAATGCAGTGAAGTGTTTTGAAAGCCGTGAAAGATAATTGAAGGAATCAAATTTGAGTGCTTTTGAAGGATCCAGATATCCTGCTATAAAAAACGTCTGACAAAAAGAAATTTTCGGATATTACACCAAAAAAAAAAAAAAAAACGGTGACAAAATGTGTGTGTGCCTATGCCTCCAAACTACGCTGGTGACGATACAGTGCCACTTTCAAGCAACAGCTAAACTACAATGTCTGAAACCCCCACACCCCCCACTGGTGCGATATCTCCGCCGGGCATGGTGTCAAAAAAGGTAAGCTGAGCTGCAATTTGTGAAAAGAACTAGCTCCAGTATGTGTGTTATTTACTTCATTTTAATTGAAAATAGCTTTCATCACTCAGCACATACATATGTTTATATATATATATATATATATATATATATATATATATATATATATATATATATATATATCTGATCGAGCATAATTTTGTTCAAACCAAAAGCCCTGATTCCATAAAGCCTAATTTAAACTATTAATATGGTCAATTATAAACGTTTTTAGAGTGATGTCAACGCTTGTGTTTTTTTTCACTATAAAATAGTGATATGTCTCCTCTAAACACTTGTTTGCATTAGCCCGTCCATTTGACATTTGAACTCGACGCTTGAGAGCACGCAGGAGGGTCCCCTCACCTGCTCCAAAGCGGGACGTGTAGTTCTCGATTCCGGCCAGGTCCAAGTAGTGGTTCCGTCGCTCCAGGTTCTCGTCCACGCAGTGGCGCTGGCAGCCCGGCTGGGCGTGGCCGTGCTGGTCGCTGTGATGGCGCCTGGGAAGTTGTGGGGGGGGGGGGGGGGAGAAAAAAAAAGCAGTACTCCCTTGTGATCAGACGGCCATTGTCGGAGCAGACGACGGGAGGAGAGAAAAAAAAAAAGTACCTTATCAGCGCTCGACTTTTCTTGTCTGCACTCTTGGGGTCTTCGACGCACTTGTCGTTTCTCTCCCTTGGGTGGGACGCATCTGCGTGCGGGGGGAAAAACAGGAGGCTATTATCAATGACAACAACGCACAGGCAACACACAACAAGAGTCACGCAAGAAGAAAGCAGCCTTTGTTTCTGATTCTTTACTTTGAAGATCTACAAAGGAGGGGGAAGAAGAAACAGCAGACCCCAAAAAAAACCAACAATGCTTCATTTATTCAATTTCCAACTCCCAGCATCTTCTCAATTAAATATGGGAAGAATAGACTTAGAAGAGACTTGAGAAATAGTTTAACAATAAAGACGCCAGATCTGACGCAGGCTGAAATTAGCATAAAGGCAACGTCGGAATCTCTTGAGGCGTATTTATAACTGTAAAAACAGGACGGAGGCGGGTAAAAATAAAGGGATGTATATTTTTGCGCTACTTTTTTCCCCTCTCATGAGTCGTCATAGAGAAAGGTGAACGCCGTCAGATTTTTTTTGACAGATTATTTTACTTAGGTTGGGAATTTTCACTCATTTATTTTTTGGGTAGTTTTATTCTGATCTTTATCTTACTTTATTAACTTATATTTGCTGTTGTTGTTGCACAACATTTCTTCCAATTTGGATTTTTTTTTAAATCTATTTTTTTTAATTAATCAAATCAATTAATTGACATATATAAATGTCACTTTAATTATTTATTATAATATATATTATTTATTTTATTTTTTGGATAGTTTTATTCTGATCTTTATCTTACTTTATTAACTTCTATTTGCTGTTGTTGTTGTTACACAACATTTCTTCCAATTTGAATTTTCTTTTTTAAATTAATCAAATCAGTTAATTAATTACCGTATATGAATGTCACTAATTATTTTTGGACGTTTCACTCATTTTATTTATTTTTTTTTATAATTTTCACAGAATTTCTTTACAATTTTCTGTCATTTTTGACCATTTTCAAACAACAATGCTTCATTTACTGTGTTTCCGACTTTGTGCAACTTCTAATAGACGGAGGGGAAAAAATAGTTTGAAGAGACTGAATGAGGATGCCAGCTAGATCTGACGCAGGCTGAAATAAGCAGAAAGGCGAGCTTGCCATGTCGGAATCTCTTGAAGTTTCTTTATTGCTGTGACAACAGGACAGCAGTAGTTTCAACTAGTGGGCCCGCATAGAACACATTCTTGAAAAAAAATACGTTTGGGTTGACTTTGCCTTTTAACAATTTTCATTCATTTATATGGCTATTTTCACTGATGGATTTTATTCATTTATTTTGTATAAATTCTTGACAATTTTCACAACAGACTTTGCCTTATTTTCCCTTGGTTTCAATCCAATTTTTTGGACGGTTTTCATTCATTTCCGAAAGTGGGGCAGGTACCTGTGGCGCCCTGCGTGCAACTCCTCCATCTCTGGCTGGAGTCCGGAGCCACCGACAACTTGACCCGCAAGGTCTTGCTGCTGCTGGGCGAGTGGTTGACGGAGGCATCCACCACCTCGTATATGGTGTGGAGGAGACTTGTGATGTCCTGCAAGGAGACGGTCGCACAGAATGACATCACGGTGGCGTGCACAATCAATGGCCACATTTTTCCCACATTCATTACCGTTTTGGATTTACAGTGGAACCTCAATTTAACTAATACAGGCCACGGGTCGTCCCCAAGAGCCGATTCCCTGTGATGTACTTTTTTTGTGGCCTAAAAATGCTCAGTAAAGTAGAAAATTACTGTCAAAAAAAAAATATATATATAAACAGACTTTGACAACTACTGTACAAAGGGATGTTGAACCAGACATTATTTTCTGTCTGATGCTTCCCAGTCCGTAAAAATCAAGGTTCCATTGTACACGTGGCCGACTTTCACCTCTCGCGAGTAGATTTGGAACATCTCTGCGATAAATGGAGGTCCACTATAAACTGCTGAGAATTGAGCAGATTGTCCCTGCCTTCACAACAAAAGGAGCGAAATATGCAGGAAGGGGTGCACACTTCAGTTTCAGGTACAGACACCAAGGAGACAAACGTCTTCTGTGGCGACATGAAAAGGAGCGAGAGAAGAAAGCGTCTGCCGTCTCTTGAGTCAAGCAGCCACCGGCAACAGCTCCACATACACACACAACACCAAACTTTCCGGGTGTTCTCTTGGATCTCTACAGGCACCAAGCGCGCCTTCCCTGGCAGGAAGGAAAGACTACAAAAAGTCTGGAGAGGGGTTTTGAAAGTAGACTTTTCATTTGGGTGTGGTAGCTCCACATCAGACCATTTTTTTTGGTCAAAATCAGCAGCCTCTTACCATCGCGGACATCATGTCGCTTTTCTTTTTGAATGCTGGAGCATTACATGCCACAATTTCAGTTTTGCCGTGGCGGTCCATTTTATTCTTGCTCTCAATCTCCTCCAAAATCACGGCTGATTTGTTTTCTGAAGCTGAGCCCATGAGTAGTTGTGATGTCATTTTCAGTTGACAGAAGTGACAAAATGGCCGCCCCCTGAGCTAGCTAAAAAACGGGTGGATTTCTCGTATTCCACAAAGGCAATATTAATCAGAATGCTGAGTTTGGACTAGTGGACCTGCATAAAACATATTCTGGAAAAAATCTGGGTTGACTTCCTTTTTAAGTCTTGTTGGAGGTATGTGCTATTTCTTTGATGTTTTATTCGTGAAGTAAAATCAGATTACGGTCTGCTGCTTGATTAAAAAAAAGAATACTCCAGGTGTGCGTGTGGGTGGAGATGTTTTGGGAGATTTTTGTCTGATTAATCTGTTCATTCATTGATCAAAGACTGGCGTCTCCAGAGTGTACGCCCATCCGAGCCCACCCTTCGGGGTAAAGACAAATTTACCTCTCGTGTGACCTTCCCGTTGTTGTCAAAGTCATAGAGGGTGAACGTCCACTCCTGCCGGTTATCCTCCTCCATGGACACAGCGCACTCCAGCTCCTGAAACAGCACAGCCGCATCATTGACTGCGTTTACATGCAGCCAATAAACATTTTAAAGCCCGAATACTGGCAGTATTCAAAGTGTGTGTGTGTGTGTGTGTGTGTGCGCTTGTGTTTCAGTGTGAGTGCGTGAGTCAGAGTTCGCGTGTGTCGTATAGTGCGTGTATGTCTCTGTGTCAGTGCGCGTATCAGAGTTAGGGCTGAAGCGAATCCTCGAGTAATTTGGGGACCCAGTAAATACCCAAGGCACTTTTTTTCTGCCGCGGGTACCCGCCTATTTACGTGTACCCTGCCAAGAAGTCAAGCTAACCACAGCAACAGTTGTTTATGCTACGCATGAAAGTAGCACGCCGCCAACGCGGTAAGCAGTCCAACTCCAAAATAAAGCTAAAAACGACTTCATTACGCTGACAATGTATTTGCATGGTGCCTATTGGCAGCAATTAACGACGGCTTCATCGCTAGCGCTACCAAGAGTTCGCTAGCGCTAGCAAACGCTAGCAGCGCTCCACATAGGCTATATCTTGAGCCATTGCATAGGCAACAAATCAGGCAGGCTTACTCAAATGTGCTAATTTTAGGCTGGCAAAATTGCCACTCTGGTTCTGACGTCACTAAATTTATGGGGAGACATTTATCTAAATTCTCACTCCTGTTTCCAAAGGGGAAAATAGTGTGCTGCTATGCACAGTTGGAATTTAAGTACAAAATGTTTATTATCTAAAAATGAAAACCAGTTGGCCGTTCATTAAGCGGACAGTTTTTTGTCTTCTGTGTCTTTAACGCAAGCAAAAAAATAGCCAATTACTCGATTCGAAATCTCAATATGTCGTATATCCATACGAAGACCACAATATTCGATAGCTGCACCCCTACGTGTGTGTGTGTGTGCGTCTGGCCTAGTTTCCTCTTAGTGGAAGTTAATCGTGGTCCCGTTCAGTGTGGACGAAGTGAGAAACTCACTTCAAACTGGAGCTGCTTGCCGTCCCGCTCCTGCAACATTTTGTCCTCCAGGCAGCAGCTGCCTGTCTTCTCTGGGGGCAGAGCCACTGCAGGCACACAGACACATGAAAAGAGTCAGCTTCAAATGGCGGGCGCGGCCCTGAACTGCGGATACGTTGCGCCTTGTAAATGCCTGCATCGTAGCCCAGCAGCTGCAATTACACAAAAAGTGACACGCTGTCTGGTTTGATATGGTCATTACATAGTTACAGTATATTTAATACCGTGAGTGAAACAGCTGCTGGCATCAATGCAGCCATCTTGAGTTAAGTTAAACATAATGTAAATAAGTGCCCTGCGACTGGCTGGCGACCAGTCCAGGGTGTAGTCTGCCTTCGCCTGTTGACGGCTGGGATAGGCTCCAGCAACTCCCCGCGACCCTGTATAGGATAAGCGGTTTGGAAAATGACATGACATGACATAATGTAAATAAGACTCATCCTCACATTCATTTGCCATCAATGTCAACATTTAGCTTTTTTTTTTTTTTTTTTTTCTTGGTCCAAACCGTTCCTTTGAGAATTTAGTAGCAGCAGCAAATTAATAGGAGAAAACAGAAGCGTTTTTAAAATTACTCACATTTTAAACTATTTATATTGAAAGTTTTTATTGGGATTTTTAAAGTTTTTTGGGGGAACTATTGCATTTGTGGAATAAGAGTTAATCCACCCGTTTTTCGCCATCTCTCGGGGGCGGCCATTTTGTCACGACCGAAAATGACATCACAGTTGCTCGGTGCTCAAATAACGACCAATCACGGCTGCTGACCTGTTTTCTGAAGCCGAGCCATGATTGGTCGTTATCTGAGCACTGAGCAACTTCGATGTCGTCTTCAGTCGATAGAAATGACAAAATGGCCGCCCCCTCATATTCCACAAACGCAATATTAATCAGAATGCCGTGTTTAGACAAGTGGGCCTGCATAGGATATATTATGGAAAAAAATGTTTGGGTTGACTTCCACTTTATGTGAAAATAAAAATTAGATTATAACATTTACTTAAGAACAGGAATGTCATCAGTACCTCTACCAGAGCATTTTCTTACACATGCATCTGTACTTCTACTCAAATATTTAGTGTGGTACTTTTACTTTTTGCCACCTTTGTAGACCACACCCCTCCTCCCTCTCTTTTTAGCCTCTCCTCCCATCCCACTTTGAAGTCCCCGTTCTCCAACCTCCTGGAACAGGATCAGTCCGGCCCGCGGAATAAAAACAGAATCACTAATTAATTAAGGCGAGTCAAATCGGAAACACTGTTTGTTTGCGCGCCAGCTGGGGCAGCAGACACAACACGACGGCCCACTTTCTTCCCGCGCCATCCGAAAGCGGATCAAAGCCGAACCCTGTCTGATCATCCCCGTCGCGTCGGGAGGAGGCCGGAAATGAAAGGCGACATCCCGGGGAACTTTTTTTTTTTTTTTCTTTTTCTGGATATTGAGAGAGGGGGCGGCTCCCGCTGTTTGATCGTGCTTTGCGAGGGGCAAATCTGTTCGGCGACAGGCTCAATATGGCGGCGAGATAGCTAATGAAACGCCGGGAGGAGAAACAGTAATGCAGGATCACTGACAACCCCCCCCCCCCACCCCCTCCTCCCCTCAGAAGTGTATACGCCAGGAAGCCGCCGTGGGATTGGCCGTGAGGGGCACGGCGAGGGCAATCCGAGGCTCGCAGGTTGCGAACGCTGTCATGCTCGAGCTCATCCAGCTTGGCCGCCGCATTGCATAGATCCGCTGCCTCCTGTCCTCCCAAGGCTAAATGCACGGCGACGAGTGGGATGACTCTGCCTTTGTGGGCACGGAGGAGTCACATTTTCTTCATCTGGTGATCAAGAGCGTTAATCCTGCTCAAATGTTTTTTCCTGCGTGTTTTTCTAAGCGGCCTAGTGTAATTGCTAGCCAGCGCACATGTTAGCAACAAAGCATCCATCGACTCGGGCTACTTCTCAACTGGCTTCAAATGAGACCGTTTTATGACAATTAAAAACAGTTTCCAAGGGTCTTAATTGATTTACTGTCAGCTGTTTTCAAAGCAGAGTTGTCGATTTTGCGAGGCGTTTTAGAGCATTCTGACTTTTTTTATTTTTTTTTGTTCAAAACCCACAAAATATTGTTCTCTTTGACAGTAGAAGCACCGACTACTTACCAAAAGAGAGAGTGGGCGGTTTTGTTGATTGCTTACCTTCTAAGCGGTAGTGCTCATCACCAATCTGCTGAGCTTCATTTATTGAGTCCTGGAAGAGAGAGAGAGAAAAAAAAAATGAGTCATGCAGTATATCATCAAGTCTCTCGTTCTGCCGCGTAAAAGCAAACAGTGCAAATCCACAGCAGAGTGGCATCCCGACATCCAACCACGGGCAGTCAGATGTCCATATACAAACAACATTTTACATCAGCACGGGGAAGATAATTGCGGGGCCAGAAACGCAGCAGACCAGACTGGCAGTCAGGCTGAAGCTACTGCACATGAGGGTGAACAGAACTATTTCAGTGGTGTGCTAGACCCCCAGTTTTTTTTTCGTTTTTTGTTTTTTTTTTCCAGACAGCTCAGTCTGTTGCTGTGCTGAGTTTGAAGGGGCACAAAATCCCTTGGTTGTGTACCATGTGGCTCAGATATCCGTCCAAAAAAAGCCATCACTCGCTGGTTGACAAGATCCTTTACAAGCACGCAGCCACTCGCATGAAAACAGAGAGCGTGTTTCCATGAAGAGGCACTCACAGTACACGGTGTGCCTACATATTTGAGATTTCAAAATTCCATACCTTTTCCACACCCTAATTTCCAGACTTCTCTGTAAAAACAAATGAAAATCATTTGTAATATTTTAGCCAGTCGTCAGAGAATTTATACCTACGCATTAGGAGTCATGTCAATGATCATATAACGTCAGACATGTAAATGTCAGGGTTAATTTAATGCCTGACGAGGTGTAAAATTACCAGGCATTAATGGACGATGTGGACGATTAGCAAAACTACCCATGAAACTAACAGTGGTCCCGATACAAAACCTGGTATCAGTACACACCCGTCCCTATTTTAGAATACTTTGTTGATTTATGTAAACTGCAGCTGCTAAAGAAGATATGCAAATTTATTGCAATGTAAAAGGAAATTTTGTTGATGTTGTTGGAATCTTGTTGAGTTCCCCCTTGAACTCATTCACTGCCAGACATTTTCAGACCCTCTCTTTCACCTAACGTTTGAAAAACTAGAAATAAATTCCTCGGATTGAATGGCTGGACTGTGAAAAGACAGGTAAATCCGTCAATGGCAGTGAATGAGTACATCAGCATGTAAACAAAAGTAAAAACATGTTTTCATTGGTTAATTAGATAGGCAGTGAGATGTCAAAATCGTCATATTACTTAGACGTCAGACACGATAATATCGATATTTGATTCTTGGATATTGATACTGAATGACGTATTAAAAGGATACAATGTACTTTGACCCAGGCAGGCCCTAGCTATTACATTTCAGACAGGTATGTCTTCAAGCGCACCATCACCACCCTATCACTTTAAACTTTACTACTTTGTCAAATAATTCACTGGCTTTCATGTCAATTTTTGTCTTGCATCAAAGACAAAAATGACTCCACGGTCAACATTCCACTAAGTCCTTTAATACATAAACACACTAAGATCGGGCCCCTTGGATGTTTTTTCTTTTCTTTTTTGATGATGAATGGTGCAAAATGATTGCAGGGTAAGCCAACAGCATGAGAAACAGGAGAAGCAGGAATGTGCTAATTGGTTGTTGTCTGTGGTGATGGATGGAAACCATTTTATTAAGTATGCGAGAGGTGCCACTGGAATTGTTCTGGTCAGTGTTCAAGGCCTTTTGTTACTTTTACTTCACAACACTTCGTTATTTCTCATTAATGAGCGTCCCATCTTGACAGAAAAAAAAAAAAAATGTATAAATGTTTGCAAATTTATAAAAAAAAAGGAAAATTGAATTATCGTATGGTTATACGTATTCAGACCCTGACGCATTTTATTGAGTAGCAGCCCCCTTTTGAGTCTTCTTGGGAAAGATGTTTTTCACACCTGGATTTGGGCATCCTCTCCAGTTCTGTCAGGTTGAATGGCGAACGCTGGTGGACGGACATTTTCAGGTCTCTCCGGAGATGCTCACTCGGGTTTAGGTCTGGGCTCGGGCCGGGCCAGCCAAGGACACTCACAGAGTTGTTCTGAAGCTACTCGTTTGTTATTCGAGCTGCGTGCTTCGGGTCATTGTCCTTTTGAAAGGTGAACCTTTGGCCCAGTCTGAGGGACAAGCCTAGCAAACTTCAATTTCCACCAAGATTGCACAATATGGTGAGTTTTTGAGTATGGGAATTTTGCCCTAACAAAATTGTGATTTACTGTAGGTGGCCTATGAATAACTTTCTAACCACGCTCAATTGTCAATCCAAATATATGGGTGAAGTCATCCTCATGTTCAGTTCGCTTCTGCTATTGCATATTTAGCATCCCATGGTACTTCATTATGATTTTTTGTTTTTTTTGTTTTAACGAGAGGAGTAGTTAGAGAAATTTAAAGCCCTCGGTGACCAAAAAGTGGCCTTTTGGCACCATACTTACTTTGGCACTGCCGACATGGGACTTACTGGCTTTTTTTCCCACTGCGTTTGAAAGCAAAAGGCTACGTTAAATTATACCTACTGTGTACTTCTATGTGATTGTGGGAAAGTCCCACAAGGCCTCTTTGGTCTGCGCGCTTTCTGCCTCGGTGAGCCGCCACACAAGCTGACAATTTATGCGGCCGGCGACAGCTTCCCCTGATCGAGCGCCAGGGCCCCGGCCGAAGCAAGGCCGCTGGAGCTGCGGCGACGGCGGCTACTGGCGCTCCATCCAAATCCGGAAAAAATCTCATTAGGGCAGCGAATGGGTGCTTCCTGCTCGGCTCTTCACCCGGCGCAAGGAAACGCCTTCGGAAGCTATTTGTTTTTTTGTGTGTGTGTGTGTGTGTGTGTCACGGTGCCAAAATAATGTGGGGAACCGCAACGATAGATTGTCACTCAGTTGAACGCAGACCACAGCTAAGGCCGAACTGTTCAGTAAGTGTTTTCCCATTAGCAGGGTGATTCCTGGTTCCCAGAGAATGACAACCAGATACGTTTTGCCGTTATGACTTGAGGGTGGTGGCGCTTCCGAGCCAAGTCAAGTTTATTTGTACCTTGATCACAAAAGGGTCTCAAAGGGCTTCTCAGGTCCATCGTTGACATAGATCGGTGATATCGCCTGATCGAAAACCCCTTGTTGCCATCATTTTTTTTTTTTTTTTTTTTTAAACTTAACGTGTTACTTTTTTATTATGGGGAGCAAAAAAAAGGAAGCCTGTTCACAGCATGGTCCCTCAGAACAGGTGAGTTTTTCAATGAGCATAGATGCCACGGGGGGGGAAACAAATGGGAATTGAATTTGTGAATAGGGGACAACAACATGAGTCTCTAATGACGAAAACAGCTGTGTGGCATTAAGATTGTGGACAAAGCTCTCATCCAGCTGCAATACCCAAGTAACACATCCATCCATCCATTATCCAAACTGCTTGCTAATTAGCGTCAAGGTGTAGCATTACTCTTAAAAAAAAAAAAAAAAAAAAAAAAAAAAAAAAAAAAAAAAAAAACTTTCAGAGAGAAAATACCTCTCCCCTTCCACCATCCCCGGGTGAAAGTTGAAGCGCTTTCAAACGGCCAAAAACCCGAAACAGCGCCCATCCTCCCACAATTTACATTGTGAAAACATAAACAAACCGGCGTCATTAAACACCGCGAGGTCTTTTGCTATCCCACCCCCAGAGTGCTCCTGAGATTGAGCCAAGATCGAGGGTGTTGATATGAGCCAGAGGAGTCCGACTTGGTTCTTCAAAGGGGATCTGTTTTCGGCACATGAAATAACGATCTCGGATAAACACGTTGCAAAGCAAAGCTGACGCAAGCCGCGCGGCGGAGGGAGGGAAGGCTGATCGTTATGGCAAATAAATGTCTCCGTGTTGCTCCGCGGTCCAAAAGATAAATCTGTTATTGACGCTTATTACTGTATGTTGAACCGGTTTCACGAGACAACGGGGAAAAGAGCTTGATGTGAATGTTTAAACAAAAACAAAATATACATAAAGGCAGTGCAGAGAGGAAGTTTTTTTTTTTTTTAAATGCATTTTTATAATGAGGTGTTTGAAGTCGAATCATTTTTCACGACGACACCATTTGCCTGGTGGACGTTTCATTTCCACACACCTCACCTATTTTATTGCCACTGCTGCCTGCCAGTCTTGGGTGAAGGGCAAGACAAAGAGCAACATGCTGCACGAGTGCTGTGCAAGGACCACCCAAAGCCTCAAAGGGGCTCGGCTGACAGACATCTTAATTAAAATGTTCACGCGGTAACTGTTGAGTCCCAGATAAGCCAATTGGAGCCCCTGTTTTTTTTCAAATTCCTTGTTCAGGAGGTCCTTAAGGTGGACCAGTCATACAATTTTTCCTAGTTCCAAAATGGCCTGCAAAGAACCAAATCGTGGAACTGTGTGCGAATATGTGCACTCCAAAAACTAAGAATAACATTTTTTTTTAAAAAAAAAAAAGAGAAAAAAGTAAAGAAATGAGTGAGCATGTTTTCAAGAGTGACATTTTCAACATCTATAATACGATTTTTTTCACATTTGTGATGCTATTTGTTCTTCCTGAACGAAACCATTTAAAAATGACGCATTATTCTAAATTGAAAAGCGAGACGTGTGTACTCAATGAAAATCGCGGAGGCAACCCACTTCATTGAAAATCAGTTCAAGTACAGCACATTCACTCGTACATTACTCGTTCGCATCAGTCTTACAAAGCGACATCAACCTTTAGCATCGCAAATGTTTGAAATCCTACTTAACTTGTCATTCGTTAATGAAACGCAGTTCAAAATATCTCGTGCCGGTATCCGGGCTTTGGGAGCACCTTGTGTTAATTGATTGAAGAAAAATTGTTTGCCAAAAGAAGAGAAACGTTTGACGGAAAGACTTCTTTCAAAAAGTAAACAGATACTAGAGCTCGGTCTCGCCGTCTAAATCTCGGCGTGTGTTGTTACCATGACGAGCCGGGGACGGAGTACATTTGCGTATGCGCTGCTTAGCAGAAAGAAATGCTGCTAACGCGGTTAACTAACGCTAAACCTGTGCTAACGCTGCCGTTTTGCGTCGCTTTTGGCTCCGACATGAAAATTCCAGCCGTCGCTTGAAAACAGCAGCTCTTCACCCAGCCCAGCTTCCAAGTCATTAGTGGTGAAACTGAGCGTGGGGGTGGGCGTGCCATTTGGCCTCCAAAGACAGACACCTTCTCCCAGGCAGACTTTGCGGCCCCACGCTTGACATCCTTTCCGTCACGGCACACCCGCGTCTCTTCCTGCGCCCCGGGAAGCAAATTACAGCCGCGGAGTCGGCGCTCGTTGGCAGGCAGGCGGGCAGTTCTGAGGAAGCTGCACTGTGATTAAAGCGTGCACGCTCAGCGACACCGGAGGCTGGGCATGCCAGAAGGCTTCCCGACGCGGCGCAAGTTGGTTGGCAAGATTCTCCACACCGGACCGCATACAGAGGAAACGTTTGAAGTCATGCTTGGTGTTCGGCACGTTTGCGCATGTTTACATTCCACGACAGTGAAGCACCAAAAATATTGATGCTCCGCTAAAAAAGGGTTTATACTTTAATTGCCTACGCAGTTGTCACTTGAAAAGTTTAATTTGCTCCGTGACCAAGCTTGTAATTCGATTTACGCATATATCAAATCAATATTCCTCAACGAATTGAAATGCAATTAATTCACGCCAACCCAAAATACACTTAAACATGTTTATGTGTTGAACTCTTTGAGTGCCATCAACAGGAATCCAAACAAGGAGTGACGTCAACTACGTTTTTTTTTTTCATGTGGAAACGGGCAGGGGCAGCTGTAGTCCAACTCTGGTTTGATCATTAAGCTGGGAAAGTTTAAAAAAAAAAAAAAACAACAACAAAAAAAAACCACACTAACTATGGCCAGCAGATGGTAACATTGGGTCTGAGAGGTCATGAGATCACGAGTATCAAACCAATGTGGACGCTTGTGAACAAGGCCTATCTCTGGAAATGTGACCGTTACTAGCAGCTTGTGATTGATCAAAGTGTTTGTCACTTTAAAACTGCTACCAAGAATGCCACAAAAGGGAGAAAAGATGATGGAGATGATTTACATTTAGAAGTAGATGACATAATGCGCATGCACGCACGTAGACACACGTGCATGGTACGATGCTTGCACACACACTACAAAATACTACTACTACTACTACTACTACTACTACTACTAAATAGCGCGCACGTAGTTTGTCAAATTTAAAATTGTTACACTGGTGGTATTTGTAAATGCATTATTTTGCCATCAAAAGCAGCACATTTTCATGGTTGTTGATGGTATTTTATAGAAGAAAATTACTATTCAGATATTTGAGGCATCACTAAAGTTAAAATTACTTGCATAAAATTCACTGGTGTGCATAAAATCGTTTCCCAAAAAGCTTTCTGCGTTTATTCGGTCCCAAATTTTTTTGGAGGGGGTTGTTGTTAACGAAGAGAGTCTAATCTTTCATTTGTCATAAAACACAATATTCTGTTATCCTTGAAAGATCAATCAGAAAGCTCTAAATTGGCTGTCACTCAATCGGTTATTTTTAATTTTTTATAAATGGCTGTCATTGAAAGAGTGAATGAGGACTGTAGGCTTTGCCAAAAATTCTACAAAAAGCCCTCAGCCTTGACCACGATCCGCTTTTCAGGATTAGTGTTGCGAAAAAAAACTAAAAAATGAAGACAAAGCAAACAATTGCTCGCTAAACTGAGCTATGGTGAGGCATGCTAACGCCTCGCATGGCGTCATGCTTGGCGATGGTTCATCCTTTTTATTTTATTTTTGTTGAACCTTTATTTAACCAGGTAGGTCAGTTGACAACAATTTCTCATTCACAATGACGACCTAGCCAAGAGGCAGCATAAGCAGTTATATAAAGTGATTTCAAAAATTTAAACAAAACCAACATCATGTCAAACATAAAACATCAAAAATACATGAACGCAATACACAAGAAATACAAGTACAGTGTTCTTGAAAAATTGATTTAAAAAAAAACAACAAAAAAACAGAGAGAGGGAGAAAGTTTTAAGTTCTGGTCCCAACCATCTGCAGGAAACTGAAAAGAGGGGTGGCCAAAGGAAGTATGTACGAAATAAGTGCCACAAAAAAGCAAAAGGAATGCCAGTAAATTCTTTGCTTCTCGCTGATGTTCAATGTTCTGCGATGCTTGCTAATCTGCACTCTTGCTGAACCAAGGTCTTGTGAGAATGTTACATATAGTCTGACACATGACGCCATGCGTGACGACGGTCCATTTTTTGGAATAAGTGCCTCAAAAAAATAAAAAATAAATAAAGCAAAACCCGCACATGTGTTAATCCTTTGATTTTTTTTTTTTTTTTTTTTTGGCAGAACTGACATCTTGTAAACTACACGAATGTCTTGTCTGACAAACCTGGATTATAGATATACCATATATTGTGTAATAAGCGTCGCAGTAATGCAGCAAAAAGCTAAAGAAAATGCAAAACGGATGTGAGTAAATCCTTGGATTCTTGCGCAACTGAACTCATGTGAGGTATGCTAACATTACATTAGGCTTGACGGAGGCCCATTTTTGGGGAACAAGCGTCGCCAAAAAGGCAAAGAAAAAGCAAACGGATGGCAGCAGAGCCTT
Source organism: Filicampus tigris (assembly GCF_054856515.1). Lineage (NCBI taxonomy): Eukaryota > Metazoa > Chordata > Actinopteri > Syngnathiformes > Syngnathidae > Filicampus > Filicampus tigris. Next base: position 3,996,427 of record NC_141219.1, read on the forward strand.
TATTTCTTGCTCAACTGATGTCTTGTGAGTTATCCTCGTGTCTCGGGCGACATAGTGCTGAAGTGCGCAAAAAAGCCAAAGTAAAAGCAACCGTTCCTTTGATGCTGACAAACCCGAGTTGCGGAACTTAACGGACCTCATCCCGGCGCCTCGCAAACATGCTGATCTCGAGTAAGCTCCCGCCCACTCCCCACCGGGCGCCCCCATTTGCTGTTTTTTGATGTTCGAAGTTGGCCGACACTAATGACCCATTTAGAAAACTTTTACACCTGCGAAGATAAGCTTTTATACCATTTCTTTTACAAGTCAGCCATTCCCCTGGGGGTTGGGAACCCCACCTGTTAGCTCAAGGTAGGTGCCGTTATTAGCGCTTGAAAAACATATAGACACGGCAATTAACATTTATCACACTGTTTATCAAAGCGCTACCAAGGCACAGGGGAGGAGCGGGTTGATACAATACGTCAAGATCAAGAGTCGAACCGCACGATTGCCCCTGCAGCAAATTTAGATGAACTGCAACCCTCCCTTCATGCACACGAGAGAGTAAGAGAAGCACCTTTCACAGGCGTAAAAAGGTTGGCTGCATAAACAGTAAAAAGCACTCAGCAGATTTCACCGTATTGATGTTTGGGTGACTGTTGGAGTGGCAATTTTATTTTAGAGGATTTAAATTACCTGTCAGTTATGAGCTGATTCTTAATGAATTATCTCGATTAATTGGTGTAGATTTTTTTTTTTTTTATAAATTTTGTGACCTCAGTTTTCCACTGTCTGTGAACATCTTTGCCACATTTTGCAACCTTTTATGAAACCCCGACGAAAAAAGAAAAAATTTGCTACGTTTGCAAGCATTCTACCGCTCAGTGAGCTACTGCTTCAGAGATTATAAAACAGAGTTAACTTTGGGGTATTTTATGTATTTATTTTAATTTACACCTTAACTTTATAAGATATGCTGCTGACATTGACATAACATTTGACTTCTTTTGACATTTTGGAAAACTATTTACTGTCGAAAACTTTGGGGAGCTTTAATCTTTTAGTTTTTCATTTAGTTTAAGATTTGCTGGCGAAAGCTCCCTGAACCTTTTGTTAACATTTGAAACCAAAGTCATCTATTCTCTATGTGTTTAAATTTAAAAGAAAACCTTCAACAGGTTGAAAATTTGAAATGTTGTTTTACCAAACACGTTTAATGGCATTTCAACAAAGTTTTTAATTTTCACGCTATTATTTTCACTTTTACGGCACATGAATATCGGCTGTCAATATCGGTTATCGGCCCCCTTGACCACTATCGGTATCGGCCCTGAAAAAGACAAATCGGTCGATCGCTACTTTGCGCTTGAGTGTGATGCAGCCGGTGCAATATGCAGTAATTCCTCTTACTAAATATTCTGACTTTTTCTTTTCTCTCAAGAGGCAACCCGTTGAGGCAGCAAACTGTGTGATTCTGCCTGGCGCGGTAAGCTAAGAGTGTGGAAGAATGAGGCGCCAGACTATCACTTGGCCCTGAGGCTACAGGTGCCCCCACGCCTGCCAAAAGTGACAAAACTATAAGATTGCTGCCCTCTGAATATTCACAGTAAAGCCGACATGCAAAAGAATGACGAAAAGAAAAAAAAAAAAAAAAATTGGGGGAGGTCGAAACGACACGTCTCATTTCCACAAGCTTGTTTGGATGCGCTCGGATTTCGTCGGGTATCCTCAAAAGGAAATGAGTCATCTCTGCGACCGTCCTGCTGCGAGGCGCCGCGCTTACACGTGTCACACTCGCTAATGGAAAGCGGGACGGATTATAAAAGCCCACACGGCTCTGTGGCAGCCTCTCCCATGTTTTAAATGTCACCGAGCGTTCTTAGACGGGTCTGGAGGGGTCCTCGCAATTAGCTATTCGTCTGACGCCGGAGTTGAGTGTCGCGGCGACGAAGTCTTACCTTAAGGGCGCCGAGGAAGTGACAGGTACTTCAACCTTTCAGCGCACCAGACGGATGAAAGGAAACACTTGGCCGTGTCAAAGTCAAAGGATTTCCTCTTGAAGCGCTTACTTATCCGTCGCGAGACAGACGAGCCCTCCTCTTTAAAAATCATACCTATTTTTTTCCTCGAGTCTCGTAGTTTAACTCCACAAAGAACGGGCATGATTAATTGATCGTTAAGACTTTGCTTGATTGAGGTGATTTGGCGTGAGCAACGTGTGCAAAAAAAAAAAAAAAAAAAAAAAAAAAAGTACGCTCCTGTTGTCAGATATCGTCAGATCAGATTCAGGATGTATTCCAAACAAAGAATCTGATACATGCTTGGTACGGGTTAGTAAAATTGCAACACAAACGCACAGATCATTCAGACATTGATTGGACGCCAAGGCAACACAAATAAAAAAAATATTTTTAAACTACAGCAATAGCATAAATAATTAAAATACTAAATATACTACAGGGGTGTATCCATCATTAAATACAAAGTAAAATAATTGCACCAACAGCAGTTGGTGTAAAAATGTGGAGGTGAACATTTAAAACAAAGTGTTGGGGGGGACAGCCGAAGCCAACTAAATATTCACAATTAGCATCACTTCGCCGAGCCCGCTCGCGTGCCGGAACAGTAGCGACACAGTGCCGTAACGTGTCATGGTTTTGTGACGTGAGCTGTGCCCTACAACTTCTACTTCTATGAGGAATAAAGTTGTGGTTAGCACACCGTTGTTGTCCGTACATTTATGGGACATAATAATCTGGTGATGAAGCTTCACGGGCTAGCCAAAAACTAGCGACGTGAGGCTCGAACCCCGGATCACGGCCCTTAATCCAGTCAAGCATGCGCTGGTCGTCTTTTTTGACTTGCGTCATCACAACGTCCTGTTTCGGCCAAGTTGTCACGATGCACTTTTGGGCAGCCCAAACTTTTTTCTGGATTAGAAATGTAACCAATGCTAACACAGCAGTAAAGTCAGAATTACCGCATTTCATCATTTGTGTTTATTGCACGCAGTTGGTCATCTTGAACCCTGTTATGTCATAACCGTTAAACCTGATGAAATGGCAACTAGCGTGCCAGAAAGGATTGCATTTGACCGTTCCACTGTAAATGTATAACGGAATCGGGATCCTTCACGGCAGCATGTGATCTGATGTGATAAAATGTGTTAAATGATAGCCATGATTTACAACTAGCTCGTCTTATCTTATCTCACATTTCCCACACCTTGTAAACATCTCAAGTGTTCATGTTCAACAAATCAGTGCCAACTTGGCAAAAGTCTTTTTTTTTTTTTTTTTTTTCCCCCTCTACAGCGTCCACAGCCATGTTGCGCTTGAGACATTCCGCCAGCCGCCACCTCTATAAACAACCCTCACATCTGACCTTTTAACGGCGCACCTAAAATCTCTAATTACAAAGGCAGCCCGAGCTAGGCGAGTAAACGCCGGCGTTGCAAATAGACACTGGAACTACTGTACGCGAGCGTGGCCATTTGCGAGAGGCGCGTTTCTATTCATAGCCAACCAGGAATTAATGGCTTGTCTATAATGAACTTGGAGCGCTACACACGACTGAAAGATGCAACGTGTCATTAAAAATCACACAAACTTGTTTTTATAGATTCCGAACACGAACTTTGAAAACTCGCTAGCGGCCCCTGGAAAGTTTAGAAGGGAAAAAAAAAAAAAAAAAAAAACGATACGTCCATCATAAGACGACACAAGAAAGTTTCAATTACCCATGCAATGGAAGGGGGATGCAAGGGTCCGTTCTTGCAACTTGAATATATATTTTTTTGAATTCTCTTTTAAAAAAGAAAGTCTACTGTCTCGCTTGAGTCAGGAAATGTCAATTTTAACACATAACTATGGGCGTTGAGTTTGTTGTCTGTAATATATTGTGTAATATAGGGTGCAATTACACGCTAACTTTAGTGCTAACTATACTGTGTACAATTGTGACTCAAAACACAACCACCCTGAAATGAATTTTAGGTTTTTTTTCTCCCCTCTTTCAAATGCAGCATGTGTTCATACTTGATAACGAGTCATGCTCCAACAGTAACATTAAAGTCTGGTTTAACTTTTGCTGTCATTTCTCAGCCCAGGCGCAAGGCACCGAACACACCGAGTTTGCTATGCTAACATCCAGTGGGTGTGACTAATAAATGCCATTTTCTAATTTGTCCGGCGGGGCAGTCAGTTGCCTGGCAACAAATGTGATATGACCGGGATTAAGAATTTCAGCAATTCCACTACCACTCAAAAATATGTCAAAACAAGAACAGGACGACCGACCACATTTCATCCGCCAGTTGTTAATGATATAGTGGGGTATGTTTGGGCTTTTGATTTCCTCCCAAGAAGTTTGCTGTATAATGAAGTAGAACATCACGTCGGCAACGGTAACCTGGGGGGGGGGGGGGGGGGGGGTTGTCTAGTGAAACCCTTCAACGCTGGTAAAGACAACTTGAATTCAAAGGTCTCCATGTGCGTCCACGGGGTGAGGGTTCTCCCTGGGTACCCGTGGAGAATCAACACTCCAGCAGAGACGGTCTGTTTGTCTTTTCTCGCCCCCCCCAAAAAAAAAAAAAACATTCCTCCGCAGCACACAATCCAGACATGGATTGACAGGAAGAGTCGAGGAGCCCCTTTGGAAGGTCCGTCACAATGCTCTGTTTATCTTCGCCCGCTTCCTTGATTCCATCGAGCTCGGGTGGCCTTTTGGCCTGCGTTACCAGCGCTCTCTCGCGCACGCGGAGGATAAACACTCCAGCCGAGCTGGCGGAACCCGCAGAGTGCGCGCATGGAGCCGCCCCACATCCCTTTAACCCATTCATTGACGTTGATTTTTTTTTTATTTGACTTTTCACTGTCCAGCGGGACTGAAACCAAATTGGTCGCACTTGTACGGGGTCACCAACTCCGGTCCTCGAGGGCACCCGTCCTGCCGGTTTTTCAATCCCTCCCTGCTGTAACACACCTGATTGAAACGATCAGCTCATCAGCAAGCTCTTGAGAAGCCTGATAACGATCCCGATCATTTCAACAGGTGTGTTGCAGCAGGGAGAGATTGAAAACCTGCACGACAGGTGCCCTCGAGGACCGGAGTTGGTGACCCCTGGTCTTATGCAATATGTATCTTAAAATGTTCCCCTTAAACACATTTCACACTATTTTGAGGTTATGTGTGGGTGACAAGAGGTTAGCCAACAATGTCGGGATATCGAAATAAAGATTGTTATACATGTCTTGAGCAAAGATGGGAAACCCAAGTCCAAAAAGTGAAAACTGCCACGGTTTGGTTTTAGCCACCGGTGCTTCTACTCAGGGAGCTCGTTTGCCTGCCAGTACACGATTAAGTAATGCTTCATTTACCTTAATCTTGGTATTCTATAATGCACTACAGAATCTGATAATGTTTGTTGTAATAAAGATTAATTGTTGGAAAATACATTTGAAAGTACCTTGAAAAAAAAAAAAAAAAAAAAAAAAAAAAAAAAAATCAGAATTACATTATTATCCATAATGATTCAGCGCTAATACTGATCTTGTCCTATTTGAGAGCCACTTTACAGTGCTCAAGTGAAATTATTCAGCATTTACATTACGGGCCAGAGCGTAATCCACAAGGGGAGGGAGGGGGGTTAGGGGGAGAGAACGCGATAAACAAACAAGGGAGAATTATTCAGGGTTTAAACACTTAGCAGCCACTTGAGTGCTGCCGTTTAAGTGGGTGATTAAAACATGCACTGAGCGCACACACACACGAGGCACAGAGGAGCTCGGCGGCGGCGCAACCGCGGAAACGCGACTCGCATCCGGTTTGCAACCCCCACCCCCCACCCCCCAACGCTCCTCTCCCCCACAGCTATGTACCCACAACCGGGCGGGCGGGGGGGGGGGGGGGGGGGGGGGGGGCTAGTAAGTAACCGTGAAGGAGACACCGTTGATAAGCCGCTGTCCACATTGCCAAGTGTATATTTTGGAGGGGGCGGTAGGGGGTGCAAGGCACAATCCTAGCTGCTAATCCCCAGAGATTCCATGCGCATTCCACGAAAAACACTTTGATCTCTGGAGTGCATCCGGATATCCGACTCCAGACAGGACACACGGCACATGCAATGTACGCGTCGAGAAATAAGGTTGTTATGCGGTGCACAAGGTAAACTGAACTTTTGGCTTAAGGCAATGTTTGAAACCCCTCATTTAAACTACTGCAGTAATCACTTGCATATTATTCATTATTAACGAGTTCACATATTCACATTTTTTGAATCGGTGGATCCCATCTGTGTTTTTGGTACTTTTGTTGAAACACCCTTAAAGCGGAAGTCAACCCAAACATAATTTTTTTTAAGAATATGTTCAAAGCAGTCCCACGAGTCTAAAGAAGGTATTCTGATTAATATTGCGTTTGTGGAATACGAATTAAGCAGCACAATCCACCCATTTTCATGCATCTCCGGGGGCGGCCATTTTGCCACTTGCCGCCAACTGAAAATGACATTAAAAAGCAACCAATCATGGCTCACCTTTTTTTTTTCTGGGTTTGGTCATGTGACGTTCGCAAGCTGAGCCCTGCGGCACCGTGATGTCATTTTCAAATCGACAGCAAGTGGCAAAATGGCCGCCTCCTCAGGTGGATAAAAAACTGTGGCGAGACGTCTCCACACATTAATCCACCCGCGAGGCCATTTCATTTGCACCCTCGGTGCTGCTGCTTTGACTATCCACCGAGTTCAAACAGGCTCAGCAGTTCACTATTTGCTCTCCGTGGCGTGAGCAATATCTCGGATGAAGATTATTACAGTTGCTACCGGTTTGTTTTGTTTTGTTTTTTCATTATGAGAAAGGGCGAATTTATTGATTTTTGTGGCTGAAATGCCCCCGGCGACTGACTGGGTATAATGTCTCCAAGTTCAACTGGTGGCTGACCAATTGCAGGACATGTATAGAGAGACACTTAAATTAACACCGACAGACAATTTCGACTGGAGCCTTCACCGAACCTCACAGGCATGTTTGGGGAATTTGGGGAAGTGTGAGGCAGACGGTCAAACCACTTGCTCACCATGCTGCCCTGCTATTATTCCTTCAAATCAATCATTTCAGAGAATTCTCTCATCAATGGTGGAGGTAAAACAGTTGTTCTCAGGCCGCCCAACACCAAATGTGGCGTAAAAGCGAGCAGCGCGTCACCCCCGGCAACATCATTTCCACGCCATCCTCTCATGGGAACACTTTTTTTTTTTTTTTTTTTTTTTAAATCACATGGCCCCCTCTCCGGCCAGGTGCTACCCCTCCACCCCCACCCCCCAAATCCTCCCCGAAAGCTTGAAGCTTTTCTTTCCTTTCGAATGTGCCTCCGAGTTTGAACCCTTCCCGCCCTCCTCGCAGCCACTTCAAAGAGCAAACAACAGGCCCTCGTCCCATGGGATCACAGAGGGGGTAAAGCCTGCTGGGAGTTGGCCATACGTCACACAAGGGGCCAGCCGGCGGTGGTGGAAGAAGGCCCGAGGGGCGGCGGTTACAAAAGAGCACAAAAAGAAGGAGAGGTAGAGGAGCCGGCGTGTGAAAGGTGCTTTCAGCGTCCAGGCGAAGGCCCTCGCTTTGTGGCGTTCAAAAACACAACAGCCGGGCATAACCTGTCTTTTATCGCGCTTGGAGGCAGAAGGAATGCGTCTGAAATAGGCCTACGTGCTTGCTTCCCCCCCCCCCCCCCAAAAAAATAACTTTTACTTCACAAATAAAGAGAGGAAGAACAGTCGGCGACGTGGGACGACTTTTGCGGCGACTCGCTTCGGAGAATTCTTTCATGCCTTCAATCGAAGACTAACTGCAAATGCGAAACCAATGTGGGAAAATGAAAACTGTTGTTTTGTTTTTTTTTGTGTGTGTGTTTTAAGTTTTTGTCAAGTTTCACGTACGGTCGACAACAGCAGCGCGGCGACAGATTGCAGCAGAGGTCCGACGGGCAGGCGAGGCTCCTTGTGGGGTTCGCGCCAGAGTAAGCAGTGTGATAAACTTGTTAAGATGGTGCAGAGAAAGGTCAAAATCGCCGTTAGCTGAAGTTAACAGCTGATCAGTCGGCTAACCGCTAGCTGCTCAACGGTAAGGTACAGTCGGTGTCCATCTACAGCAAATATAAAGAGCCATCTGTGATATACTCTATGCATTTCAAAAATGAGAGGCTCTATCTATCACCGAGTCAATAATGTAATAAAATGGCTAATAGGAAAGTAGTAATTGGTATTTTTACATGTTGCAAAGTGGCAACATACTGTTTTTTTTTTTTTTTTTCAAAACCATATCACGAAAGACATTTATTTATGATGGTAATGTTGCAAAATGAGATTGAAATTACATTAGAGTCTATCATTTGCAAATAGTTGATTTTCGGACCAGGGATTGGTCCCTGACCTTCGCAATTAGTCAGTTTTCACTGTGACGATAAAGCGCTTGGGGAATAACATGCATTTGCATTTTTCGGGTACAGAACAATCTGATATGGTACACAAGCTGTACAGAGTTTCCACGCGGAATGTATTTGAAAAGTGGCAGGAAGTGAAAGTGTCTCGCACTCAAGTCACACATCTCCTCTGTAAACAAACACAGTCCAGCTCAGCCTCTGGCTAGGGTACATCATGGCTTTCGGCACACTTTTGGAAGTAGCTCAAAAGGCGCCCATGTAGGAACTCGGTCATGAACCAAGGACCCCCCCCCCCCATATTTATGTACTGACACTGCCCATGGTGGAAACACAATTTGGATCAGCACTTACCGATCAGAACCATACCTAACTTTAATGCTTGGCGATACCACAGCTTTAAAAAAATAAAAAAATGGAAAGAGGGCATCCATCCATACTTATAATACACAAGTGGAGCCTTGACTGTCAATGGGAACACCTCCCCGCGAGGGCCCCCTTTCAAACGGCGTCTCGTTTCATCCGGCAACACAAGGCCACCGGGTAAACGCACCAAACAGATGGAGTCTGCAAGGGCAGAAGGGAGCACCAGTTGGGAGGTGGAAAAGGGGATTTGAAAGGCAAGAGGGACGCGGGGGCGGCGGGGTTGATTTAGAAAGCATTTTTTTGAAGGACGAACGCTTGAAAAGAAAGCGGCACGCAATTATCATCAACATTTGAAACTGGTGGGGGAGTGGGGGGGGGGGGGGGTTATGATGTCGCGGGACGTTTAATGTCTACACAAGGACGTACATAACGCACAATGTGATATTTATAGGGAGGGGTCCACTACAGGCTGCACACGGGGTATCACATGACCCCAATGTCATATGTCAAGACCCACCTGCCAACACCACTCAGTCACTGTCGCACCGCCGCCACATGGCACATGGCCGCCAGTGAGTCAAATTAATGCTTGTCATACAAAATAAATAGTCAACAGCACCATTAATGATTATTTTGCACGTTTCAATTGTTAAATCTACCAATCCGGTGAAACCTGGCGGGATATGACTGATGCACAAAAAACTGCCGAAACGTCAGGCTTCTTACGAACCTAAATGTCATGCACGAGACATGAATGATTATAGAGCGGACAAAGTGAAACACTCCACTGTTGTCATTTTTGTCAGAAGAAAGAAATGACTTTGTGAGACGAGCTTTTTGCCACAGATGCATTCAAACCAACGTTGATGTATGGACAACTGCGCATTGCGTTATATTTTTTTCTGAAACAGCAGAGTTATGATTTTCTATATTTTATATTGTGCAAGATTTTACAGGTCGAACTTACTCCACTACTCGAAACAAATTTTTTGTGTTATATTTATTATTAGATTTCCATGTTTACGGTGGAAGTCCAGTCAAAACATGTTCTTGACAATAATATGTACGATGCACCCGCACTAAGCACAGTGTTCAGATTGAGATTGTGTTTGTGGAACATGAATTATGCAGCAAAATCCACCCGTTTTTTCCCCATCTCAGGGGGCGGCCATTTTGTCACTTACTGTCAACTGATCACAGTTGCTCAGGGCAACCAATCACGGCTCAGCTTCAGAAAACAGGTGAGCCGTGATTGGTCGTCACCTCAGCAACTGCAATGTCATTTTCAGTTGACAAAAAGTGACAAAATGGCCGCCTCCTGAGATGGACAAAAACAAGGGGGGGGGGATTTTACTCCTTAACTCATATCCCACAAACAATATTGATCAGAATGCCGTGTTTTGACTAGTGGGCTGCATCGAACATATTATTCTTAAGAAAAAAAAAAAGTAAAGCCAATTTTTTAAAATGAGCGTCAAAAATACATTTAGGGACATTATAAAGCCATATCTGATTAAAATTTGCTGTTGGCTAGTGTTATTAGTACACTTTGCTTACGATACAGTATTTTGGCACTTTCGAAAGAGTTCCGTGTATGGCGGTAACCGGGCGTGCCTTCTTGCGGCCACCTATTCTTACGCCGTCCAGAAAAACAGTTGATTGCGGGCCATTCATAACCTGAAAACCAAACATGTTAGTACCGCCATAAACCGTGTATCCAAATTCTTAATTCCTAGACTAACAAGCCAGCATTCTTAACTAGAGTGTCAACAAAACCGATAACGACGCGGCGTTCAAAGACAACCGCAGCAAAACACCTCAGAGGCCTTTGGACTTACCGGATTAGGTTGTGTTCTCGCCAGCGCGCCAATAAACGCTCCTATCGCAAGAGCTCATTTTTACAGCGTGTTCTTTTAAAAAGCGACTATTGTGACCTTTACGAACCGTGGCGTGTCTCCGAAGGTTTGGATTCCTCCTTGTGGGCAAAATAAAGCTGTTTTTGCAAGCTGCATTCAGTAGATAGACAAGTGTGGGTGGTGGATGAACCCTATTCTCCTTCTCCTTCGCGACGACCACCGATTTTCACCGTTTCAGGACGACGCCACCAACCAAAGAGGCTTAAAACTCCTCTGAAGCAATTCCAAAGGATAACCCCCCCCCCCCCTCACTTGACAACAGCAACACTGTGTGTGTCTACAGCAAAGCCAAAAGACAAAAACATCGTCGAGCCTGACCAACATTCCTCGGCTTTTACCATCCTCACATGTCACCAGGCTGTCAGCCCATAATGCTTTGAACTATGGCTTGATCTATTGTCACCCCCGCTTTAAAAAAAAAAAAAAAAAAAGAAACATCAACTAGGCTGAAAACCAACATTTGATTCTCCCTCAAGACCAAACAAGCGTTGAAATTCACATTGTCAACATCAAACAAACACGAATAAGAGCCGGTCTCAGAGCTGTATCCAAAATGTTGGATTTTTTTTTGAGGCGACAGTGGTCGCTTGTGATTGACGTTGCCAGAGACAGGCGTGTATGTCACGATTATGGCAGACTTACACAGATGATTGTTTATGAGCGGGGTTAGCCAAAATGCTACTTCACCGATTACCATGACACTTCATGTAGGAGGGAGGCAAGGACTAAAGAAGAATCCATTGAAATTCGGCACGGATCCAGATAAAGCATTTTGGATGATATCATATTCATTTCTTTCATTTGAAGCTGCGATTATGAAGGGTTATGTTCAGGCATATACAAATGTGCATCATCTACCATTCCAACGAGACATGTAGAATCAAAAGCATGTGTCACCATATCTTTTTTAAGAGTATGATAAAAAAAGTTGTATTAATTATAATAAATGGGTTAAATATAATTTATAAATTAAATGTCGAAAAAAAAATGATCCAAAAAATATGCATCAAATGTAATATTTTTAAGCTCTTGTTTTTGCAACATGACAAGGGGAAAAAAAACTCTCAGTATCACGCAGAGCTGTTTAAAAGCCGGTATCTCTCATTTTCATGTGTTTTTCCCATCTGTTGTTATTGTTTTGCCATATTTGTATTTTCCAGATGGTCTTATTGAGATCAAGGTCTCTTTTACAAGCGAGGCCTAGGAACAATAAATATTTATAACAGCCGACACAGAACATAAAGAACAACAGAAACAAACAGAAAATGAGCGTGACGAACACAGGAATCCAAGAAACGATCAAATCAGAGCAATTTTAACTTTGCTGGATCGATGAACGAGTCAAGTGTGAGGACAAATTGTGAATCAATCCATTTGTATGGAGCCTAGTAAAGTACTAAAGTATTTTCTGTAGTAATCAGATTTTGGAAAGAGTACAGCAGTATAAAAAAAAAAAAAACAGAATTTTAAATGGACACCTTTATAGATACACAATTCCATACGCTTGAATGCTGTAATTACGATCAAGGGCTTATTTACTCAGTGATAAATTACAGAAAACTTACAGAATTACACTAGATGGCCATCAAAATTCCATGGATTCTTCCGCCTGTGCTTCATTCGTATGTGTCAAGGAACCAAATGGCTGTATTTATTCATTTCAATTGCAATCAATTTGACGCCCTGGCAACATGATGGATGCAGCGCTTGTCTTTTGAGCAGTGTTCCAACCTCTGGCTCGTGAACCATACGCGGTTCTCATTTATGTCCAGTGAGGGTTCAAAAACTTTATGGGGGCGGACGTGCCCAAAATGACGCGTTCGTGCACAACAGAAGGCAGGACGAGAATGAGAAGGTGGGGGAGAGTTGTTGGCGGTGGTGGTGGGGGGGGGGGGTTCAGGGTGCCTTCAGGGGACCCTCGGTGGACTCACCCGGTTGGTCAACGGCAACGCGCACTTGGTCTTTAGATGACAGTCCTGCTGCTTTACCAGCCAGTCGTCCAGTCCCTTCCGAGCCAAACAGGCATTCACTACAAAGCTGTCGCCTGAAACAAAAGCCAGCTTTAATATTGTGTGTTTTACACCGGGGGGGGGGGGGGGGGGTGCGATGCCTGGGAGAGGGGTCGTCCGTGCACATGTTCACACAAGCAAGCTCCCCCTGCTCTCTCCACAAAGTGCCCCAAATGTTCCAAAAAGCCATGCTGCTTACCTTCCGGGCTCTCCCTCGCTTTACAAATAGCGGCTTGTAGTGGATGGAGAGCGAAAAAAAGAAGAAAGAAAGAAGACAATGAACACTCTCAAGTACGACAACTACGATAGTTTCGACAAGACAAAACAAGCCTCACCATGTTTCGAGTGCAGTTTACCCATCTCTCGGCATCGGTGCACACCATCAGACGAGTAATATAGTCCGAAAAGAACCGTAAAAAAGGGGGGTAGCTGAAGACAGCGGGAGATATCCGAAATGGGTCCGCGGAGAAGACGGGAGCGGCGGGAGCACAATCGCACACGTCCGTAAGCCTAGCGAGCCAACAAGCGTCTGAGGTTGGTTGAAAGCGGCTGTTCGCTAAATGCTAGCAGTAACACAACAGTCAACGTCCGCTTAAGCGCTTTCACAATAAAATATAAGAAGAAACCTTCCGCCTTTTGGAGACTAACGATGAGCGCATAGAGGGTTTCACAATAAAATAACTTATACTTTTAGAATAATGTTAACCGAATTCATTAGATCGTCTTTATTTCCTCTCCCTATGACTTAGAAATTTAATCTCATTTCCTAGTGGGTTAGCACGTCTGCCTCACAGTTTTGAGCATCTGAGTTTGTATCTCGGCTCCGGCCTTCTTGTATGGAGTTTGCGTGTTCTCCACCAGGGGCATTACCAGAGGGGGGCAGGGTGGGCAGTGCCCACCCACGGACACACTCTGCCCACCCAAAGAAAACTGGATGTAGTTCTGATGAATGGGAAACAAAAAATCAAAATCAAATCAACTTTTATTTGTTTAGCCCAAATCACAACAACAGTTGTCTCGATTAAGGAGAAAACAAAACACGTTTTAAGGTGCAGTAGCCCTACGTTGGATTTCGACCTACTTGAGCATTGTAGCACTTTCTCGCTTCCACAACATTTCAAAACCAGAATGTCCCATTTTCACTACAGCCACTATCACTGACTAACTGCTCTATTTTTAAAACAGTGGAACAGCTATTCATTTGATCCTTGGGGGAGACCAAGTGCCTGCGGGACCGTGTAGGTGACCCCTGCACTAAACGGCGTGAAAGTGAGTGTGAGTGCTTGTTTGTCTCCCTGTGCCCTGCCTCGCCTCAGCTGGGATGGGCTGAAGCTCAAGCGGTATCGAAAATGAACGGATGGTTTAACGGCACACTTCAATGCAGGCAGAATCCCACTCAGTGACTTGAATGCATGCGCCCTTAGATTGACCGTGGCCCTCAACAAGATAAGCGATGGGGGGGGGGGGGGAAATGGATGGATGGATATTGAATGTAATCTAGATTTTAATTTTAAAATCCCCAAGAGGAAAAAAAAAACTGAGTGGCTACTAATAAAGCATTTAACATTAAAGGCCAGGCTCCCAGGGGATGAGAGGGGTGCCACGGGGGGAGGGGGGGGGGGGTTGGTGAGGGGCGGGGGGGTACTGTGGTCAGTGCACATCTGCTCTTTGACATGAAAAGCTCTTTTTTGGAAAATCTACAGTGTTTTTTTCTTTCGGGGGGGGCTGAGGCAGCAGATGAAAGGAGGCGAGAGGTTCTTTTGAAGTCGTCAAATGTATAACGAAAGACAGACGCCGTGGAGGCAGCGGAGGCGCAACGTGATGGACGGACAGACGTCTCGTGACAAAAATATGACAATGACGCTTCTTGTCCTATTTCTGTCAGATGCCCTTTAAATAGCAGGTGCTATTATTTATTTCACTTTTCAAAAATGGAATGAGGAAGCTCACTGTGTCACATAATATCCTCCATCATCCATTTTTCACATTTACACAGTGTTTCCTGTCACGTCTGATAGATCCCGCACGTTAGATCGTAAATGAAACATGAATTCGGGGGCTTGTTTTGTATAGCTTTGAAATAATAGATCAACTGTTCCAACTCAACTTTATTTATCGAGCACTCAAAATGCAATATGTGTCTATAAAAGTACAATCTTACAACTAAAATTCCGCCTATCGGTATGCCATGAGTATTGTCTATACAGTTGTTGGCATAGTAGCTGGATCAAGCGAAATGCTAACCTAGCATACGCTTACTAAATGGTATATGATGTGCACTTATATAGCAAATGCACTACCCCGATGTTTTATGTCTTATCGGAGGCTAATTTGTTGTTATCAAGTAATCATTTATTGTAAGAAGGAAACAAAATAACCTGTCCACTTGATGTAATGTAACAATGAGACAATTCTTCTCTAAAATAATGGAATGAGCACATAAAAAGCCTCAAGCAATGCTTTTTGAAACATCATGGTCATTTTGTTGTGTTGACTTGGAGAATCCCTCAGCATTTGGGCCCGTATGAACTTATTGATGGATATTTTTAACGAAACTTGTCAACCAAATGGAGAAGTGGTTGCAAGGGTAGCAGACAAAATGAGGAGTTTTGCTGTTTTCCTCTAATTTGGTGTTTTTGGGACCAGATTTTCTATAAGCTGTATTACACAATTCAATTCCCCAAAAGTCAATTTGTTTTCCTGACACCCTAAAATTCTATTTTGCCAGAACCCATCATCATCTGATTTTCAAAATTCTTAGTGCGTTTTATTCAGGTGGCAATTCCAACCAGACTATGAAATTTGACAGACTGAGATTTTTGGCAAATTCTGTCACGTTGCTAGAAGTACATTTTCAGATCTAAATGAGGTATCAGTGTAATTTGGTGGAAATTACAGTTAGAGCACATTTTAAATGGGCTATCCTTATGTTTTAACCAGAGGTTAAAATGATGTCTTTACAGTGAGAAACATGCTAGATTGATCATTCTAAACTATATAGCCTAGCTTACCTGTAAAAAATACATTTGTCCACTTCTTCAGACTAAAACAACCAAGCCTAGTTGTTAGCCTAGCTAACGTTTAAAAACAGGACAATAAGCCAACAAAATATCTCAAAGAAAAATATTAGTGTCACCAAAATTTCAAACTTAAATCAGGCCCTCTTATGTTTTAGGCGTTTGGCTAACATATTGATTCTACATGGCACTACTTGAGTAGTAACAACTGTTGTCCGCCAATCAGTGGGCAGCTGTTTGTTTGGCTTCACTCGACTGTATATAATTAAACTACCGTGCACTTCTACAATCAATAACCCAACAAGAGCACCGGGTTTGATATTTTTAGCCCCTTTACCGAAGAATCACACACACACACACACACACGCACAAAAAAAAGTGGGCGATGCCAAACTCAAGGGAACTAAACGGTTTTATTTTCTCACTGAGATACCAACTATACGTTCAAGATGTTTCACACGGGATGAAAGATTATCGGCCACATGTTGCCCTCCCGGGGGGTGCCACTCGGTGTTTTCCCACATCCTGACTCTATCATCACATGTTGTACCAAGAGGAACCAGGCTGGCCTTTGAACCAGACATACAGATGAGATGTTGTTATTCCAGGAATGAGCCCGAATATTGTGGGAAAAACGGCTCGTCTATGTGACACACTTCCTGTGCTGCGATAGAGGACCAATGGAGGAGCGACTTCCCTTCTATCCATCTTTGAAGCCCAAAGACTCCCATTACGATGAATCCCCGGTATTGCCGGAAGTCATTTTTGGGCTGGGCACGTCATGATTTTGTGACCATTATTTGAAAGACTGAATTGATGATGGTATTCATTAACCCATTAAAGCCTGAAGCCCCTCGTGAGGCATCTCTCTAAAACCTACGGTCGTCATTGCAGTCACCCTTAAAAACCTGACATTTTTACGTAACTTTATCACCTCCAAAATAATTAATATCCCAGCCCCTGTAGCAGATAGAAACATAATTCCAAAAGAATTTGAGAGCTTGGACGGGCTTTCACACAGTATATTAATCTTGACTGTTTCAATTGAAGATGCAAGTGAAGCATTATTTTTAATACAAAAAGAATCGAGCGCTAATTACCATGCTGTATTCTCTTACAAAGACGTTGAAATCGTCATTGCCGACAAACATATATCTTAACCATATATCACGTTTGGCTGGTTTCATGGCTTTAAAGTGAACAAGCGTGTCGTCTATATCACTGCCGTGACTTATATCAGAGCTCCAGCGATCGATTGTGCCGCCATTACGCCTCGAAAAAAATTCCGGATATGCTCCAACAACTGGCGACACCGTCATAAAGCTTTAAAGGGAGAAACACGCAACGGCGCTCCCGGCTTTAGTAGTAGAAACGCGCTTGTGCGCGCTTGCTGACTTCATGGGAGTATTCTTTGAATGCCACATTCAGGGGAAATAGAAATCCTAGCTCTAGATTTACACTCGTTAGAGGTGTAATAAACTTGAAAAACCATCCAAAAATCAAGTTGTCTATGGGTGAAAAACAAGCATTTGTGAAACGGAGAGAATATGGAATATTATTCAACTAATAAACAACACTGAATGGTTCAGTTTCACGTTTGGATTTTGCCTTCGACGCCCACCAAAGAAACAAACCTGAAAAATTCTGGGGCAAAGTTTTATGGGCTGATGGGACAATAATAACCCTTTACCAAAGTGATGGAGAAGCTAAAAGTTTGCGTGAAAAAAAGGCTCTGCTCACGGTGAGTCAAAAAAAAAAAAAAAGGCCGTAAATCGGCGCCGCTGTGTAAAACCAGCCTCATGGTTTGTCCACATAACAACGTAGGAGGCTGATGCATGGAGGGAGGAAGTAGGGCAGGGGAGAGGATGTGAAGAGCAGCTGCCGGGCGCTTAAAAAGCTCCGACATGTCGCTTTTATCCACAGGAACAAAAGATGGCGTAAAGGACGCAAGACAATCGGCGCTGGAGTACACTGTCGGTTCCTGACTCGGGGCCCCATTGTGTCGACCCAGCGTGTGGCGTGTCAGGCGGACGGTCCGCATGGGAGGGAAAAGCTCGCCTGGCGTGCGTGGGCCATTCAGCATGCCAGGAAGTGGTGACGACAGCCCACATTTAGGGTATTCCTGCATCAGTATATTTTGGGCGTGTTGTTTTGGATGTTGGAACCATTTCTAACTTGAGTCAAATTCAATAGGTGGAGAAATGGGTAGTAACTTGCTATATTTACTCTATTACATTGACTCAAGTAACTTTTAGGATACATTGTACTTGCCAGAGTAGTTTTGATGCAACATCCTTTTTATTTATTAAAGGGGGAAATCAACCCAAACACATTTTTTAAAAGAATATGTTCCCAGCGGGCTCACTGGGGGGGGGCGGCCATTTTCTGATTTCTGTCAACTGAAAATGACATCACAACTGCTCAGGCCTTAGGTAACGACCAATCACAGCTGACCGATTTTCTGAAGCTGAGCCGTGATTGGTCGTTACCTGAGCCCTGAGCAGTCGTGATGTCATTTTCAGTCGACAGAAGTGACAAAATGGCCGCCCCCCTGAGATGGCTGAAAAGGGGCGGATTTTGCTGCTTAACTCATATTCCACAAACGCAATATTATTCAGAATGCCTTGTTTCAATGAGGTGGCCTGCATAGAACATATTCTGGGAAAAAAATATTTGGATTGATTTCCCCTTAAAGACTAAAGTATTACAGTATATTTCCCACATTGTAAAATTAATTATATTTACATTTGTTGGCTGTTTTTTTATGTATGCTATTCATCCAGTGAATATTCAGGAGCGTCATTTGCAGTTCAAAGAGTCACAGTAAGCCCCTTAAAGCTCGTTCTGCCCTTAATTTGTTTTGTCGCGTTCAGCAGAGAAATCATTAAGCCGTGGCAAAGGACAGTGAAGGTGATGAGAGGCTTTTAATTTATGCAAACATCAAAAAGTATTAAAAAAAAAAAACTTGTGTTCGGGATTACCCGCCAAATCGTACCGTTAATAATATCGCCACTTTGTAAAGCTGAGCATGAAATGGGCTTAATCCTTACATCTCGCTGTGAGCTCTCGTTTTTAATCTTGGGAATAAAACGACCAACCGGGCCCGATTGATGGCAACGTGAAATGAAACACGATGGCTGGCAGAAGTGGAAAAGATACTAATACTCTGTATACTTTAATAGTCTCCTTTAATACATGACAAGTATGGATAATTGATTTAAAAAAAAAAAAAAAAAAAAAGACTGACGATGACCAGGAGGCTGCATGCAGGCAGGTAATGTGTTTGATTGACATGTCAAAGTTTTGCGGGATGTGTTTTGAATGCATTCAGCATCTGAATGTTGGAAGAAAGTCTCTATTTTTCAAAAGTTGAAGCCTCATTTTATAGACTTGGCAATCTTCTTCCTCATTCAAATTTGACTTTCTTCTCTGTGGTATGTCAAATTTACAAGACATTTTTACGTCACTTTACAGGATCCTTAAGAGTTTGCAAGCATTGGCTCTACTTGCATACTATCAAAACAAAGTGTCCCCATAACTTTACTAACAATGTGAACGGGATAACAAAAAAGTTACATTACCTAATAGCAGATAAAAAAAAAAATCCTTGTATGTATTACGGGTGTAACAAAAACCTGAAGCGGAAAATCTTTTCTTGATTTAAAAGATCCGACTGCATTGAATTGAATTGAACCGAATCGTATCGTTCCACTTTGAAATATATCGAAATACGTATCGAATCATCCTTTATTGGAAAAAAATTCCACTAATGGTTTCAAATGGAACCGCCCTTGATTTGTTTCACAGACCACATATCGAAAACCGTATCAAGTCGTCTTTTGTGGAGGGATGCACACCCCTAAGACGGTCAACGGAAGCGCTAACGCAAGTGCGTTTAAAATGATAGACGGACTGACCGACAGGCGAATATCATTTGGTCCGGCTTGACAAGTAGACGGGCGACGGAAGGGCACCCAGGCTGCAGACGGATGGCGATAAATGGACCGGCAAATTTTAGTAAAATATCCATTTCTGATAGCTAGCTAGCTAGCTAGCTAGCTAGCTAGATAGATAGATAGCTAGATATGTGGGGAGAAAAGGAACAAGTCGTCAGAATAATAAATACCAAAGTTAAAGAAGTCAACCCAAACCGATTTTTTTCCATACTATGCAGGCCCACTAGTTGAAACACGGCATTCTGATTAAATTTGCGTTTGTGGAATTTAAGTCAAGCAGCAAAATGCACTCGTTCTAAGCCATCTCAGGGGGCGGCCATTTTGTCTTCTGTCCACTGAAAATGACATCGCAACTGCTCACAACGACCGATCACGGCTGACCTGTTTTCTGAATCTGAGTCGTGATTGGCCTAAAAACGAGCGGATTAACACTTATTCCACAAACGCAATATTTATCGGAACGCCTTGTTTCAACTAGTGGTCTTGCATAGAGCATATTCTTGAAAAAAAAAAAAATGTTTGAGTTGACTTCCACTATTGTGGATTAAGTATTGGTACTCCCCACCACTGCTGGATGGCAACGGTGGCAAATGCTGCCAGAAACTCTGCACATGTAGGCTGACAAAATCGATACTTGGCTTCTATTTGCCTTTAGCGCTGGCTGGCTTTTTGAAGCGGCGGGTTGGGGGGGGGGGTGGTATAGTCGTGGGCCCATCCAGAACGAGGACACAATTAGTGTATTCAGCCCAAAACAGTGGGGTTCCCCCTTTGATGTGGGGATCAAATGAAGGCGCTGTGTGTTTTTGTCCAAAATGACAGGCTTGCCAGGTTTACTAATGGCGAGCTAATAGAAAAGAGAGGGTTTATGATGCTCATTAATTACACAGGCTGTCATGTGTTGCAAGGGTGAGGATACAGAAGGCGGAATGGGGAGGGGGACCGGCGAGGGCAAAGAGAAGCTCTCGAAAAAAAGGTTGCCCGGCCATAAAAGCTGACTCTATTGAAAGAAAAGAAAGGGAGATCAACTAATGGCTTCCTGAGATAAGAGCAGCCACCAGGACAGAGCGGCTTCAAAGAGATTCTCGCTGAAGCGAGCGGGTTAAAAAGAAGATCTTCATAGCAAAATTCACACTCAATCCTTGGTGGAAATCCGAGGCCCGGCGACAATAACCAAGAGGGACTTGACGCATTCAGCGTGGTGACGGAGACAGATTATCCTTTTTTTTTTTTTTTTTTTCTTCCCCGTTAAAACAGTTGCCAGATGTTTTTTGCAACATGTCAAAATACCCCAAAGTTCAAGATTTACGTTACACTTTACACGGGATAATTGCCTCAGTGAAATTAGCCCGCTTTGAGGGGGTGATCCTGTCTCATGCAAATGAGACACTCCTCCTCCCGACCCCGCCCACAGCAGGGCCGTTTTCTTATATGGCTTTCGCAACCGAGGGCGGAACTAGGGCCTTTTATGATGAGATACATACGTAACATCATTTCTTGCAAATTGTCTGTACTGTTTAGTGGTACCTTGACTTACAAGTGCCTCAATTTTTTCAAGATTTTCGAGTTACTAGCCACCACTTAGTAAATTGTTTTGCTTTGTTTTGTGAAAATTTGAGTTTCAAGTGAACTTCAGCTACACCGTCGCTTGTGTGAAGTGAAAAAAATACAAATATAACCACATACAAAATGAAAATGATGAGTATTGCGTTTGTGGTATATGAGTTAAGCAGCAAAATCCACCCCTTTTTAGCCACCGCAGGGGGCGGCCATTTTGTCATTTCTGCCGACCGGAAATGACATCACAACTGCTCAGGGCTCAGGTTACGACCAATCACGGCTCAGCTTCAGAAAACGGGTCAGCCGTGATTGGTTGTCACCTGAGCAGTTGTGATGTCATTTTCGGTCGACAGAAGTGACAAAATGGCCGCCCCCTGAGATGGCTAAAAACCGGTGGATTAATAACTCTTATTCCACAAACGCAATATTTATTAGAATGCCTAGTTCCAACTAGTGGGCATAGAACATATTCTTGAAAAGAAATATGTTTGGGTTGACTTCTACTTTAAGTCAAGGTACCACTGTATATCTAAATGAAATATCCGTACGTAGGGAAATAGGGGGGAAATTCACAGTTTTCGTAAGCAGTGTGAAAGCGGCGACATAAGTGGTACAAAGTTGGTCATATTCATATACACATGCATGTGTAGGGTCTACATAGCTGTATTTGCACTCTTGGGGAGCTAGAACAATGTTTTAAAAAAAAAAAAAAAAAAACTCTCCAGTGGTTGCTTTGAGCGAGAGGAGCCAGCCAGAGGAAGAAAAGTGACGCTGCCAACATCTTTGTTGTGTTATTAATGTCTTATTCTTCAAGGCCGACTCTCCACTTGTGCCAGAAAGAGTGCCGTAAAAGGAAACATGTGCTTTATTATTTATTTGTTCATTGTAAGAGGCACTTCACAGCCGCTGAAGAAAGTGTAGCCTTTATTGCTTTTATTCGCAAAAATATTTTTTGGGTTGTTGTTGCCAAGCAGCTACGGGCACGATTCTGCGGGGCGGCTAGGAACCGACACACAAATGCTGTTTTTTTTTTTTGTTTTGTTTTTTTTCGTGGTGGAATTATTTCAAGTGTTTACAGTGCCGCTGGAGGCAATGCCGCCTGTCTGCACTCTGGAGCCGGCTGCACTTAAATGCAACATTTAGCAGCAAACTAAAAGGCTTAAAAAGGACACTTGCTGCTATTTGAGGGAATCTATTCAGAGAATGTGTCAACATGCAAAACGTAATGCGTTAACGTCGAAAATATCAGCAATGTCACTTTCCATCCGTCAATTTGGGAAAATATTCGTAGCCATTTAGGTCACGGTTAGCCGGAGCCTATCACGGCCGACTTTGGGCATACACGGCGTGGACTTGTGACGAGTAAATCAATCGACAAACAAGCAGTCGCACTCACGCCAGTGGACAATTTGGGTTAATGACGAGCACAGGGATCGGGTTGACAAATATTCTGTTCAGTTTGGTACAGTTACAAATATTTACAATTCATTATGGCTTTATTGCTGTGTTAGGTTGGAAATAGACTAGCACATTCTGACTTACAGACGAATTTGGGTTACTTTGCCGCTGTAGGAATGAACTGTGGGCCCCTTGTATTCTTCTTTTAAGGTCAAACCACAATGTTGTCTCAATATATTTGAAGGTCAGGGTAGAGTGAGCAATTCACCTATTCGTGGTTTTTTTTTTTCCAGTCTGTGAAACCTCTCCTGAGCTATTTCACACCCCAAAAAAAAAAAAAAACTTTCTTAGGGCTCCTTTTGTAATGCCAAAGCCATGGCTACATAGGAAAGTAGTAATCGCTGTCAAAGAAGTATGGTGAAGTCAGTGATCCATTTGGACTGAGAGACAAACTGTGCATGAAAGGGAGGGGCTAAGTTTAGCCTTCATTGTTAGTGGAAGTAACAAAGAATCTTTGCTTCATGGCATGTGCATGCGTACTTCCGGTGCATTTTATCAAAACCAATTCACATGCCGTAAAAGCCAATTATTTTACGGGTAATGTAAGATGAGTGTGAAAAGACGTTAAAGTGCTTGGGGGGGGGGGGTCACAGTTTGGGTCATATTGATGATTTACACCACGTGCAATTATAGCTAGCAGGGGTTTACTGTGATGTATGCGTCAAAGCTCTGTACCATGCATGCTATCTGTTTTGCTAAGTGTCTCGTACAAAGTCAATATGCTGGTCTAGCAACTTCTTGGGAGTCTCCTCGCGATGCATTATCCAGGTGTCTGAGCTCAGCGCTCATGAGAAATGTGATCCGGTCCCACTTTGGTTGAACTAATGTGTTTACACGTAACCCGAGCGTCAAGCCAATAATTGGATTTTCTGTAACGCCGTGTCAACACGTCGGCTGTGGAAATACGTGATCCAACGCCGGATGCAATCGGCCCGAGGTGCCTCCGCGACCGGATTGCCGAGAACGCAGTATCAAAGGCTGCTCAAAGTATTCCAAACAGCAGTGGCCCGTCAGCGGCCCGCAGTAATGAATTCCGCGGCGGTCCCACGTCTCTGAGCTTAGCTAAATAAACCGTCGTCCGGATGAGTGGCCCGCTGGTGTGGTGTGGAGGGACTGGCAGCTCATTGGATTTGGGGGGGGTGCGTGTGTTAATGATGACCTCGTTTAGCCGGCACATCACTGTGGCATCTGCACGCCCCAACACTGCGACTGCTGATCACGGGGCCATTGTGGGAGGCTCAACTGAAGGTTTTTCCTTCTTCAGCTGCTTAAAGCAGCACTGGGCAAGAATTCGACCTTCATGAAAAATTGTTCACAACTCTTTTGATGAAACATTGAGTAGTTGAATGGGACTTTTGTCATGCCCTGGGGGTGGTCTGTATTGTTTTTACTGGCACTAAGCAACTTTGAGGAGGATGGGAGCAACCCCGGCACACACACACAAAAAAAATACAAATGTCCTGAATTATTTTACGGCATACTCACTTCCTCCTTTCGCTACAAGGACGGAAGTCGATTCGAACGTCCACGCGCTATTACTGATGTCATGGCTGTCCCAAATTAAACAAAAAAAACAAAAGTATTGTTTAAACAAAACTAGATTCATTACCTCCTCGCTATTCATTATACACACAGCCACTGGAAATAGAAATGTCATTCAGTCTTTGAAGTTGCAGGCCAGCGAGAGCTCAGGATTTCACGACACTACGTGCGGGCGCAGCATGGCAAATGTGGTTGAATTTTGTCAAAACACTACCGCTTTTGTCCACATGGTGCCGCCATAATCAACAAAAACACGCACGACACAGTGTTGCTGTAAGCGAAAAGTTCAAGCGCAAACGCACAAATCTGATAAGCAGTGTTTCCCCCAAACTATTTTGCGGGTCATCGTTTCCGTCCCCACTATACTGCCCAATTTTAAGTGATCGTTGAAGTATACTTACATACTGTAATAATATGTATACGTAATATGTAAGTAATAATACAATACAAAGTCCTCTCATTGTCAGTGGTCACACTCAACGTGAAGGATGCAACCGGAAAGTATTCACAGCGCTTCACTTTCCCCACATTTTGTGACAGCCTTATTCCAGAATAGCTTAGAGTGTCACAAAGTGTCATCAGCAGCTTGCAACAGAGAAAGAACACAAGAGGTGCATTTAAGGTCAGATGAAGTTCACCAGGAAAGTTTAGTACTTATTTGTTCAGCCTGAACGCCAAATATCACAATTTGTGTTTAGTAGCGTATGTTTCCTTCCATCATTGTATTTGACCTGAAGCCAAATGATCATCGAATGCCAAATATCTTCAATCAAAATCCACCTAAATGGGTATGAGGTTTGGCATGGGTGTGCTCCACACTCATCAGTGCAGTCGCTCATGACGTTGGCGTGGCTGCGAGAGGGCCCTCGACTCAAGAGGAGGGGCGGTCGCCGGCCAGTCAGCCCAGCGATGCGTTACGTGAGATGTTTTCCAAACAGAGGGTGTACTGACCCCTGAAGTTGGGTCACCGAATGATTCCCCCCGCCCCGATGTCCAGCACCAACTCCGCCAGCGCTTTTTCACAATAAGGCAATTCATCTCCCCGTAATGAAGCGGTGTTCCCACAGACAAGGGTGGCAGGTCGGGGCCACGAATGCGGGGGTTGGGCTGGGCAAGGTCCATGGTGATGTCGTCCTGCATCAGGCCCGTGAGGAAGTACATGCAGCACGTCATTAATAGACGCCTTGTTGGGATGCGCTGGGATTGCATTAGCTAATATATTCACGTTGTAACAATGAAGAATCGGATTTACACGCTATCCACAAAATGAAGCGCCGTATTTCCCGGACTATACGTCGCTCCGGTGTATAAGTCGCAAACAGTACACTATTTTGTATAGATGGATTGATAGACAGTCAAATTGTCTTTTTATCATACTATTTTAATTACTTATTTAACACAATATTAGAGTTTAACCGTTTAAATTATTAATGCATTTTAATAGCTTTTAGGCTTTATCTTTATGTGGGTTAAAATAACATGAGAAATGATATACAGGTAACAATGTGTTCATAATTCCGCACATAAATCGCCCCGGAGTATAAATCGCACCCCCGGCCAAACTATGAAAAAAAACGCAATTTATAGTCCGGAAAATACTGTATTATGCATACCTAATAAGATACAATACAAGAGCTGAGCAGACATTTTGTATTTTTGATTATTATCTACATATATACTGAAATACTTAGAATAGCATTCAGTAGCGTAGACATTTAACATGGTTAATTGGTTCTGGATACAAATTGGTGTGTCATCTCCAGGTGTGTTTGACATCCAAGAAAGTATTATATTTCCGACCAGTCTTGGTCATGGCATAACTGACTGACGGGCCAAACCGGCCAATGACTAACTAGCTAGCTGACTAATTGAGCAACCTATTGGATTAATAACTGACCGACAGACTAATGGAATGACTAACTAACCTGCTGACTAAGTTACTGACTGACTATTGAAAGACTAACTTAAAAAATGGACTAATAAACTGACTGTCCATATCAACATTATGACTAAGTGACCGACCAATGGACCGACAGAATGAATTACTAACCTGCTGGCTACTAAATTAAATGACTGACTGGATAACTAACAAACTGACTAACCAACTGATCAACCGATGAACAGAGTTCCAACTAAACACGGTGAAGCTGCATTTAGCTGCTATGCTGCACACAAATGGAATAAGATGCCAACAGAAGTCAAGTCAGCCCCAAGGGTAAATGCTTTTAAATCCAGGTTAAAAAGTTTGATTAATTTTTTTTTTTTTTTCACCCGTACCTTTGATTAAGGTCTTCTAACCATTTTTCAATCTTTTTTTTTAAAAATTATTATTATTATTATTATTATTTTAGAAACATACTCTAAAATGTTTTTTTAAGATTTACATTGGCAGTTTTTCTTGTAACCCAGTAAGCCATTTTGAACATGTTTAAAAATGGAATGTCTGACGAACGTCTTTGCGAACGTTTGCAACCTTGAATGAACCCTGACGAAAAATCAACACTCGCAATCTTCGCAAACCTTCGCCGCTCAGTGGGACGTAAAAGTATAAGGTGGTAATCTCAGCGCATTTACATCATCTTTTCCCTAATCTTGTCTTTAGGGATATTTCAAACGTGTTTGATGCTATCACAAGTCTTTCAAAAGTCTTTGCCTTGACGTGACAGCCAAAACCCAAAAAGAGGAGTTCTAATAAAACCGGAAACAGGAAACTTTGCAAACGATCACGACAGCCGCACAGATGAAGGGGAAAAACCGCTGACTGGGCATGATGGGAAAAATTTGCGCCGTGAGAAAAAGATACCAAAAGAATCTCGTTGTAAACAGTGACCCTGCAAAATTCTGAAATCCGACGCACAGCTAGCTTAACTGACCGACTAACTAACAAACTAGCAGTGCGGTTATCTTTTTCTGAGTGGCGACTCATCGGAAGAAAACATCTGAAGATCTTACACGCGCGGATTCCACCATCCGCTATTGAAACAGAGAGTTGATGCCGACTTCAGAATCTGACAGAAAGGGTCGCGCTTCACCGGGGCCACGCACTCTGGCCTTGGTGGACCGCCATTCTCGCCTTTTGGACAATTCCCCATGAATTCACCTGCGAAATGGTCCCGCCTCTTGGCCAATGTGTTCTGGCCGCGCGCGCCCTCCCTCGCTCATTGTCTCCTAGCCCCCAGCCCCTCCATGTGTTTCCCTCAGCCGGGTTGACGTCAGCGCGGAGGCACGCAGGGGCCTCTTCATCTGCTCCCAATTACTCGGCTCGGCCAATCGCTGGGCTAAAAGGAGTGGTGGGAAAACGGCGCGGAGCAAGCGGAAGACCTCGGCGACACAGTGTGGCGACAACCATCAAAAACACGCGACCCCCAAACGGCGGCCCTCCCGCCACACCTCCGCTCGGCTGATAAAGCGAAGCGTAAACCCCTTGCGCACGGCCGTCCGGTAAAATTGAATTGAATCCTTTTTTTTTTCGCCTTTTAAATGCAACCCGGTGAAGCAGGATTTTGCGTTAAGGCAAACGCTTTCACACGGCCTACAAAAGCTGTCCAATCACCGACTTCGTATATACACGAAGTCCTCGATTTGCGAACGGGTTCCGTCCCTACCTATGCCGGATTTCAACGTTAAGGTCAAAACTTAACGTCAAAATACTGATCTTAATTTAGACCAGCGAATCATCGCTGTCGGAAGCTCCGGCTTCTTTCATCTAAAGACAGCTGGCTAAGGTAAAGCCCCTCCTTTCTCATCAGCACTTAGAAACGGTCATCCACGCCTTTGTTTCATCTCGGCTAGATTACCGCAACGCGCTTTATGATGCACTTTATTTTGGAGTCGGCCAGTCCTCTCTCAAACGTCTCCGGTCGGTCCAAAATTCTGCCGCTAGCCTCCTAACTGGAAGTCGGAACTCCTCCACTCCTACGCACCTTCCCGCAGCCTCGCTGCTCGAGGTATCGAGGACTAAGCGGAGCCTCAGAGGGGATCGAGTCATTAAATGTTAGGCAAGCCCCTCCCTGTCCACTTTCCAGACCCGTTTGAAGAGACATTTCTATTCTCTGGCTTTTGATTCGTCATGGGACTGGAAAAAATATTCGGCTGTTTTCCGATGTCTCTTGTTTATCGTGTTTTATGCGAATTGATTGAATTCACTCGTCGTATTATGGCTATTTTGTTGTTGTGTGTAAAGTGCGTTGTTACAGCTGTAGCTGTTGTGAAATGCGCGACACAAAATAAAATTGTATGGTATTGTAGGACGCCGCGTGTCAGTGGGTTATTCAAAATGCCGGAGCAACTCTGTCCGCTCAATCATGTAAACGGGTGATTCCGAATGTTTCAGAAATCGGAATTCGGACCGTAACCCGAATATTGACTGCATGTAAGCGTAGTCACTATGGTGCCGGGGACAAAATGGCGGAGGGCGTCGTAAAGTCAAAACGTCGCCGGTCGCTTTCTACGCAACTGTATCGCAAAAAAGTAAAAAAAAATAAAAATAAATGATTGGATTATTCTGATACTCTCCAGGCAGTGTGAAGGCGGCTTCTGATACAGGTTGACTTTGTCCCCACTTATTGCGCTTGTCCACCCACAACTTTGTCTGAGAGCGAAAACAGGACACTTGCGCTGATTCATCTCCGCAGACCTCTCGAGTGTTGCCTGTGCCAAGTGCATATGTTTCTTACGTTATATCGCAACATATTTACCTGGCGTTTCAAAGCATGACCCGCTTGACGGATGGCCCTTTTTGTACTCGTGCGCCTAGCCTTGGAAAAAAAGCTCGCGGCTTTCAAACCAAAAGTTACGCAACTCATCTCAACTTTATTTATATGGCACTTTCAAAACATCCATCGCTGCATACAAAGTGCCGTCCGCGCAGGGAGCGAAAATCAATCACACGAGAACAAAGGCAGCGAAAAACAGTCAATTAATGGCACAAATCAGCAAAAAATATTTTCAATAATTAATCATGACTAACCAACTAAGTGATCAATCAACTGCACATTCATTAATAAGCACTCTAGTTTGCAAAGGCTAAGGCCGTGCAATCCCTTGACCCAATACCCGCCGCATGTAGGACATTTGCACGAAAGCATCGGAACCCCCCCCCCCTCCCCGATGCCAAAATAAACATCAATTAAAGCCGCCAAACACCAGGAGGGGGGAAAAAAAAAAAAAAAAACAGCTGCAGCTTTGAAAGCAGGCGACCAGCAGGCTTCAAACGCTTTTAAAGGCGCCTTTAAAGAGGGATGCCTCACATGCACCCAAGGCCCGGGCTCAAATTAGCGAGGGCGCAAATTACACCGCACACTAATGGAGTGCGGAAAGATGATTTTCGTAAATTCGGCCCAGCACTGCTCGTGAGTGAAGGCAAAGGAAAGGATCGGAACGGAGCTGGAAAGAAGAAAGCGCGACAGACGGACCCTGAATACCCCAAAAAGAAAAGTGCTACGCACACGCGATGATGCTGATATGGCAAACCAACTTTACCCACTGAAGTTAATAGAAACGTCATAAATCCCTTGCAGTTATGGTTTCGTCTATTAAATATCGGAAATGATGAACCTAAATTGCTCAATTGCTTGCGGTTGTTGACGATTCACAGCGAAGCTTTGTCTCAATTACTGTAATCCGTTGTGACTCTTCTTGCTCCCGCAAAGAGCTTCCATTGAGTAACTGCCAAGGTTTATTTCTGCCTCGCCAACAGACAGACATTTTGTTTTGCCCTCCCGGAACAGGCTGGATTACTTTTGGACAATGCTCGCCCCTCAGCGGTGCTCGTAGGAGACGAAAGATGCAATTTTACAAAGAATGGAGAGGCCAGTTGAAGAGTCCGACACAAAACGTTGGTTGCGGAGTGAGCGACGCCACCACGAATGCAATCCCACAGAATCGTGCGAGCGGGATTGATGACCAATCGGCTCGAGTGCGAGTCGTGCTAGAGGCGGAGTTGGCAAACTTTTGAGCTCGTGGGTCATATTTGAGATTCAAAATGAACAGATGAGATTTGTGGAGTAAAATAATGGATTGTGACTTTTTAACATTATTATTTAGAACTCATTTGAGTTTAATGAACTAACCAACTATTTGATAAAAAAAATAATAAAAATAAATAAACATTACACTCTAAAAACAGTTGAGTTACAAATAACACAATTTGGGGTCAAAAATGGACCGATACACAAATTGGGTCAATCTGACCCACCTTCTTGCATTTTTTTGGTACTAAACGGCCAAATTTTTAGGCCTTTTTTTTTGGCTTGTTTTCTTCAAAAAACAACCAAGAAAATTGCGTCAAATTGACCCAAGTAGTGGATCAGTCCATTTTTGACCTCAAATTGTGTTTTTTTTAACCCAAATGTTTTTAGAGAGTACAACTATTTTTAAATTGGATTACACTGGGGAACAATTGTGGGAAAAAAAACCCCCGATGTTGAATTAGATTTTTATGCCGATTCAAGCCAAAATTGGCGTGCTGATTCCAAAATTGCAGTCATTTTTTTTTCTCCACAGTTTACCAGCAAAATTCCACTGATTAGCTGTAGTAAGACTTGCCGTCTTATTACGATTGGACTCATCTTCAATTATGTGGCTACTTATTTGTGCAGTCACAATTGTGACAGTGTGCGCAATATGCCAGCATGGGCATACCGTTGTAAACTCTATTTTGTTTCATGCCGGGTTTTTTGTTTTTGTTTCAGTACAAAGCTTGCAACATACATATACAGGTATTCCATATGTTTTAAGAAAACATCGATCCTCTAACTCAAAAACTTTACGTGATAGAGAAAAACGGAGATGGGTTTTGGATTCCGCACCCAAAAATGTGTCAAAAATAGCTGTCAGACCTACGTCAACAAAAATTGTGCTCCCCGCTGTTATTTCCAACAATTAGCATGCCGTCCCACAGCAACGCGTGACCAGGCTCGTGGCCAATCGGCTTGGTTTGTGCGAGAATGAGCGACGCAACCAAATTGCTTGACTGGCTGGCTGGGGAATGGAACGCCATTCCACAGCAGAGTTTCATTACGCTGCTGCTCCCTTGTGTTTGTTCATCCACACGCTGACAGCTGCATTCGACACAAAACAGCTTAAAAGACTCTTCTAACACTGTGATCACTCCACAATGTTATCTTCCTCAGAGCTGGCAAAAAGCATGTGTTTGTGTGTTGTGTTTTTATGTATTTATTTTTTTTTTTTTCAGGATAGTTTGAGATTTTTTTCAATCGATATTGTAACGCGATCATTTGTGTTTCAAAGACGACACGGTTGCTTGATTCATTGAGGAGCTGCTATCGGCCACAGCTCACGCCCAGTCACCCGACACACTGACGGCCTGCTCGAGCCAACCTTCAAGCTAGCGGTATATGTCATTCCTAGCCTTTCATCCACAATGTCCCTTTGATCCCTCGAGTCTCTGTTCCTTTGCTCTCCGTCTCAAAGACACTCACATACGCGCACTTATGACAAAGCAAAGAAAGAGCAACTTTTAACTTGATACAACTATTTGCAAGCATGCTGGGAAGTGTGTGGCCTCACCATAGCTGCCATATATATATATACCAGAAGCGGGTGGTTTTCAGGCTGGCGCAAGACATAATGTCTTCATCATGGACCATTCTAGTGGCCAACAACATCAAACAATACCGTGCTTCGAGTGGAAATCAACCCAAACGTATTTTTGTTCCCAGCAGGCCTACTAGTTGAAACTACCCCTTTTTAGCCATCTCGGGGGGCGGCCATTTTGTCTGCCTGAAGCTGAGCCGTGATTGGTCGAGCCCTGAGCGGTTGTGATGTCATTTTTTTGTCAACAGAAGTGACAAAATGGCTGCCCCCGCAGATACGTGGCTAAAAACGGGTGGATTAACTCTTATTCCGCAAACGCAATATTTATCAGAATGCCCTGTTTCAACTAGTGGGCTTGCATAGAACATAGTCCTGAGTTCCCCTTAAAAAAAAAAAGCCATGAGTGGGGAGTGTCTTACCTGCCTTAATATGTTGCTTCATCATGGTTCCTGTTCCAGTTTTATCCCTGCACATTTCAATCAATTAAGATCTCAACTTGCAATTGACTTTCCCTCTCCCCATTTACATCTTTTTCACAGCGGGCTGTCAAAGGTTGAAAAAGCCACAAATCTATTTTAAAAAATGAAGACGTAATAAGTACAGATATTAAAAAAAAAAAAAAAAAAAAAAAAAGAATATTAGTAAAGTGTCGATACCTGAAAAATCTATTAGAGTACAGTGAGCAAGTACAGTATTTGTACTTCCACTGTGTGAGCGCAAGAGAAAAAGAAGTGTGGGGGGGGGGGATCTTTGATCTGATGACTTTGGGGTGGAATCTTCTTTGTAAAATGTTAATCTGCTCTCTACATTGCAGATTACCCGCCGCCTCCGCCACCCTCGCCGCCCCCGCCGCTGGAAATGTGAGACTGCTCCCAGACGGTCAAGGTAATTTTGACCCACTTAGGCCGTCTTTGATCCCAAACCCCCTTTTAACCGATCCACCGCACAAGAAACTGATTTTGTCATCCCCCTCCTCCAGCAGCCCCCAGACCGCCGCCTCGCTTGCAAAGCCGGCGAGTCGAAGCTAAAGCTGCCTAAGAGCTGCCAGAGTCGCTGACAGCCTGCGGGAGTTGAAAGCGCCTTCTAATGCTGACGATCAGTGCCAGCGACTTGCTACTAATGGCGTGCTCGCCCACTTTTTCTTCCAAGGGTGGAGGGTAGGGGGTGGCATTGTGTCAATTTGCTTCCAGATGGAAGAGTCTCCTTTATTCCTTTACGGGGAAAATGATTTGAGTTTGCAAAAGATCCTGTTGACTCTCACTTTGCCGCCAAAATGACAGACGTCAGGTGACGCCAGCGTCCTCTCGTCACTCGGAGGATCCTATCCGAGCCGATTCCAAAACTGGTCCACCGTGTTGCCATTTCTCCGTCCATTTGTGCATTTTCTGTAGTGCGTACAGGGGGGCTGGAATTTTTTCATCAGTGATACTGGGGGGCCCACACACTTCCTGTCACTCAACAGTTGTCAAAACAACTTGGTATCAAAACAGTTGGGTTGCAAAATAAAACAATGTTGGGGCAAAAATGGACCGATCCACAAATTGGGTCAATTTGACCCACCTTCTTGAGTTGTTTTGTACAAAACAACTCAATTTTTGGGGTTGTTTTGCACAAAACTACAAATTTGGGGGATTTGAAAAATTTAAAAAAAAAAACATTTAAAAAGTGTGATTCATTTTTCTGTGATTTTTAACTAAGTATGAAACACTTGATTGTTATAAAGGCAGATTTATTTATTTTTTTTAGCAATTTATGGTCAGTTTTTATCAAACATTTATTATGATTACATTTTTTTTCAAAAAATACGTTAGGTGTTACATTTATTTGAAAAAAACTTTAGTAAGGACCAGTTGTCCACATTAGTTGCCCATCCACCCATTCACACCTCATGGCAATTGAGTCTTCAGTGTAATATGCATAGTTTTGAAATGTGGAAGGAGAAACCCCACACAAGCACGGGGCTTAATGATAACACCACGCAGGAAAGCTCGAGTTGACGTTCAAGTGAGTTTTTCAGCTAATAACTGAGGATAGGTTGCACAGAAGAAGAAAAAAAAAAAAAAACACAAAAAAACTGCGAGTAGTGAACAAAGAACCACCTGAACAGGTGGTTCTTTGTTCACCCGAAATCATTGCTGAATATTGTTCCAAAAATGCACAAGTAATAATAGATGCCTCCCCTATCTGCAGTTGAGTAAAATGTATGAAAACAACTGAAGAAGACCAAGTGCACTTGTCCTCTGGGTCACATTTGCAGCTCATAAAAAACAATTTGGCGCGCAGCCTACCAATAATTAATTGACTCATATAGCGCTTCTCATGGCAATTACGCCGCTACTTCTTCTTCTTCCTTCTGTCTAGGGGGAAATGAAAGCCGGCGCCGACACGCGGCGCGTTAATAGCTGGAGTCGGTGACGGCGCGCCACGGGAGAGCGCTAGTTTGCAAGAGAAAACGTGTTGACAGGTTATTAATGAAGTCCTCGGCCTTGTTATTCTTGTTTGGTAAACTGTAAGAGAACAGACAAAGACTAAGGATTGGCCGGGGAACACTATTCAATCGCTACTCTTACAAAAAAAAAAAAAAAGAGGGGGGGGGAAAAAAAAAAAAACAGTTTCATGCTAATGTCAAGCTTAATTGGCGGTGAGGAAAACTGGCATAGCGCAGCGAGGAACGACGAGATTAGCCAGAAGAGAAAGAACGAGATAGAGTCTTCAAAAGGCTCGTTTCTGGAGGAATTATAGCTCCCTTTGAACGGCGTCCAAGTTTTAAATGCATTAAAAGGCCTGTTGGCATACATGTAAATAAAGCGCTCCAAAGGATCCACACTGCACATAGAGGGAGAGGGCGCGAGGATGAAGTGTCGGGAGTCCCCGCTCGGCCTCCTTTTCTTCTTTGTGTCATTCTCGCCACCGCCCCGGGCCAAGTGGCTTAACGGGGATGAAAAGAACAACGGCTCGCAGCTCGTTTGGCACCAGAACCCCTCGCCGGCCCATCCAAAAGTGCCAGTGATGGAGCTTTGTACGGTCGCCAGATGGAAGATGGAAGAAAAAAAGAAAAAGCCTGTTGAGCGCTAACGCGGGACCAGGACCGACTGGAATGTCTTTGCCATGTCAACAAAGCGCATGGAAAATGAGGGCGAGGGCGAGTGTGAATTTGAGGGTAAGGTTTTATAGTTAGGGTGATGGGGAGGTGAGGGTTAGGGTAAGGAGAGGGGTGAGGGTTACTCAACTCAACCTTATTTCATGAGTGCTCACAGCTGTAACAAAGTGCCAAAACGCATTTACCGTAATTCACGGGCTAAAAGCTGCTACTTTTTCCCCCCCAAACTTTAGACCCTGCAGTTTCTAATTTGATGCGGTATATTTATGAATTTTTACAGACAAGCTTCAAGACGCCAATAGATTTACCCGTAGTGTTACACGTCCGAACAATGAAATTACCAGGGCTGGGCATACCGTCTATATGTGACGGACCGGTCCGCCTACCCGACTAGGACGGACGCCCATTTTGTCGGCGAAAAACGATAATCGGGAATTTTTAAAAAAAAGACGCATTAAGCATAAACAGAAGTGGATTTTCGCCCGTCTATGTAATCGTCTATTTTCGGATAGTCGGGTCCAAATTTAGCAGTAGTTGGTCGCAGTTTGTGGTCAGAAACGCTAACAGAAGCCCGTTTAAAGCCCGTGGAAATGACCAAACATGTCACAGTGGACCAATGAAACTGTCATATTGAAATGTGGAAGTGTATGCACAGTGGTGCGCAGCTGTTTAAGGAGCAATCAAAAGCAAAAAGACAAATCTTGAGTTGAGTTTAATGCGCACAGGGAACGAGTGCCATAAATACAGCCATGTCTGCAGTGTGGGCCCCACTCTCTGTTTGTTTGTTTGGTGACCGACACCCACCATCGCTGGTGATGGAAAGGATAGCAAGTCTGGCCATGGAGCGACATCATCTTACGGATGATATATATATATATAAATATATTCTGTGCATTCCCTGCATCTCGATAAAGCTCGTATATCGCTGAGCAGCGAGGGTTGGCGAGTGTTTGCGCCCGACCCGAATGTGATTTTTCGTCAGCGTTTGTTCAAGGTCGCGAAGACATTTGCCAACAGTTTTATGGTCGGAAACAGCTTTTCTTTGCGAGTAATGAGTAATGATCGATTCAAATCTCCTGTCCCACTTAGTTCTCTCTCTCTCGCTCTCTCTCTCTCTCACTCTCTCACTTTATCGCCGATTCTCTTCCGTCGCCTTGGAAAAAAATGCTGTGGCAGGAAGCAGACTCACAGTCCCACACAACAACAAGCACTGATATTCTCCACCTCAGTAGCACCCACTAAATATCCAAATTGAGAAGCTTGAAAGGACGCAAGACGGCCATTTTTTGGGGCATTTGGCATGGAAATGATTTTTTAATTTCCGTTAGTTCCTAGGTGACAAATGTTGTCAATGGAAGAGACTTTAGGTGTGAGAAAGAAGTCGTGGTCTTGTCCCCTTTCATCTCAGCGAGTCCTGCATCCTACACGCCTGTGAACTTGTGCAGCTTAGCACCGTGAAAGCTACGTGTTTTTTTTTTTTTCTTTCTTTCCCCCCCCCGTCCTGTGAGCGTATTTTTTTTCTACCCTCCCTTTCTAACCTTTTGATCTAAATCTTCTTAAGTTTAAACGAAGAACTTCAACCTCTCGAGGATTCACTGCTTTCATGTCGTCTGCGCACGTAAATCCTCTCGAGGGGCGCGGTGGCTTGACCGCGCTGATCAAATGCTTCGCCGTTTACTTTCATACTCTCACTCGCATTGTGTGACTACATTAAAAAAAAAAAAAAAAAAAAAACGAACTTGTCACTGCTTCACTTTTGAGAACGCGATCAAACGTCCATTTTCTGATGTCGTTGTTGTTGAATGTTTGGGTTTGATCTGGAGTTTTACAGTATGGAAGTGAGTCCACTTCTTTTAAAGTGTAAATTCTTCTTTGAAATAGCTCGTGGCTAGGCCTACCCAAAAAAAACTATGAGCGCACGGTCTTGTTAGCTTAGCTGGGTGAGTTTGATAGCAACTAGGTCATCATAAAGCGTTAACATTTTGGATTGAGGACTAACATCCTCATAGCATGATTTAACAGATTACCCAGGGAATCATGACAATAAGTATGTGTCTTATCCATTAATGAGCTGATAACAGCATCGTAATATTTTGCAGATGATAGCATTGCAGTGTTTAACTTGTAGCAGACAGGTTTGGCTGATTTGTTAGGAATTGAAATGATTACAGCGATGACTGCATAGAATTGTTCACTAATAAGATAATAACAGCTTAGCATCATTGTCAGCTAAGATAAGTAAACAGTTTGCCTTGGAGCAGATGAAAGGTGTGCCTATTGATTTTGAAGGGACTCAAATGGTGACGTGGGACAACCAATCCAGAGGCTGCATTCATCTTTCAAACTCTTTGCGTCACCGGACTTATGCAAGTGCATCCCAGCACATCGTTTAACCAGCATTCCCTTTTAAAAGAGCAAAAAAAAAAAAAAATTTGATAAAAAAAAAAAAATCAGGAAAATGTATCACTGCACTGCCTTTCAAATGAAACTTGGTCCACTTTCAAAACAACATTTTACAAGTATCCAGAGCAATTATATTTGTTACAAAGTTCAAATTGTCACACAGTTCAAATGTTCAAAATGAAATAAACTGCTAATGTAATGTAAAACCTTAATAGGGACATATACAATACAATTGTATCGATATAGCGCATTTCATAACAGCCAGAGCTGTAACAAAGCACTTTACAAAACAATGAATAATAAAGAATAAAAGGCCAAAATACACAAGTGTTAATCAATAAATACATAAATAAATGATGCAAAATAGACTGAAATGTGCTGCAATTCTTGATCCTTTGGGTATTTCGACAAAAGCATTTCACAGATGTTGAGACAAATGGGAACTGTTATAAATTGCGGGGAAAAAATGCATAATATGCGTTTTCTGACTTGCAGGGTACATACTTGTTCCTTAGCAGCGTAAGAATACCGTTTTTTATTTGATTATTATGTTTTTGTTTTGTTTTCTTTACTCTAAATTTGACTTTACTTGGAAAAAACAAAGGTGAACGCAAAACAGAGAGCGAAGCTTCGGATGCTGACTGAAATGCGGTCTCGGAAAATGTACAGTCGACAAACTTTGGGGCGCGCTGAAAATTTGTCAAACGCTTTCAGCTTTTAGGTATAGCTGTGTTGTCTACGGGAAAAGTTGCCTAGCGGCCAATCAAGCCTCATTCCACTGCGGTTTGTTGTCTGAATCTCGGCTCTGGCCTCCCTGCGTGGAGTTTGCGTGTTCAGCCTGGTCTTACATGACTTTTCTCATTCCAAATATGCCAACATGCATGTCAGTTTCATTGAAATGACACAATTGTCCATAGGTGTGATGGGACTACGAATGCTTGATTTTTTTCTTGACTATGTTCCCTGCGATTGGCCTAAAGTCAGCTGGGAAAGCCTCTACACCTGTACTGTATGCTAGGCTTAGGAAAGACTAAATTGTCTATAAGTGCGAATACTTATTTGCCTCGATGATGTGACCAGTCTTTAGTGGACCCAATTTTTCTCCAATCTGCAGCTCACCCGAGACCTTAAAGCGGAAGTCAACCCAAACATTTTTTTTTTTTCAGGAATATGTTCCCAGCAGGCCCACTAGTTGAAACGCGGCATTCGGATTCATTTTACGTTTGTGGAATATAAGTTAAGCAGCAAAATGCACTCGTTTTTAGCCATCTCCAGGGGCGGCCATTTTTGTCTTCTGTCGACTGAAAGTGACATCACAACTGCTCACAACGACCAGTCGCGGCTGACCTGTTATCTGAATCTGAGCCGCGATTGGTCGTTGTGAGCAGTTGTGATGTCATTGTCAGTCGACAGAAGACAAAATGGCCGCCCCCGGAGATGGCTAAAAACGAGTGGATTAACACTTATTCCACAAACAGAATATTTATCAGAATGCCGTGTTTCAACTAGTGGGCCTGCATAGAACATATTCTTAAATAGTTTGGGATGACTTCCGCTTTAATGAGCGCTACTGAAAATGGTCCGGCTGTCTGGCCAAACATTTTGCAGATGTTTGAACAGAGTAAGTCGGCAAAAGGACCGCACGTGTCCATCGCGACATAGTTGAAAGCACGTTGTCAGCGCGGTCCAGTTTGAGGATCGCACGCGTTCCAAAGCGTTTGGCTTTGGCGGCGTGCTTTTGAAAGCGGCCGTCTGATAGGTTTGAGGCATTCCACTTTGTGATGTTGTGCCTTGAAGTGATCTGGACTCAACTGGAGCGCCCCCTGCTTGCCAGTAAACAATAATAGGAAAGAACATTTGATCACGCCGCACATCACAAGAGGCTTTTGTGCCAGCCGCAGCGCTAGAAAAATGCGCGATGGCTTTAATTGACACGGGCCGCTTCATCTTCAAACCCAGCGTCGTCGACGACGGCAGCGTCGTAACGACATGAATAAAACATGCCGATCAAAGTCCCGCTGCCATCCGTTTGATGGAAGAGGACGACCAGGGGCGCCATCTTCCCCCCACGCCGCCAATTAGCCAACCGATCGCTTTTTGCGCTCGGACAAGCGGGGCCGCCGCTCAGACACGCCCGAGGGAGACGACTGGCGGAGAAAGCCAGCCCCGCTTCGGAGAAAGCACTGATGTTTAACGCAAAGGAGGAAAACGTGGCTTTAGGAGGGACATATTTGGAGGGTAAAATGGAGTGCGCTGCTTCTCTGCAACAAGCGAAGGCGCTGCTGATTGGACCGCTGCAGCCAAGTGGAGACTGTGGAGTAAAATACAGCAGCGGCCAGAGCTAAGGCACAGCATGTGTTTTATTTTGTCTTTTTTTTTTTGTTGTTGTTGTTGTTGCACACCTTGAAATGTTAATGTGGTGCTGCAGTTCTAACCAAGAGAAGAACAAGGGCACATGCAGCAAAGCGGAGATTGTGGAGTATGATACTGCGTCTTCCGGAGCTAAGGCACAGCAACAGGAGGAGCTAACATTAGAGTGTATGTTTGATTGGGCATTTCTAGTCATGTATTCTTAAACGTTACAATTGTGATACAATTTTATTTAAGAGGAGAATAAGGGCTATGCGGAGACTGTACACTCTAAAACCAGATGGGTTAAAAATACACAAATTGGTTCAATTTGACCCACTTTCTTGCATTGGTTTGCACAAAACTACCATTTTTGTGTTGGTTTTGCAGAAAACAACCAAGAAAGTTGGGTCAAATTGACCCAAGTTGTGGATCGGTCCATTTTTGACCCAAAATTGTGTTATTCTTAACCCAACTGTTTTTAGAGTGTAGAGAGTAATACTGAACCATTCAGAGCTAAGAAGGCACAGAGTAGGGTAGCAAACCTTAGTATGTGTGTTTATTGTTTTCATTACGAGCTGTATATCCTGAAATGTTACAATGGCGCTGCAAAAGAATGAGGCAGGTGCAGCGAAGAAGAGACTATGGAGTATGTAATATGGCAGAGTTCAGAGCTCAGGCATATCCACAAGATGAGCAAAAGTTAGCGTGTATATTTATTTTTGTCCTTTCCCGTTGCATATTCTCAACCAAGACCAGAGCATGACGTTTGGTCATTTACTGTTGATCTAACTATCTCAATCAGACAACTCGCATCGGCTGTTGCAAGGATTCGCCGCAAACGGCGTGAATGGGGCGCTTGGGTTTGCTATTGTACGTGTCATCGCTCGCACATCATCCGTGTTTTCAGTCCTCGTTCACGCATACTCGCCAACATACTGAAGACATCTGCGCAGCAGAGGAGCTGCCAAGAGACGGAGACAGACGACATCAATCACACGCAGCATTCCTGCCGTTGTTCACGGGCGGCAAAGTGGGAGAAGAAGAAGGCCAGCCCGAGTTCATTGTCAGAATTTGGCTTTCTGCTTCATAAAAATAAAATTGACCAAGCGCCAACGTTGTTCATTGGCGCGCATTGGTTGGTTCATTGGCACATTGAATTTGTGTGTATCCTCCAATGTTACAATGAGGCTGACATTATATTCACGAGGTGATAAAGGGCAATGAGGAACAGGTGTACTGCAGCAAAGTATAGACAGGTCGAGAAGAATGCAATAAATACCCGTTAAGCTAACATTAGCATGTGTTTTTACTTTTGTAATTACTAGCTGCGTATCCTGAAAATGTTCCAGATTTCAATTTTTTTTTTTTCAAGAAGAGACTGAGGCCCGCAAGAAAGCAGGGCATTGCAGCCAAGTGGAGACTCTGGAAAGTAATACTAGAGCTAAAGCAACAAGATAACACTTCATTGGACTGAGGGCAGCGGGAAAACAAGGGCGCTACAGTAAAGTGGAGACTGTGAAGTATAATATTGCCACATCCAGAGATAAGGCACAGCAACTGGGTCAGGTGCCCGTTTCCACCAAGACACTGAGGGCAGTGAGAAATTGGAGTGCTGCAGCCAACTGGAGACTGTGGCGTTTAATAGCGCAGCATTCAGAGCTAATACACAGCTAACAGAGTAAGCTAACATTAGGGCGTGTGTTTATTTGTTATCTCTACCCATGTAAACTCAAATGTTACATTATTGTTGACACTTTATGCAAAAGGATCTTAAACTGGTACACTGCAGTAAAGTGAAGACTGCGAATTATAATACTGCAGAAACTACAGGGATAAGCTAACGTTAGCATCTGTGTTTTTCCCCCCACTCAAATGTTGCGAAGATGTTTCTTTAAGAAGAAACTAAGGGCTGCAAGTAACCAGAGGGATTGATCCAATTGGACACTGGAGTATAATACTGCAGTGTCCGAGGCTAAAGCACAGCAACAGGGTAAACTAGCATTAGCACGTATGCTAGCATTAGCATGTCGACCTGGTGGTCCATTTTTTTTCCATGAGATTTTCCTGATCAAAACAGCTCTTTCCTCCGCGGATTGTTGAAACAAAGCATCTGGTTCGTGGCTTTAACAGTCCAACCGTTAGTTCTTCGGCTTTTGAGCTCCTTTTAAATATTCCGCACAGTGGGAGAAGACATACTACCCGGCTCACCAAGCAGGGAGCGTCTTTAACAAGGTAATAGCATCAGTTGCGTTACATGTTAACAACGGGGGGCCACATGACACCCGCAGAGGCGGCGTCGGGAGGTTCTGCTCGGGGTGTGGCGTTTTCAGGACATCGGGAGTAGTAGCCTCTTTCATGCAGAGATCCCATAAAAATTGGCGCGTCACAGTCATGGTAAAAGAAGATCCGAAGAAGCCAGTATCAAGTGTACACGGCGCGAAACAAAGCAGATCCTCGTTCCGAGCCATGCGCTCGGTGCGGCGTGTTTTTCTCAGCTTCCGCTGGTGGCGGTAGTGATTTCCTCAAGCCCACGTGGAATAAATAAAGACAGAAAGGAGGTTCAAACAGAAATCAGGAGCCCCCTGCTGGGGCTTTATAGCGACACCAACGCTCCCAGTGGACTCTCCAGTGAATGCCAGATCCACTAAATATGGACTTTTGAGTCCAATATGTCTTCAAAAGGGACTAAAAAGGCTCATTATGTGGGCTCGGCTCTTTCAAGACTATTAGAAAGAGAGACGTTAGTCACGGCTGCTTATCTCGCAACCTTATGAGCGGGCGGATTAAAAGATCAAAGGCTGCCTTCGCTTTTAATTTTATAGACAACGTAAGCTCCTTTTTTTTTTCTTCTTCTTCTTCTTCTTCTCGGATGTGCTTCGGACTACGATGGAGCCCTGAAGCTGCTCACATGCTCGCATCCAGAATACTAAAATTCATTCGAGCCAAGCGGCCACGTGATCCAGAAGTGTGATTGTGACGACCTTTGAGTCAAGCTCCTACGATAGCTTACTAAAATTACTTTTATTATTCAGAATGTACAGTGCAACAATTTTTAAAAAAGGCTTTAAAAAAAGCTCAATTGTAGATATAAGAAAAAAAAAAAAAGAGGTTTCAACCTGGACTAAAAAGCATTCACACTTGGTGCTGACTTCAATACTGTTGTTGTGTGCAGCATAACGGCTAAATGCTGCTTCACCATGTTTTGTTTGAACTCTTTGGCTTCACGAGTGGCTCACATGCACTTTGCGCTGACTCTGGGCTCAAAAAGAGAAACTTTTATGGGGCAGGCTCATTTCAGCCAGACGATAAAAAAAGGTTGGGAAATGCCTGCAATCCGAGGAGTATTTTGTTGAAAGTAATTCACAGACATGTTAAGACACCTGGTGGTAGTCTTTGCCTCTTTAAATGCACCAAAGCCTCAAGAATTGTCAGTTTTTGCATGCTAAATAAAACATACGTGTGTTTGAATGTCAGCACATAGCAGCATGCAGCGCTCCTCTTGTCTGCCGCTCTCCCGCTTCACTATTCAAATGTTCGTTTTGATGTCGGCCCTTTAACGAGCGTCTTCTCCAAAACGCTGACGGTCGCGAGAAAACGACGACGACGCCCCGTCGCGGGGACGCTGTTTGGATTGTCGAGTGTCAACAATCAAAGTGCTCCTCCAGCAAGTCTTTTTGCTACCTTTCAGCCATTTTTTTCCATGACACTTTTGCAAATACTGTTAGTGTTTTTCTGTCGGATGCTGTGTTGTGTTCGATAGTCAGCAGTGATGCAACTGCAACATGAATGCTGGACTGAATATTGCTCTATTTAGCACAGCGGTACTCAAGTACAAATCTCAGAGGAACAGAAATAATCTTTTCAATGAGTAAAAACGTCTTTATTGAACTCAGTTATTGTATATTATTGTTCCTTAGGAAAAAATAATATATTATGTATGTGTGTGTATGCGTGCATGTACGTGCCAAGGTTATTATAATTGAAAACTAACTAGATAACAAAAGAAAACTGAAAAAATATTTTTCCTAATGCAATAAAAGCATTAATGCTTTAAAAAAAACAAATGAACTGAAACTACATCTCATGTTTATAAATTTAACTAAAACAAATGATAATTCTAGTGAAAATGTCCTTTGTTTTCGTCTCAGTCAATTAATATCATAAATGAGCTTTCGGGGTTAATTTTAATTATATGTATTACTGGACGTCTACACGAAGAGGAAAGCTCAAACGGTCGTTTGAGAATTGTGTTTTTTTTGTAATAATTAATTGTATCTTAATAATCTTAATTGCAGCTTTAATACAATATACTTAGTGAACTTTTTTAAATTCCCCAATTTTTTGTAAAACTAATACTAAAACTGATAAAAACTAAACTAAAATGAAACATTTTTTAAAAACTTAAAAACAGATAAAAAAAAACAACAAATCTGCTCAAAAACTAAATAAAACTAACTGAATTAAAAAAAAAAAAAATTCAAAACCAACTAAAAACTTATTAAAATGAAAAATCCCAAACTATTCCAACCCTGGTATGTGCGTGCGTGTGCGAGGGTACACTTAAAAATATGTGTACAGTATAAAGAATGCTTTTGCATTAGCTAAATTTACATGGTTAACATATCACTTCCTGTATAATGCTCTTATTCTGAAAGACGACGCGCACCACAACGGAGGTATGTCCTCACTTTCACGAATAAACATCACGTAAAACACTCACACATTCTGGTGCAACAAGCAATGGCAATTATTGCAAACAACGTACTAACAGCATACTTTGTACATGCGTGTGATTACTCACTTTGTCATTGATGCACACAGCCGAACAAACCGTATTATGCGGTGCACGCGCCGCTTAGTTGAACTCCGCTTCCAGCCAGTGAGCATGACGTCAGTGTGCGCGT
Source organism: Filicampus tigris (assembly GCF_054856515.1). Taxonomy (NCBI): domain Eukaryota; kingdom Metazoa; phylum Chordata; class Actinopteri; order Syngnathiformes; family Syngnathidae; genus Filicampus; species Filicampus tigris. The sequence goes on from NC_141219.1 coordinate 4,040,976, forward strand.
GCACAAGCCATGTGAACTGGACCGCTGCAATAACATACACAAATGAACACAAAATAAATACATGTTTTAAGGCAGCTACAGTAAATTCGTTTTACTTGGCCTTTTCTCCATACTGTGTAACGTTGGTATGGGGACAAGTCGCGGTCTGGCGCGTGTTGACACAACCAAAACACGTAGTGAAGTAAACATTTTTAAATCGGGGTGCGCCTGCCACGCGTCGAGCTGCCACCTCGCCCACGGCCTCACTTGAATGGGCTGGTCTCGTCTGACCTTGGAAACGGCCGCGACACGTCGGGGCCACCAAGGGGTGGCCAGGATCAAATCTATTTAGACAAAGACTCTTTCACGCTGCCATGTTGCATGTTGATGGTCCGCTATCCAATATGGCTACGAGGTCTAGTATACGTCATTGCAGGTGTACCTAATATTGTGTCCATCAGACAAAGAATTGGAGCATTAGCCGCATCAAAAAGTGTGAATGTTCCACATGGATGACTGACCGTATGACGGCGGGTGTTGACAGTTTGGTGATTTCTGGTGGGGGTGGGGGGGGGAGGGGCGGAGTGGGGCTCACCACTTTACAGTTGGACTGGTTCAGTGGAGCGAGAGTGGGTCTGTCACAGACTGCGCAGCCCCCACTCAGAGCTAGAGCTCAGGGTTTTGTTAGCCTCTCTATAATAAGCAGAGCACTCTTCATTTCAACACCTTTGCCCTCACCCCCCCGCCCCCCGCCCTCCCCCCCCCCCCCCCCTCCTCGACAAGCCACTGGACTGTGCAGGCCTGTCAACACTGGTGGTGGTGCGCGTTTTCTAACAGTGTACACAATACATGTCAAACCTAGCATTCAAACTACAATTAAACTAAAATACGAGGATCAACTGTTTATAACAATTGTGGAATTGTGGTAAACAGGTAAAAAGCAAAAAAGAGAAACATGAAGAAAAACATATTTATTAAGTCACTTCAGAGTATAAGCCACATTTTGGGGGGAAATTATTTGGAAATCACACCCAACATCCCGTTTCCGAATCTTGTTGAGGGCGGCGAACGAGTTCTGGTTGTATTCCAAATTTATGCTTCTAACCAAGTTTTTTTTTTCTTTTTAGCTTAAAATGGTTTACCTTAAAGTGGGATTCAACCCAAACACATTTCTTTCAAGAATATGTTCTATGCAAGTCCACTAGTTGAAGCAAGGCATTCTGATAAATGTTGCGTTTGTGGAATAAGAGTTAATCCACTTGTTTTTAGCCATCTCTGGGGGCGGCCATTTTGTCACTTCCGTCGACTGAGAATGACATCACAACTGCTCAGGGCTCAGGTAACGACCAATCACGGCTCACCTGTTTTCTGAAGCGGAGCCGTGATTGGTCGTTAGCTGAGTCCTAAGCAGTTGTGATGTCATTTTCAGTTGACAGACGTGACAAAATGGCCGCCCGCCTCCTGAGATGGCTAAAAAGGGGTGGATTTTACTGTTTAACTCATATTCCACAAACACAACATGAATCAGAATGCCGTGTATCAAACTAGTGGGCCTGCTGGGAACATATTTTTGAAAAAAAATGTGTTTGGATTGATTTCCACTTTAACTCGCCTTGTGGCTATGGGTAGGATATGGGTCAATTATTGTGCTTTCTGGTGCTGTCGTTAATAAATCCTTGTCATGACGAAAACCGTGTGCTAAACAAGCGATATGTCGCACATTAGTTGCCATGACTACTACTTGCTCCGTTGCTTCTTCTGCTTTGTTTTGGCGGATGGCAAAAATGGAAGAAGTAGTCGTAGTCGTGGCAATTAATGTGTAACGAATCGCAAGTTTAGCATTTGGCTTCCTCCCCGACAAGGATATATACTATTTACAACACCAAAAGGCGCAAAAACTGACCAGGGTTCTACCTTTGGCCACAATGTGAAGCCATTTTAAACTAAAAAAGAAAAGTTACAAATATTGCAAGAAAACGTCATAATCTAATGAAAATGTATTGATGTATTTACATGAATATCTATATGACAAGAACATATGATTTGGGGAGAAGGAAATGATCATTTGACATGAAACGTGTTGCGAGAAAAATACAATTTTATGGGGAACAAGGTAGTAATAATGTTACAAGAACACAAAGTTAGGGCATGTAATGCCTGGTTTTCATGGTTAGGAAGCCTTATTGAGGCTTGTGTGGGTGCGTGTGTGTGCGCGCGCGCGCTCTCTCATTCAATCACTGTAATGCATATTTCACTTTTATCATGTTGTATATACACGACATCATGCTCTACTTTTTCTAATGTATTATTCTGTTTCTGGAGACACAATTATCACCGAGGGTTCTTTAAAAGCAGGCGGGCGTCATGTCACACACAACAGGGAAGAGATGCTCCTGTGTGTGTGCGTGCGTGCGTGCGCGCGCGCGTCTGGGAGCGAGAGCGGTACAAGAAAGGTGTGTGGGGGGAGGGGGGGGTGCATGTGTCTGTGTGTGTGTGTGTGTTAAGACCAGGGATTTCTGACGATCACAGCCTCGATTCTCCTCCCGAGCATCTGAAGACAGATGGGGGTCTCGGGGACGGGGGCGCGTTGAAAGCCGGCGAGCGAGCGAGCGAGCGAGCGGCGCGTCAGATCCTTTCACGTTTGAAAAGTTGATTCGAGAGCAGAAGAAAGCCTTAATGAAAAAAATAAGGGGTCCAAACATGCTGTCTGTTAAAAAGGAAAAAAAAAAAAAAACACTCACTCGCTTTAGAGTAGCAGACACCCCCCCCCCCCAAAAAAAAACCCCTTCTATGTCCCCTGAAAGAAACAATAAACTGAAAAGAAAATACATTTGACATATATTGTCATAACTTGATGAACGTGATGTTGTGTTGTTTAAAAAAAAACAAGTCGGGAATGACGTTGCAATTGAAATAACATTCCAATAGTAGAATTCTCCCGAGGGCATCTGTATCATCTCTGCTTTTATTTTGTACTAATTGTATCCCCTCGTTTTCAGAAACTTTACTTCCTGCCCTCGTGTCTCTCTGCTGTGGCGATTGTCTCCACCTGTTTGCCATCACTTTGTGTAGAAATAATCTGCTGGGCTGTTCTTTGTCCTACCATGTCTTGAACAAGCCCACATTTTCTAAACTTGGCATTTTTCATGCTACGGAGATTTGATGTTTTTTATTTTTTTTAGGGGGGCGGTTGTTTTGTTTTCTTGGCTTCCTCTGATCTTTTGTTACAACTTTTGTTCCTAGTTTTCACCAACTTTGCTGAGTTTCTTTGTTATTTTTCTTGAATGTTTTTTCGACAGGTTTTGCTGTGATTTATTTATTTTTGTTACCCTAGATTAAGACTGTTGTAAATCCCGCATTGCAGTGTTGTTTTTAAAATACTTTTATAAACCTACTCAATAAATCCATTTTGTTTTTTGGGGAAAACTGTTCAAAATACTTTTGGGTCTTTTTTGCATCCTTGTCAATCTGAAATACACTGGGAAAAAAAAGAAGGATTTGCAATAATACATTTTGAACAGGGTTAACATTTATGATTGTTGCCCCCAACTCTTTTCTGAGCAAACAATTGGACCTTTTCTGACTTTGATGGGATGGGTCGAATCGATCTCAAAATACACCGATTATCTTTGTGTGCGCACCACGCTTTAGTTGTAACTAACTCTTGTCATATTCCCGCCCGTACGACCTCACCGTTGTAACAGAACTTATTTGTTGTCATGTCAGAACTTCATTCTCCTAACTTCTTTGGACGACTAAACAAAACAGTCTGCTGTGAGACCGCAAGCACTGACATCCTCCCCGCTGGTCAAAATAAAAGGAGCCACGTGTTACTGAAATTCCAATACGGGAGGAAACGGTACATACACGCGACGGGATGACGATAATTGTCTGGCTTGGGCCGAGCGAGGCCCGGCCGGCGGGTAAAGCTCAATTACCAGCGGCCATTATTGTACTGCGCCTGTGGCGTGCAGGAATGACATTACAAAAGGTGCGAGTGGACAAAAGCGAGGAGCGGCGGTGGGAGCCCCCGTCACGCTGCTTTTTTCCCATCAGCCCCGACAGATGGCGTAGGCCCCGTCTGAGGCCACAGAAATGAGTGTCTTCAAAGGGCCTGTGTAATGGGATGCTGCATCACAGCCACATACACACACACGTGAAAATATAAAACAAAAAAAAACAAAAACAGAAAACATCAGGAAGGCTTGCTTGTTTGGCTTCTCGTCTTTTGAAGGAATCAAGTGATAAATGTTCCTTTTATCGCTGCTGAAAAAGAACATGTTCGTGTTTAAAGATCTGCCCCCCCCACATTGACTTATTTGTTGAAACGTCCACCTAGTTTTTTTTGTTTTTGTTTTTTTTTCTGTACGCGTGAGTCTTGATGCCAGAGTTGAACATTGGTCACCACAGTGGACAGCTATTCAAAAAGTGTTTTCTTTGACAATATTTGTATGTACACGTGTTAACGTTAAAGCGCAAGTCAACTCAAACTTTTTTTTTTTCAAGAAAAAGCAGGCCGACTAGTTGAAACACGGCATTCTGATTAATATTGCGTTAGTGGAATGAGTGTTAATCCACTCGTTTTTAGCCATCTCTGGGGGCGGCCATTTTGTCTTCTGTCGACTGAAAATGACATCACAACTGCTCACAACGACCCTGACCTGTTTTCTGAATCTGAGCCGTGATCAAAAAAGTAAAGCATTTCTCTGTCTCACTGTGTCTATTTCACATGTGATTTTATTAGGGGAAGACACCTCACAATTTGATTAATTTATTATTCAATAAATATCACAATTTTAAATTACGATTATCACGGTTTGACACATCTTTATTCCCTCATTCAGGATTTTTTTCCCCCTTCACTTTGTGGCCACTTCATACTTGTCTTTATCCATTAAGTAAACAGACACATTTATTTCCATGATCTTTTATTTACTAAAATCTTTAATTTATTCAAATCCTTAGTGGTTTTCATAGATTTCTGTACTAGCTAAGGTCTCTCAAAACAAAACAAAAAACAAAACAAAAAAACGATTAGCTTATTCAGCAAATTCAATCTGCACCAACAGTGCTTTGGTTTTGGTCACGTTGTAGATTTCGGGAACTGCTTTCTGGGCAAAATGCTTACGCATCGGGAGTCTGTGATTAAAGGTTGTATAAATAAACTTGACTTGACTACAATGGATAGCTAAAGTTGCACATGAGTCACTGGAGTGGACAGATATTCTAAAGCTGTTTTCTTTCATATGCAAGTGTCTTGACGTCAAAGTTGCACATCAATCACTACACAGTTACTCAAAAGCTATTTCCTTCTTCATGCTGAGTCTTGAAGTTGAGGTTGCGCATCAGTCGCAACAGTAGACAGCTAATCAAAAGATTTATTCTTTATTCAGTGTCTGCGGGGACACACTCATTGACACGCAACTGATATACAAACTCGACAGTTAATTTGTAATTACACCCTGTTTGTCATGGCAAAACGTAAGTTGAGTGTTTATGACTTTTATGAAAAATGTATTGGGTTATATAATTTTTGTTTTCTTCAATGCATTTCAGTAGACATCAATTATACACGAATTTGGGCTATTCGTGGGCCAGACCGGTCCCTATCCACCACAAACGGGCGGAGGGGGGGGGGGGGGGGGCGATTGTATTCACGTGTCAACAGTCACAGATATGCCACGTCCTGCGTGGAATCTGAATCAAAGGTTGTGGAAATGGTGTGCCATCAAAGATATTTTTGGGAGAAAGAACAAGATAGGAGGGAGGAATAAGATGAAGAGGGGGAAGTGTGACTTCAAACCTTCACATGAAAAGGAATGAATAATTGCATGCGCTGTTGTTTTTTGGTGCTCACGATTGAGATTGGCGGAGCCGGAAAGCTTTGATTACAGGCAGCCTTCCTGAAGACCGGCCACCTCTCGTGAGTCCAGTTAGATCGAGTAGGAAGGGGTCCTGTTCCCCTTCCAGGAATCCCCCATTCCTGTTCAAAATGGCAAAAATGTGGAAAGCTGACACTCATCAAAATATTGTGCATTAAAGCGCAGCATAATGCTGGGTACCTTTCTTTCTGTTAAGTACAACATCAGTCCAAACTCCAGACAGTGTTAATTTTGAAGAGTGTCGAGTCCACTGCAGTGACTGATGCACTGATGCTGGAGTGGGGGAGAGAAGCGGGAGTAAAATAGGCCAAAATCCAGGAGGGAAAAAAAAAAAAAAAAAGAGGCCGAGGCGGTTACTTCAGTCGGAAAGTCCGTATTTGTTGTTGACAAATAATACGGTCGGTTACTCTTTGTTAGGGCCTGGGCTGCTTAATTCTTATGCCACAAACATAATGTTAATCAGATACTGTGATTGACACCGGTGGTTTGAGTTCCTGGTTAAGAAAATCAACCATAAAAAGCAAACAAATGTCTAACCTTAAAGAAACTCACCAATATCTCCACTAGAATCGAACATGCTCGCAGTTGCTAACATCCGACATAGAAGCGATCGGTGTAGGCCCATCAAGTCGGAGAGAAGCTGTAGTCTGCTCTACCCATCAGGAGCCTACTTCATCTTTTGATGAAGCCGACGGAAAACTAAAAGGAAGGATTTTTAGAGTCATTCCGCTCCCTGCTGGCGAGAAGAACCTCCAAGCGCAGTCCCACCGCCTCGCCTCTAAGTGGGGAGCGAGGGTGCACTTCTTCGGAGCTTCCTGTTTCCTGTGGCACAGACGGAAAGTCGCCGGTGGTGACGATACTGCCTGAACAAAATACAAACAATGGGAAAGAAACACAAGAAACACAAGTCGGACAAACACGGATATGAAGGTATTCGATCGACGTGTTTATTTAACTCCTAACGACTCATTAAAGGTCTCTTTTTTTCTCGGCGTTTTTGTTTAAATACTTGATGATCAGGCGCGAAGGTACGTTCGTATTCTTCACCGAGGACTTAGCTTCGATGCTAATATCATCGTTAAACTACTTTATCTTGTTACCCGAGTATGTTATTACACTGAATTAAATGTGGAAAAGACGATTTTGGATCAAAACTTACCGGGGTGTATCTGATTTTTCCATTTTTGGTAATTACACGGTTTGTAGCTGTCACTGACTAGACTGTTGTCACTACGATTGATAAGCGTTAGCATTTCAATGAGTTTTGCCGTTAGATCGCCAGTTAGCTAGTTAGCATGTCTCTATAGGCTTGTGCCATGAATTGTCCAGCGTTTGCGATGCTATATGTGTCGTTGCTAGGTAACCATCGTGTTGCTATTGTATTATAACATCATATGTTGCTGAAATGAACCCTGCCCATTAGCGCACTTTAGTCATTTGAGTGAGGTCTACTTTAGGAGTGAGCTTGTTGTGAAACGCGCCATACAAATAAAAATGTATTGCATTGCATTGCATTGTATTGTATTGTTTTAAAAGCAGTGATTTATTTATGCGTTGAAAAACATTGGCCCTGTGGTATATCCCTTGCCAGCTGTAAATAATTTCAATAGGTGTCATTGCATCGGTTGCGCAGGTTTACATTCTATTATGCTGAAAATATTGATTTCAAAATTTCTATATATTAAGGGTTTTGTTTACATACACTGACAAAAGGGACATTTTTCCATGAGAAACCCCATTTCAATGGAAACTCATGCAAATCCTGGTAAAAAAAAAAAATTAAAGCTTGTTTGCTATCAGGAAACATACAGCAAATCCCAGAAGGGAGAAAAGCTCACCAATAGTAATTTGAATAATCAGAATTTTGTAGGGAAAAAAAAGTTTGAGGTTTGATTTTAAGGCCATATCGTCCGGCACTTGAATGCCTCCCATGGTTGTTTTTGCAGAATACACAGAGAGACCGCTCAAGCTGGTCTTAAAGGTGTCCGGCAACGAGGTGACCACCGGGAGCTCCAGCCGGGACACTTTTTACGATGACCAATCGCCGGACTGTGATAAGGCCAAAGACAAGAAGAAGAAGAAAAAGAAGGACAAAGAGAGGAACTGTGGCACACCGGACAGCGACAAAGGGAAAAAGAAGGTAATGAAGCTTCTGTTCTCTCGATGATTTTAATTGATTGATTGATTGATTGCCGTTGTTATGGTAGGTGATCAAAAAGAAGAAGGGCAACGATGGGGATGGAGAGGACGAACGGGAAAACTGCAGGACTCCCATCCGATCGGAGCTAGATAAACTGGAAGGTATCCTAAAACAAACACACAGTCTTCTTTGCAGTTTACCATATTGATTTTTTTGTTTTTTGTTTATGACACCTTCAGCAGAGAAAGAACAAACCCCCCTACAGGAAGCACTGAACCAGCTCATCAGACAGCTCCAAAGGTATGCCACCATTTTGTCGACACTCTCTTGGTCACAGCGGTTAGTGACAATTACACTGACGGACGATGAACCCACTTCCGTCATTTTTGTCAAAAGTATCATGCCATTCGTCAATTGTCAGCAAAATGGGCATCTGTCAGTGACGGTCTGACGCAATGCCCACTTCTGCTTATTCGACTTTCCACCAATCTAATCGCACGTATCAGATCAGCCAATATTTTGCATATGTTGACGAATTGAGACGTTGCAGCCGCAGTGTTCCCACATACGCATTTATCGATGGTGAGCTGCCACAAATTCATTTGTCCCCCGCTGATTAATTTTGGTGCTACTTGTCAATTGTCTTTGTTTGTATAGTCGGGAATGGATTCATGGCATTTCAATTCCTGAATAGGGAATATTGATTTGATAAACGAGTACAGTGAGTTACGAGCTTGGTCACCGAACAAATGAAGTCAAAGTCACCGCTATTATGATATATGTATTAATAATGTCGTGTTTGTTGTCGGGGACAGGAAAGACCCGAGTGCGTTTTTCACCTTCCCCGTGACAGACCTGATCGCTCCGGGCTACTCGGCCGTCATCAAGCAGCCCATGGATTTCAGCACCATCAAAGACAAAGTCAAGAAACAATACTACGCCTCTCTGGACGAGCTCAAGGTACGAGTCGTTGTTAGATATACACTACATTGCATTAGAATGTACTGACAGCTCTTTCCCCCCCCCCCACATTTTATGTCAAAGCCTATTTCAAAATTCATTAAATTAATGTTACACACTAAAGTGACATGCACCACAGTCATATTAAACAAAGCTTTTAAAAAAAAAAAAGTTTGTTATTTTTCAGTTGAAGATGTTAACGCATTCATTGTCGGACATTTTCAGACCCTCTTTTACCCTCACGTTTGAAAAAAATATAGTTCCTGGCATTGAATGTCCGGACTGTGAAAAGACAAATAAATTCGTCAATGGCAATGAATGAGTTAAAAAAAAAAAAAAAACGTAATTGAACTGAATTGCACAAGCTTTTAGTTCAGCGTTAGCATAGCGAAATCGCATTCTCTAATGTTCAACGTCGTCACCGTAGATCGACTTCAGGACAATGTGCGAGAACGCCATGGCGTACAACAAGCCCGAAACCATCTACCACAAAGCCGCTCGCAAGCTGCTGCACTCAGGCATGAAGATCCTCAGCAAGGTACGCAAAGCACATTTACCACTCCGGGGCAGCACAACGCTTTTCAACATACTTCCCACCATCCCTCCACCTTACAGGAGCGTCTGGAGAGCCTGAAACAGAGCATTGAGTTCATGTCCGGTCTGGATCCGTCTGACAAGGCCGCCCGCAAGTTTCAAGCTCAAGGGCCGGCCTGCCTGGTGAACAAAAGAGAAGCCGGCACAGAGGGCAGCGAGCGCTCGCAGACGCCCGGCACGCCCAGGTTTTCCTTCAACCTCTTACTAACACTTTTCTCTCTGCTGGTATCACTCAGCATCCACCAGCGTGTTATTTATTATTATTATTATTTTTTTTTTTTTTGGCTCTGACGCCCCCTTTAAACGCAGTTGCGTGGGGCCGCAGGCGGAGAACGCCAGGAATGCCTTTGAGCGTGCCCCGTCTCGTTCCGTGACGTCTTTGTCGTTCCGCCTGCTACGAAAAACACCTGCGGTGCCAAATATCAAACCGGCAGGTGTGCTGAAACATTTTCCACCAAGAGACACTGAATTCTGACGTCATGTGCCACCAACCGCTGCAGGAACCGGACTTAAAGGCACACACGTTTGGAATTGGAATGTCGACAGCCAAATGCCAGCGTGCTAAACTGTTGGGTTTGGTTCACAGCTAGCACGCTAGCAACCTGCCTACACCCATGTAGTCATCATTCACTGACAGGAGAATTTAGGTTGCTAGCATGCTAGGTGTTTGCATACAAAATTGTTAGAAAGTTACCATTCAACCGAAGAAGTCGATCTAAAGTGTAAGTCGTTGTGACGTGTGCGCATATTTGCAATATGGGTTGTTGTGAGAGGTTAGCAAGCTAGCTGTTAGCATTCTGCCTTTGAAGTAAACGTTCCACTTTATGGTGTGGAACTTTATACCATATTTTTGTGCTTTGCTACCCACAAAAGAATTTCTAATGATGCACATTGTACTCTGAGCAGACTGAGGGATAGAACAGCAAACTGAAGACTCTTTTGTCGCCTTTCAATTGCGACCAGACGAGACAAGGACGCCAAGAAAGAAGAGGCTGAGAAAGAGCTCGAGGAAATCCGCAAGGTCATCGAGGAGTCCGGGGGGAAACTGTCAAACCGAGTGCTGCAGTGCGACGTGAGCAAACATGTCGGACGCAACGAGATGACTGCCTTGGATGTTCTAACGTTTGTTTGCCGCCCAACCACCTCCCGCCCCCCCCCCCCCCCCCCACCAGTTGGAGTTTAGCAGACAGAGGCAATCTGACGGCTCCACCACTCTGGCTTTTGTCAACCCGGCCGATCCGTCAGCAGGAGGTAAAGTCAATCAACTGCAGCGAGACTATGGCATCGCTAAATCAAAACACTTCCAAAAGCATCCGATCCGATTCCTTTGCTGTCCTGTGCGAGCAGGCAAGCGCTCTTGGGACGCGCAAATCCTCTTTCACACAGAGCTCCAGCGATTGTTGCAGTACTATTTTTTTTTTTTGTTTTTGTTTGACACAGAACCCAGCAAAACAGATCATACAGACTTTCTCTGCCTTTGCCGTTCCCTTCGAACCCCTCTCATGTGATTGCTTCCGCAGAGGCGGGACACTGCCCCGTCAAGCTGGGCATGATGTCCACCCGCCTGCAGAGCGGCGTCAACTGCCTCCAGGGCTTCCGGGAGGACAAGAGGAACCGCATCACTCCTGGTAGCGCCCCCCGCCCCCACCCCAAAAAAAAACATGCACTCAAGTTCGCCACTGACAAAAAACATTTCATGCGCTTGGCAGTTTCCTACATGAATTACGGGCCGTTCACATCTTACGCCCCCGCCTACGACTCCAGCTTCTCCAACGTAAGTAAGGACGACTCGGACCTCATCTACAGCCTCTACGGGGACGAGTCCAGCCAGCAGGGCTCGGACAGGTCAGTTTGTGCGTCCGTAGCGGGGGTGGGGGACTCGAGTCACATGACCTGACTGGAGTTGGCACTTTTAGGACTTGCTTGGCTTACAACTTTGGAACGATTCAATTGGACTTTTCAGCTGGTAAAGATGAAAGTTGACTTGAACTACATTACTTGACACATCTTACATGGTTACATTTGAAAATATGTATTTTCAAGGTAGTGTTCCTTTTTTTATTTTATTTTATTTTTTTAAAGAAAAGTATTTTTTTTCTGTTAGCGCACACAAACCTGGTGCTCAACAAAGGTAATGACGTGACTCGACAAGGGACTTGCATGAAACATGAACGTTAAGACCTGTGACCTACTTATGACTTGCACATATGTGACTTACTCCCACTTCTATTCCATCGATATTATAGTCACTTGGTAATCAACGAGATCAATACGTGTGCTCGACAGCTTGTCGGAGTTCCTGTCCAAGTCGGATGAATATGTGTACAAAATGGCCGACAACCTTCTGGACGCCTTGACTAACGGCGAGCATTCGAAAAAACTTAAGGAGAGCGAACCAGTAAGCCTTTGCTCCTTGATTTATTTATAGGTATATTTTTTTAACTCATTCACTGCCATTGACGTGTTTATTTGTCTTTTCACAGTCCAGCCATTCAATCCCAGGAATTTATTTATATATATTTTTTTTTTACATTTTTTTCAAACGTTAGGGTAAAAGTGGTTCTGAAAATCTCTGGCAGTGAATTGAGTTAAATAACACATAACACAACAGGAACTTGATTGTGTTTGTGTGTGTCCAGCAGGTTGAGGAGCCTTCACAAGAGGACAAAGCTGACGCAGAGGTGAGTCAAGTGTGTGTGTGTGTGTGTGTGTGTTGGGTGGATTCAGAGGCTCCACGCACCTGTTTGCCGCCTCTCACATACCAGCGCAAAATGTCCGTGAAACTGGGGGTGGGGGTGGGGGGGTAGGTTGAGCAGAGCCTCACCAGCATGTGACGTTTGGAAGTGAAAGCGCACGTTCTACTGAGCAGCTGTGTCAACATGGCGGCCGCTCACTGTGATCCAAATGGAAACATCTTCAAAACACAGCCGGCCGAGACCCCGGAGGGGAGTTTTGTGTTTTCATTCGCCGCCTGCTGAATGGCCCCTCACAGCGCGCGCACACTTTAGTCTGTCTTGCTTGCCATTTTTGGCCGCCCTCCAGTTAACTCGCGTCCCTCCAGCTCGCCAGTCACAGCTTATTACACGTTTACATTTCTGCCAGCAGAGTTGCCCGTGAAATCTTTTCAAAACGGGGTGCCGTCGTCAGCCTCATGGCGAGTCATCAAACTTTGCTGCCGTGCTGCCAGAACTCAAATGTTTATAGTTTAGTGTTGCCCGTCTGTCTAATTTGGTGGCAGTCGGACAAAATCTTGACGGCAAGTTCCGTATTTAAGGACCCCTGGAAACGGCCAAAATGGCCGCTTATCGACTAAAATGACTCGCGGTGAGTGTACAAAGTCCGCCGCCATGCATGTCGAAAAGAAAAAATAATTACAATTCAGTCACCTGTTTGTCTCATATATAAATTGGTAGCAGTCACTGCCCAAAGGGACCATTTAATTAATTGCAAAGCTCATGAAAAGTAGCACAGCGCGCTCACATCGACGACGCAAGGGAAGACGCACACGGAAGCGGGCGTGTTTGATCAAAGGAGCGGCAAAATGGAGGATGTGGGCAGAAAAATGTAAAAAAAAAAACAAAAACAGAAGGACAACACAAATCAGTGATATTAACCTATTGTGTCCCGGCGTACTTTGTAGGTGTCTTCATTTTATCTTGAACACTTCCAAATCTTTGAGTAGTGTTGACAATATTTGTCATACTTCTACTCAGCTGGTCTAAAGGTCATAAATGTATAGCCATAAAACTACTGTATTATGACGCATGCTTAGAAACAGTTGCTTGACTTGAAATGTTTCTATATAAACAAATACATAAATATAAAAATATATCGTCAGTTTGTTACCAAATGTGAAGCACGTGCAGTAGACAGGTGGGCGACGCTAAACCGCCCAACATTTTGAGTTGTGGGCGGAGCATGGCGGCAGTGTTTTATGACTTGGCACGGACAACGTTACACTATATGACAATACACATATTTGGGAAAATTCAGCCACCGAAGCCAGTTTCACTTAGCAACATGAAATTTGGTTGGTAGCATGTCATGAGTAGACCCATAAAAAGTCTCAAGAAGTCATGTCTGGAATGACACGGGAAGTCTGGCATTTTGTTTTAAAGCTGCCATTTCTGGAAGACCGACTCAATGAGGAGATTTTGTACAAATGCCACCAAAATCTGAAACACAGATGGCAGATGCTAAAATGTCTTGAGTGTAGTCATGATACATGTGACGTTGGTTGGTACATGATACCGGCTCCAGGGGATGAATGTCAACAAAATTCCAGAAATGGCTTCCCCTCCCTGGCATCGAAGAGTGTTTCGTCACTACCTTCATGTTCTCTCACCACATGCAATGTTTATTTTTCCTCCTTTAGGCATTCCAACCAGACGCTTCGGGATGCGGTAAAACGGAGCCTCTTGCTGCTGAGGAGCTCTCTGGAGGTATAAAAAAAAAAAAAAAAAAAATCAACACTACAGACATTGATCAAGGAGACATGATGTGCCTCATTGAGGATCAATAACATCGATTGCGTGTGTTTTCGTGGCAGCGGACGTGCAGCAGAAACTGGACGAGACCACGCGGCTCCTGCGGGAGCTGAACGAGGCGCAGAGGGAACGTCTGAGTGCCAAACAGCCGCCCAACATGATTTGCCTGCTGGCGCCCAGCACCAAGGAGTTGGAGCTGGGTAAAAAGAAATCTTTGCGTTACTATTGTTACCGTCATTTCCGGACTATAAGCAGCGACCTTTTTCACACGCTTTGATAAACGTTTTTTTTTTTTTTTTTTATGCATTTTAAATGTACACTAAAAAAAAAAAAAAAAAAACACCAGGCCAATAATTTTGGTAAATCTTGTTGAAATAACTTTTTTTTTTTTTTTTACAGAATGTATAGAATCAGATCATGATTTTATATTCAGGATAAAGTTACGTTCAAGCCATAAACTGTTCAATTTCTTTGAGCTGGACTTAATAGTTTTCAATATGATTGCTTTTAAAATGACACCCTGTATTTCCACAAACAACGAAAAAGGACGTTTACAGAAAAATCTTACTGCGCATGCCATGTTTTGGTGTGTCTGTCTGCAGCTGAGAAGGTAATGGGCAACCTGGCCGAACTGACGGGCCGAGTGGCCCCGTGCGACATCAGCAGCATTTGGGCCATCAGGAAGGCCATGGGCATCGCGCTCCCTCCCGAGCACCTCATCGACCTCACTACGGGTGAATGCCTCCATCTCACGTCTAATTCACACAGGGAAGAGTTTAACCTAAATTGTACAATTTGCGAATTTGGCTGCAATATTCAGGGGAAAAAAGTAGATAGTATTTTTACGGTACAGTACAGTTTTGTAATGCCACCACAGAATGGTAGCAGTGATGGCAAAGGAACATTTCGCTAACCATAGAGCAAGAAATTGTGACATTATAAACTCCAAACCAGTCGGGGTAGCTATTTCTTTTTGCTTTGTTTTGTGGTAACCGTAAAACAAACAAAATGGAGTGTTTGTCTGTTGGCTACAATATGAGCAATACAATTAAATATCAACTATGAATTTGTCTGGACAGATGCTAATGCTAAGTAATGCTAGTATTGCTGTCCATTGAATTGTACAGTTTATTCTTTAGAAGAAATAGAGAACATAAACAGCGTTGTGTTTCTGTTTAAAAATCACAATAACACAGGTCAACAAATTTGTATTTTTTTTTTTTAATCAGAGATGCAAGTATACTTTTCTAGAAATTTTGTAATGCAGTGATAAATTTATTCAAATTTATGAACTATGGGTTAGGTTCAGCAACATGTTTTTTCTGAAACCTCATAGCTATAAATTAAAACACACAACTTACGTTAAAATGCATATTGCGTAAGCTTTTATGGTCAAACTTGAAAATATCTCAAAAACCTAATATGCTAGAAAAAGCAGCATAAAAAGATACATTGAGGGACACACAAATCCATCTCTGATTAAAATTTGCTGTTGACCGGTGTAATTAGCATTTGGTTTGAAACTCACCTATATGTTCCCGTTTATGTGTTTCAGTGCGTGAGATGGCCGAACCCATGGACACCACGCCAAGTTGTCAGGATGCGCTGCCCATCACTGCCGTCTAATAACTTAAAACTTTTTTTTTTTTTTTTACAAATAAAAATCCGCATTGTGTGACATTCAATAAACATTTTTTTTTAATTAACCAACCATAGACCCATTGTGAATAATTTATTTCAAACATTTTGTTCACACGCAAGAAAAGGCCAACTATACAACAGAGTTAATCGTAATATCCACACTTACAGACAAGACGGTTAGTGGAGTAAGGCCACGAGATGAATGCTCCAGAGTAAGTCCTGCTTGAGAAGAGACACGCCTCACGAGTAAGCACGTAGCAGCCATGATGACATGAGAACATGCTTGCCAACGACACAGCTGTACAGATTGTCCCGTTAAAAAAACACACAAAACATGACCCGCCGAACCACAGCGCGCGTCTTGCTCATTACACAGTAACAAAGCCGACAAAATGATCCGCATACAGAATCTGTTGTTTTATCGGACACAAAAAAAAAAAAAAAAGTCTACATAAAAATGGTTTAGTACGATACATTTTCTTTCATGGTCCTTAAAGTACAAAAGTTACAGGTGTTCCTCCAAAGGCCATAATGCAAGTACATGTATCCTGGTGTAAATGTGTATTTTGGGGGTCCACGCGAGTCCCCAAAATCAGCCTCACAACATCGGTTACAACGATCGACAAAGTTTGGGTGGGTATGTCATGTCACGTGACAAAAAAAGTTGCACAAATGTCTCAAGGGTCTTTGCCCAGAATTTAACTACTCAGTTGCGTCCCCCCCCCCCGCGTCCCTCATCATGGCGCCAGCAAATCGCAAAATCCTGCATGGATGTTTTATCAAGACAGGATGCACCAAAATGAATGCAGAACCTATACTGTGAAACGCACAGGTCTATTCCTGTACGCTGTATTGCAGTCGCTCTTCGTGCCGCGGGGGGGAAAGGGGGGGGGGGCGTCGCGCAAACACTTGCCTCGTGCGGACAAGCGAGCGTTGCATTTTTGGAGCGTGACCTACCGACCTCAGCTGAGGCCCATGCCTTGCTGTTTGCTGGTGTCCGTACACACAAAGAAAGTCTTGAGCTCGCCTTTGCCTTTCACGCTGATGAAGCCGCGGCACTCGCACGAGTAGCCGAGCCTGTGAAGCACGTCCGACGTCTCCTCCGTCACCTGCCGGTTAACACGCACACGGCACACTCATTTTGTCTTGGGGTTATTGACACCTGAACTAAGCGTGAGATAAGCTTTTCCTAGTGTAGTGCGCTAGCTACTAATTAGCTGTCGCTAGCTTCGGACGTACTTGTATCTTTCCCAGCTCGCCGGTGCTCTCCATCCTGCTGGCCACGTTGACCGTGTTGCCCCAGATGTCGTATTGAGGCTTCCTGGCACCGATCACGCCGGCGATCACGGGACCGTGGTTAATACCTGTGGAACGACGACCAACCAACCACGAAGAGAACGTCAGCGGACGCCCGTTTTTCTGACGTGTTTTTGGGGGACCGACTGACGATGCCGGTGGACTTCTGACGGACGATTGCAATTCGCTTCGTCGCAGAAAAAAACGGACAGACGGATGACGGAATAAGCCACTGTGTACGGCGACACGCGGCGTCATGACTCAAATGGACGTCGGTTCCGCTTGTTACTTTCAACTGTCAATAAAACACTTGATATTCATGTCACTCACCACATGAATGAAGCAGCCGCTTTCCTCCTCGCTCCAAAAGTGTGCTTTTGTACTGCGTTGCGTCTCTGAGCTTGTTTACCTCTGCTTGTATATTTGCGATGGGTTTCGCGCCAAACAACGCATACAAGCACTTCCTACGGAGCCCCTAAGGTGACATGGAAGTAAAAAAAAAGAAAACTTTGCGTTCCCTCGCAAAGATTGCGAGATAACGCAAAGTTTTTTCTGCGAGGGAATGCATTTTGTTTTAAATTCGTGTTTATGTACTTCCGGGTCAGTTTAGCAGCTAGCCTAGCCTCTAATGCGCGGCTTTTTGAGAGACGGAGAAACCGTGCTTATGATCAAAAACTGATTTTAGGTCTTTGTATTACAGGCGAATTTCAAATCAATTCCATTAAACACACCCACGGCTGAAAACGCTCCCTTTGTTGCTTTTGTTTACCCGGAAAATGACCCGTAAGTACATAAACACGCATTTAAAAAAAAATGCGTTCCCCTCGCCAAAATATGTGCGATATCTCTCAATCTTTGCGAGGGAACGCAAAGTTGTTGTTTTTTTTTTACTTCCATGCCACCTTAGGGGCTCCGTAACTTCCTGCACTACAAAGATCAGCATCCCGAGTGTCTCCATCGTGTGTATTTGCGCGCCGGCAGCATCTTTGCCTTTTTTCGCCCTCCTCTCCTCTTACCCCATCCACTTCTCAGCTGTTTTGCTAAGTACAGCATCTTATGCTTCTGATTGTAATGTATTTGTTTTTTGTTTTTTTTATAGGAAATTTCATATATAAAAATGTGACGTCAATTTCGACTGACGGTGAAATCCGACATATGCGGAAATTCGTGTTACATCGCCAGTGTAGGAACGGAACATGATCGTAAAATGAGGACTCCCTGTGTGTGTTTGTGTGTACATGTACATATATGTGTATGTACATATACGTGTATGTAGATGTGTGTGTATATATATATATATATACACACACACGTGTGTATACGACTTTGCTTAGTTTTGCCAAGTGAGATGACATAAGCTTTCCCATCCGTCCCCACACGAACGCACACATTCTCTCTCTGTCTCCTAAAGGTTTGTGTGTTTGAGCGCACACCCACCCACGCGCAGCCTGAAGGTGTTGAAGGAATGTCGGTTGATGCCGTCCAACTTGCCGACGAGCGCCACGGCAAACTCCACCATGATGCCGATCTGCGCCTGCTGGCGCTCCCTGTCCTGGAAGCACAAACGTCGCACATTGGGTCACGTCGACGCAGTGCGGAGGCATACCATTTGGAGTGGAGGCAAAATGTTGTGGCCAATGTCTCCCAAAAATCAAAGATCGGTTACATACACGTAAAGAATTCCAGCAAGTGGAGGTGAGAGTGGACAAAAGCTATCAAGCGCCACTGGGTGACACTGTGGCTTCCTGTTCCCTCTCAAGGGCACGCCAATTAAGCCTCGCCCAAGGGTGGTTTTACGTGATTGTAGTTCTATTTTTGTTTGATTACTAGTATTGTTTTTTATAAATTTGCATTTTGCATTACAAAATAAATCATACACATTCCTATATTTTTCTAAATTATTTGTATTCTTTTTTTTCCATTAAAACCATTTTTAATTACTTATTAACTTATTTAATTACTTATTAACTTATTTTAAATGTTTCTAAAATTTTTAAAGCTTTCCTTTATTCTTATTTATATTATTATTGTTTTGTTATTTTTTCAAATGATTCTTAATGTTAATTTCTCATTTGTTTCAAATTTTTGCTTATCTTAATTTCTATAAAATTATTTGGATTTTCAGCGTTTTATTTTTCATTCTTGTTTTTACTTTTTGTATATATCATTTTTCATTTTCTTTTATTTCTACATACACTAATTCATTATACCTTATTTGATGAATCATAAAATCAAAAATATCAATTGTTTATATACACACACATTTTTTATGGCAGTAAAATCCCCCTAAAAAAAGTAGAAAAAGTATATATTTTTTAAACACAATGACAGAATTGTTCAAAAACAGTAAAAACGCAATTCCATAAAATACACATATATAAAAAGAACAGCATTTCAATGGGCATCAATCGTGCAAAGGATTTTCCTTCCAACCTATTCTACACGAATAGCAGGGTACATATTGTATCATTCTTATTAGCGCGCAAACAGGCCCCGAAGGCCCCAGTTCCGCCACCCCACCTGGTTGTTCTCCTGACCGAGCGTCCCGCTGAGGCCCGCCGCCGCCATGTACGTGCTGCCGATGGTCTTGATCTTCTCCACGCCGCTGAACTTGGGCTTGGACAGCAGCTGTCGGGAGAACAACGCCGTCATCCCGTCAGGCGGCGATTCCACCGCGTGTCCGCGACACGCGCGCGAGCAAAGGAGCGGCGGGGTGCCTCCGGCCGGCCCGGCGAACCTCGTCGAAGTCGGCGATGATCTCATTGAGGAGCCTCAGGCACTCCAGGCCCTCCTTGTTGATGTCGCACTCGGTGTAGAACTCCTTGAAGTCGGGCACCGAGGCGAACATCACGCACACGCAGTCGTACGACTTGTAGTAGAGGTCCTGTTCGCGGGAGGGGGAGGGCAGTGAGATTCCCATAGGCACAGCCGCTGCGGCTTGACACGTTCACATGGGTCCGAATGCTCCCGATACACATATACGTCCGCCGTGGGTGTCTTGGGCACGGCCGGCGCCTCACCTCGTTTTTCTTGTTCTCGCCGACAAAGAGCGAGGCCACGTGGGCGGGCAGCACGTTCTCAAGCAGCAGGCGGTTCAGGTTCTCTCGGGTCTCGATCTCGTCTTGCTCCGTGCGGTTCTTGTACTTGAGCAGGAAGTCCTGGCGGAAGCACGACTCGTTCTGACACACACACACACGCGCCATTGTTTTTGGGAATGAGGATGAGGAGGGGGAGGATGATGATGAAGAGTAGAGTGGGCGAGCACCTGCTGTGAGATGATGAGCATGGTGACCAGGAACAAGGTGATGTAGATGCAGCTCATCACCTGGGGGTGCTTCACCAGGCCCACCAGCCTCAAAATCGACTCGTCCGATAGGCTGGGGACAACAAAGCCACTCAGTCGGACACTGGAACAGTGCATTGAAATCATTTTCTCTTTGATATCTTTTATTTGTAGTTCCATGTTTCTTTTGAATTTTTTCACATTTGAGGTTTTTTTTGTTGTTGTTTTTTTTTTGAGTTCACTTTGTGCATTTGTATATTAAAAAAAAAAAAAGTTATATTTTTTCTTACCTTGAGAAATTATACTTCCAATCATTTTCATTTTTCCTCACATCATGGGTTTTTAAATCTCATTTTTAAAAATGTTTTTATTTTTAAAATGTAACATTGTAGCTATTTTAATTCTTGTTCATTTTTTGTTGATGTTTTCATTTCTCTTGTCTTTGTCCTCATTTTTGTTTTTAATTTCATTGTTCATTTTTATTTTACTTTGTATTTACAATTTATTTTAAAAATTGTACTTTTAGTTTTTGGTCATTTTTGTAACTTGTATTTTACATTCTTATTTTTTAAGTTTTAATTCATATCTTTTTCATGCCTACATTTTTCTTGTAGTTCATTTTTTTTCAATTTACTTTTATTTAGTTCTTGATTTTGATGTGTACATAATGTTTTGTTTTTTTTTACTTGTACATTGCATCATTTTCATTGTCTTTTTTTTTAACCAATTTCCCTTACTTTTTTGTTCTGCAATTTTTTCCCCTTTTTGTATATTCTTATGCTCAGGTTTTAACTCAATTCTTCTTTCTAATTCTTCCTAGCTTTTCTATGTGTGAGCCATTCATTACAATTACTGTCCTAACATTTATTCCAGATTGGAAAAAGGAGCAGTTAATTTAACAGATGCATTTATTCTTTTTTATTTTTTATTTTAGCACCCGGCGACCAACTGTGGCACAACGAAGCGGGACGGGCTTCAATGGAAACGTGTCGTGTAAAATATCAATTCACCTGGCAGACAAGGTAGGTGCTGCCATTTTGGTTAGCAATGAAGTGTCTACCAACCGAGATGATGACACTTTTGACCCATTGCGTTTCTAAGGGAGGTGTTTTATTTTTTTCTGTTGCACCAAAGAGTTGTTTTTAAGAGTTTCATGCACATTTTGATACACATTTTAAAAAGCTTGTTTCGGAGCAACTGTCCATCACAAAAACAGTTGCGTAACACACTTTCTACGTCAGCGCGTGGCTCTAAATCCCCCCTCCCCCCCATGTGACCGGATACTTGGCTTTGCCACACAGCGGCTTTTTTTTTTTTTTTTTTTTTTTTTAAGAATTATTATTACATGAGCGACCTTATCGCCGTACGGAGTCCCACCTGCTGCAGTTGCCCTCTCCGGTAATCTGAGCGTGGAGGACGTTTGCGTAGGCCACAAAGAGTTGCTTGTTGGTGCTGAGGATGATGATGATGTAGTACGCGCTGGACGACAGGGCGAGGAAGAGCACTTTGAGCTCCAAGCTGACCCGCAGGAACACGCCGCAAGCCATCAGGGAAAGGATGCAGCAGTACACAGAATACTGGCGGGAGAGCCACAGTGGAGACAATTCTAAGTCATACCGATGAACGCGTTCAACACGAGTACACGCGTGAGAAAGTGTCGACGGAATCTATTCATAAAGAGCGGCATCAAATAATTTGGAATAAGGGGAGAAAATGCCTTCACAGTTAGTATACTGGAGAATTCATTTCAAACCTTGATTAAAAAAAAAACAACAACAACAAAGATTTAAACATGGGGAATAATAAAACAAATAAAGTGTGTACTCAGATTTGCTTTTGTACAAGTCTGCTGAGAGTAAAACTAATTTGAAACATTAGTTAAAGGAAAAAGTATTTCAATTCAGACTTATATTAGGGAAATGAAAAAAATTGTTGCTCAAGTCTGCTCCTAAATAATGTTAAGTATAAAAAGAAGTACAAAATGCATGACAAAAACACCCGGACAAGTGATGAAAAGCTTGACAATTGTAAATGAAATCATGTGACTGTGCAGCCGGTTTGCTGTGTTAACCAAAAACATTCCAGCATGAACTATTCAACATTTCCGAAGACTGAAGAGAAAAAAAAAAAAAAAAAAAAAAAAAATCACTTAAAGCCTTTTTTTTTTGTTTTGTATTTTAAAAATATTTCCTTTGATATTTCTTTTTCTTTTCCAATTAATAATAAATAAACTGCTTTTTTACACGCGGGGCGTCAAGCTTCTCTTTCTAATCTAGCTACAAAATGCTAATCCCCTCACAGGCAGATAGAAGAGTCCTCCGTGTAATCCCAGTCGCTGGGAATCATTTGCGTGAGCCAGGGTGGAAACGTCACCACTGGAACATTCTGGAACATGTGCCTGGACGAAGCACTGCGGGATAGAAGGAAAAGAAGGTCGGAAAACTGAAATGAGCCAAAGTGCAAAGCTTGGATCTTGTTTTTTTCTTTTTTTTTTTTTTTTTTTTAACTCATTCACTGCCGTTGACCAATTGACTTGTCTTTTCACAGTCAATCCCAGGAATTTATTTATATTTTTTTCCGCATTTTTTTTTTTTTTCAAACATGAAGTGTAAAAGAGGGTCTGAAAATGCCTGGCAGTGAATGAGTGCATGAGACGGGTATTTTGCTCACCAGGTTGAAGACCGCCAAGAGGACGATGACGGCGGTGGTGACGGCGGCCAGCGGGAGGCGCACGCACGGCTTCTTGACGACGGCCTCAGAGACGGACGCCAGCCACTGGCAGCCCGACAGCTTCTCTGGAAACGTGCGCTACCGCACACAGGCAGGCGGAGAAGTTACGCGGAGAAAGAAGATCTCCGACATTCATCGTCACACGTGATACGGAATACGTTTGTTATCAACCCAAAATGTGAACTTGAGGATATTCAGCTATTTTCTGAGCGAGATAAAGTCCTTAAAATCCTTGAGGATTACTACCCGACAAGAACTTCATCCTTATGCCGCCCCTGATAAGAACGTCAATCCACATTATCTGGCCGTTTACGACCGTTTCAATTTTCACACCTTTATGAAAAGTTTTTAGGATCGGACTTGAATAGTTCATGCGTCACACTTTCGATGGGAAGCATTTATTTATTTATTTATTTTTTTGACATGCGCAGATTGACCAAATGTAGCGGAAGTAGTCGTTGAAGAAGAAGAAGCCGTTAGCGACTTCCGCGTCAACAAAGCGTTTCTACTTTAAACGTTAGCATTATTTCGCGTATTTTCCCGTTAGCGCTGTTACGTCGCGTTAACACTCCCTCTAATGGAGCTTCAAAATATACCAGTTCAGTCTTGCGCCGACTCGGCTTCATTTTCCTCACAAAATGTCAACAAGGCTGTTTTGCGAGCCTCTTAATCAAGTCTTGCATGAGAAAGTATGGGGGAATACTCAAAATGATCATGATAGAATTCAGCATTTTCATGTGTTTTAAAGCGCATCAATTAAGCCTAAAATGCAAATAATTGCTTTGAATTTGGGATGTAACGATTCACTCAAGCCCTGATTCGATTTTCAGCTCCCGATTTCAATTGAAATATTTTTTAAACAAAACATATCGCTTATTTTATACGCGATAATTATTTTAACTCCTGCATTTTGCACTTGTTACAAACAGTAACTTTACAAAAAAAAATGAACTAACAATTGTGACTGTTTAAAGCGCAAGTCAACCCAAGCATATTTTTTTCAAGAATATGTTCCCAGCAGGCCCACAAGTTGAAACACAGCATTCTGATTCATTTTGCGTTTGTGGAATATAAGTTAAGTAGCAAAACGCACATGTTTTTAGCCATCTCTGGGGGCGGCCATTTTGTCTTCTGTCGACTGAAAATGACATCACAACTGCTTACAACGACCAATCACAGCTGACCTGTTTTCTGAATCTCAGCCGTGATTGGTCGTTGTGAGCAGTTGTGATGTCATTTTCAGTCGACAGAAGACAAAATGGCCGCCCCCAGAGATGGCTAAAAACGAGTGGATTAACACTTATTCCACAAACGCAATATTTATCACAATGCCCTGTTTCAACGAGTGGGCTTGCATAAAACATATTCTTGAAAAAAATATGTTTGCATTGACTTCCGCTTTAACTACACTATTGTGTTAGTGCCAGAACTAAACATGACAATAAACACAACAGATTTGACTGTTATCATTACCCAATCCTTTTGTGATGAAAATGTCGATACTTTCGATTCTTTTAGGCTTTCAAACCGATTTTCGCCGTGTCGTCACACCCCTACTTTTACTCTAAAGAAAACTAAAGCAAGTCTACTCTCGCCAATAACAAATGCAACGAAACGTAGATTTTTCTACACTGACCTGTATGTGAGCCGCAAAACAGATGGCCAGAGTCAGCAGCAGGACGCACGCCAACGCCGCAAACGTCACGCCGAGTACCTGCCGGCTGACGGTTAAACAAAGCGAGCGGTTGTCAGTCCACCTCCACTTTTCTGCGCTTATTTCATTGCTGCTCATACTCACTCCCTGGTGACTAACATCTGGATGGAAAAGATGCAGAGGAAGATGACGGCGGCGCAGCCCACGTAGTGCTTGAACATGGGCAAATCCAAGGCTCGGTACTTTGGAGACAATGACAGAGCGTTCGAATGGGAACCCAAATGAGGACAAAGTGGGGGAGCTTTTAAGTACTTTTTTTGGGGGGGGGCTTCAACTTACCTGTTTTTCGAGGTCCCTCTTTGGAAACCAAATGGCTAAACTGCCACTCTCCTCGGACTTGTACCACTGTCTTGGGAAGGAGGAGATGGAAAGAAATGAAACATTCGACTGTTGTGTTAAGCGGAGCAGCTGCCGTCTAAAAGCAGCCTGAACTTTTGTGTAACTGAATATCGTGGAACCTCTAAAGCAGAGCGATGTAAGATAAATGTTCGAGCAGCAAAACATTTAAATTTAAATAATAAAACATTATTGCGGTTTCCAATTAAATGGGATTACAAATGATGACAATTCATTTCTTAAAACAAACCTTCACGGTTCAAATCTCGGCTCAGGCTGTCAAGTAGGGCTGTGCCCTATTAATTCATCGAAATTCAATTACAATTACTACAATCCACGATTACAAAATTGGCATAATTCTAAAAAACTATTATCAATATTTGTTTTTTTTACACAAGGAAACCATACTTGAATTTATACATTTGCACCTTTTTAATTTTTTTTTTATTTTATAACAACTAATTTTATCAATTTTGTTTGGTCCAAAAGTAACTTATAATATTATAGTGTTCAAAATGTTCTTGTTTTGTACCAAAAAACAAATGATCGTTTTGAATAATTGTTATTTCAATTATCACCAAAAAAATCATGATTCTTTTTTTTTTTTTTTTTTTTTTTTTTAAATAATCAAGAATCATGTCAGAACACGTGAGAATATGTGCTACATAATTTGTTTAGCACAAACGTTTCCCAGTGGACAGGTTCCGGGTTCGAATACGGACACATTTTTTAAGACTTGTTTCTACACTTGGACGACAGCTGAAACTTGATGAAGGCTTTCATCCCATTTCCATTCTTTTCTACGGGGTTTTGTGTTTTTTTTTGTTTTTTTTGTGTGGTTTTTTTCTGTTTTCCGAGGTCGCCTCAGAATGGACCTACTTGCTGCCCAGTTCATCGATGGTGGTCGTCATCTCGTTGTGCAGCTCCTCGTCAAAGCGGCTCTTCTGCGACTTGTTCCTGCGCCCGAGAATCAGACGCCATTAACGGCAACAAGAAACATACGGCCGGGGACGGGGGGGGGGGGGGGGGGTTAATGGCCGCTGTGTGCACATTAGTCACAGAGGAAAAAGGAGACATTGCCTGTATAGATCATGCAAGTGGTGCACACGGAGGGAGTTAACCGGATGCTGTGAGTTAGATGAGCGGTTCAGGGGGCTATGGGAAGCCCCCCTTACGCCCTCTGGCAGGAAGGAAGCCATCGCAG
This sequence comes from Filicampus tigris, assembly GCF_054856515.1. Lineage (NCBI taxonomy): Eukaryota > Metazoa > Chordata > Actinopteri > Syngnathiformes > Syngnathidae > Filicampus > Filicampus tigris. The sequence continues at coordinate 4,067,222 of NC_141219.1, forward strand.
CAGATGTAGGCAGCAGATGCATACGGGGCCGGCGCCGCCCCGCCCCGGTTAGAGCTCAGGGGAGCACGTCGGCGTGATCCTGAGGAGGTTTAGCGGCGTCGCGTGGCGAGTAGGACGAAGAGAGAAACGGCCCTGCCGAGGGTTAGTGTCGGGATGTTAGGACTTGCAGTTGAGAGCTTCGCCCAGCTTCAGGTCAAAGTCATCACATACCCAAATCGACGATTGTATTAGCTCAAATAGTGGCCAGACCTCGAATACAGCGTTGCGCAATTTGGGGCTGAGCCCGGGCACATACGGCAATGTCTAATATCAAATTAGGACCATGGTGCCACCTAGTGGCATGTTGGTGCCAAGGGAATATGTTGAACTGAGGGGAGGAGTTTCATTTAGTCAGGCCATAGCCTTGTCGAATAGAAAAAAAAGGGGCTTTGTCGCCATCTTGTGGCATCTATAGGGAATTTTTGGGGTGGGCGTTAACTACTTGGGGAGTTGGAAGGCGCAAATAATGGGGGTTTACTCTACAATCTCTACAGGTGAACTTTGACCTTCTACATTTTTCAATGTGCAACTGTTCAAGGTTTCGGTACTTTCAGGCAATTTGCTGTTCTCGTACAAGGAGCGTTCCAGACCCACCGGCGAAAATCGACGAAATAGCCAGACCATATACACGGAACTCTTCATAATACATTACACATTCTTTTTATAAACTACTTTTTCTTTCCTCACTTTGCTTTTAACTCACTCACCGCCATTGACGAACCGACTTGTCTTTTCACAGTCAAGCCATTCAATCCCAGGAACTCATTTTTGTATTTTATTCAAATTATTTTCAAACGTTAGGGTAAAAGAGGGTCTGAAAATGCCTGGCAGTGAATGAGTTAAATGTCAAATTCTTCTGGCTTTGTTTTTTTTTTTTTTTTTTTTAACTATGTGAAGCACATTGAGCTAGCGACATTGTGTATGAAATGCGCTCTATACATAAAGCTGCCTTGCCTTACACCTGACAAAGCACATTTAAAACAAAAATCTTCAATGAAAGAGAACACTGTATTCCAAAAATGTAGAAATAAAAATCACCACTATTTGCGGAAATACAATGAATCAGTCATTAATCCAACTAACACTCGCCCCCCCGCCCCCCCCAGAAAAGTACACCTTTCCTAATTTTGGGCTGAGAGCTCCCCAACCGTGCCTGGGGTCCAAACTCACTTATGGCTGGTGAACGAGGGCGTGGACAAGGAGAAGCGCTCTTCGAGTGCCTCATCAAAGCTGTCATGGGAGCAGTGCAACAAGTAACGACACAAAACACATCACAAACAAACACAGCAGGTACTGGAGTCGTCATGTCAATCGACGGAATAGGGCTACCGTGAGACAAATACAGCTGGTTGACTGACTTTGGAACGCAAGTCGACTCTTTATATACAGCGCAACTATGATCAGAATAGAATTTTTCGTTACCTCTCGGTGATCTTGGAGCTGGGCGCTGTTCGCAATGGGATGTCCTGAAAAAAACAAAAACAAACAAGCAATGGATTACACAACCGGCAGCGGGCTAATACCGGCCTGTCGTCAAGGTATCGGATACTCGTGACGAATGCCAATAGCAGCCACCGATACTTGAGGCAAAAATGAATAAATAAAATAAGAATGATAATGGGACATCAAGCAGGTCCTCCTTGCCACTAGGTGGTGCTACACAGCAGCCGTCGGACTCATCGGTAAATCACCATGAGAGTGAGAAAGACAGAAAGGTCTTTGCTCGCACACATCTGCCCTTGTGTTTACGATTTTATGTGTGAGTATTTGATTTTGTGTATCATAAGTAATACTGAATAATCCGAGTGCTGTATCGCTCTGGAAAAAATGGTATTGAACAGCCATAATTTCTTCCAAGTCATGACTTTTTTTTTTTTAAACTATGGATTACCTATAGCTAGTGATGGACCGATTATCGGAAAGCTCTTATATTGAGTGTTTTGACAAATATTGGAATCTGCCTTTTTAAAAAAAAAAAAAAAAAAAAAATCTGATGGCCGATAATAAATCAATTTCAAACTGTGTTAACTTCAAGGAACTATTTATTTACATTTTCAGTTTAATTTACTACTGACCCTAGAAACACTCTGCACGTTTTGTTTTTGTTTGATAAGTGGAAATTGAACATTTCTGTCATTTTGAAGGACGTTATTAACTGTAGAAAACTATACGGAGCTATTGTTTAAGTTTTCAATTCACATTTGAAGACACGCTGATGACGCTGCTCACTCCCTTTTTGTTACAATTTTACAACAAAGATGTATGATAACAAACATTTCTAATAATAAAAAAAACAAAACAATATTATGCAAATCTGAAAAATTGTACAAATAAACATACACTTGAAGATGTTTCAATAAAGTAAAGGGTTGTCTATTTTTTTCGATTTTGACACCAATATTGCCCTTTTTGCTGAAAACAAATATCGGCTATCAGCCGCCTTGACTGCTAATAATCGGTATCATATCGGCCCCGGAAAAAAACATATTGGCGTCTCTACCGATAACCCTTGATTTAATTTCTATTGTGCAAAGTGTCAATTATCCCAATATGTCTTTTCTGCAGCGCTGCTTACCTTGCCGAGCGACTTTCCATTGCTGAGGGGGTCCACGGCGAAGCCCTCTCGGCTCTGCAGGTGGGCGAAGGGCTTGACGGCCCCCCAGGACTCCAGGTAGCGCGTCATGCGCACCGACGCCCGCATCTTCAGACCGTCGCTCACCCGAGGCTTGGGGACGCTGCGGCCGCTCTGCGTCGCATCTTTGGACTCGTCAGAGTCGAAAAGAACAGTTTTCAATTGGGGGCGGGGTCATAAAACACAATCGCAGAGAATATAAAGAAATCAACGGTTTCCTCGATTGCTACCGTTTTCGTTTCCACTTTCAGCTTGGACGTTAAGGTAGCACTGTATTTGGCATTGATGTATATTCCGTATATTTATATCCCGATCATCCCACACATCATGCATTTAGAAGAGTATATGGTCGTTTTAAAAGGTCTGTTTTCAAGTGCCTGCATAACAAGCGGCAAGCGTTTTTTTTCGAAGTGACACGGAAGGTCGTAAACTCACCCGAGGGTCAATAACGAGGTAGGTTGTGACGTTGAGCTCCTTGAGGTATTGATCCCGCAGCTGGCCCTCGCCCTCCTCCACTTCGTACGCCTTGTTCAAGTGCTTCAGAGTCGCCTCGGTGATGTGAACACGTCTGGAATGAGGCATCATGATGTTTGGTTTTGTTTGGTTTTTTTGTTTTTTTTTGTAAATGATGCCACCACAACAAAGAATGTCAAGAGAAGCAAATTGCGTCTGTCAAGTAAAAATATGTATTTCCACAGTGTGGGACCAAAAACGGTGGTTTTCCACAGGGAAACATACGCATTCTTTGCGTTGTATATAAAACGGAATATTTTTCTACAAAAGAAAGGTTTGACTGAATGACTGTTTCAGATTGTATAATCCAACCCAAATGACAATATAACTTCACCCCTCACCCCAAAAATAATAAATAATAATAATAATAATACATTTAAGTCGTTTGGTTAATTAATGACTTAATAAAAAATGAAATATGAAAAAGCTATCCAATAAAAACTATTTATTTATGAATTTAGGATGATTTTTATCCCCCCAAAAATTAAACCTAATGTGTGAATTACCAAGAAATTAGGTTTTTTTTTGTGTGTATTATGAATACTTTTTTCTTTTACAAATAAATATTGAATAATATATTGAAAACATGTTTTTTTGGATTGCATAAAAACAAAAATATCACAGAGGAAAAAAACTTTTGATTCACACAATATGAAATCAAATTTCCGAAATTGTATTCATACAGTATAAAAAAATAAACAAATTTTAAAAAAGCCGAATGACGGACGATATATATATATTTTTTTTGTGGAAAAAACAATAAATGACAGACTGACGAATGATGGGGGGGCACCCTGGCCGCTGACGGATGACGAATGACGGACCAACGAAATTGAGTAAAAACACGTCCACCTCTGTTTCTAGGGCGTGCCACAAATAGTGACTAATGGCAAATTTCCATGACAACAACACTGTGGCTCCACCGCATTCAACAGGACCGCGTGGTAGTATAGCAGCACTTACCCCGGGAGTCCTCCCGACTCCATGTGATTGGCCAGCGTCACGTCGTGCGACCACACGTCAAACTGCCACTTGCGCAGGCCGATCACGCCGCACAGCACGTTGCCCGAGTGCACGCCAACTCTCATGTTAATGTCCACGCCGGTGGCCTCTCGTACCTGCCTGCCGCACATGAGAAATCACAAAAACAAGGCTCGAGACGCCGCTGCTGCTAACTGGTCCAACTGGTCAAGGTTTCAAAACTTTTTGCAGAACTGCTTAAAGCTACTGTTGATCAACTTTTACGTCTCGATGTGGTGACGTCAAACAGTGCATGAAGAGGAATTCATTCTAATCCAGCCAGAAATGTGTTTGTGTATCCGTACATCAAAAACTTGTGGATTTTGAATTTCAGCTCCTTGCTCGAGAACAGCAAATTGTGCAACAAGTATTGAAACACTGAAGTGTTGGACATGTCCGCTCAAACGTTTAGAGAAGGTCAAATTAAGTTCACCTGTAGAGGTTATAGTGCACTTTGGGTTCATCTTGAAATTGCTCCCACTATACCGAAATTTTGCAAGTGCAGCGGTACCTTGACTTAGAGTTGAATTCATTCCATGGCCAAACTCAAAACGCACTTTAGTCATGTCAAATCGATGTATTCCTTTGCAATAAATTGAAATTCCATTCATCTCTTCTACAGCCCCAAAAGCACCCCAAAAATGTTGTCACGCATTTTCAATGAAGGGAAATAGCACCGCATTGCATATAAGCATCAAAACATAATACAATGGAATTCAAATAAACACGTTTTATGAAGCAGTGAGCGTATGTTGGGAAAAAGCCGGAAGCCCCAATAACAACCGTGCGCTCGGTGCTATGTGCCCTGAAAGGGGCGTGGCCTATCGCGTGGCATCGAGAAAATGGCCGCTACTGTGAGTCGCCTTTTTTAAATTTCACTCCAGTGGCTGGTGTATCTGAAACGTGCATGTAAATATCATTTTGGCACGTAAAACAAAAAAAAAAACCTCATAACTTAGATTCATAACTCAAGGTACTACCACTGTTTTGTTGCTATTAACGGAGTCACTTGAGTATTTGAAAACTCACTTAATGGCTTCGCACATGTCCAGGCCCATTTTCACACAGTTCTTGGCGTGTTTAGGCAGAGACACCGGCAGGCCTGACACACAGTAATAGCAGTCACCCAGGATCTTGATTCTCATGCACTCGTTTTCCTGGAAAGACATAAAGAATACATAGCGTACGCCCTATTCACTGCAGGGGATATTTTCCTGACCTGCCGTTAGTTGGTGAAAGTCTGCACTATAGACGGACCATGCAAATATCTTTTTAAATGTGTTCACCCGTCCCACCATGCTTGCCAAACGTATTTGAACACAAACAAAATTGCGCTCATAAAAAGCATTCAAAATAGTGAAGTGCTTCGCCATGCAGACTTTCACAATAAACAGAAGAGATTAGCCTGCTCCACCTCCGAGAAGATGTGCTCCGCAATATAAGGTGTCTATTAGCGGGAGGCGTAATCCTAAATAATACGAGGGTTGTATCACAATTTATATGAAGTCAAACGAGAGTCAAAACAAAAAAGACAAAGAACAGTGAAATAAGTAAATGCGGACTCACCTTGGCAATTTGGTCAAACTTTCCAAACAGTTCGTTGAGCATGACGACGAGCTCCTTGGGGGAGCAGTCGCTGGCCAATCGAGTGAAGCCCACAATGTCGGCGTAGAGAATACTGCAAGGGAGCACACGTTATCACAGAAAAGGCTAACACGTCACAACCTGAAAGCCAACCTTGGACGTCCCTCAAGTCAAAGCTGTTCTGATTTCAAGGGAAAATGAGGGGTGATCGGACCGCGCCGATAATCGGTCCATCCCGACATAATCGTCAATGTAAAGGAATAAGAAAATAAAAGTCAAGCAAACATCTTACGATGGTGACGGTTTGACACCGCAATGGATTCATAATTCCATCATTTGTGTTTGTCTCCACTGTACGGTATGCTAGTGTATATGTTGAACCAGCTGTCAGCCAACGACAACAACAACAACAACAAAAAAAAACACATCACCTCTCCTTCTCCATAACGACTTGGACAAAATGGGCCAGGTGCTTGAAGGAGAGACTCACGCCACAAAAGCCACAATGACTGCTTTGACCCGAGTAATTATAGTCATGGTTGCTACCTTTCGCTCAACACCTTCTCACTGCGAGACAGCCTGATTGATGCCTTTGCGGCCGCACACGCAGGCGCAAAATGTCTTGTCTGTCCGTCTCGCGCGCTATCACAAACACACGCACACAGGGCTGAGAGTGCTCATGGCATTGTGATCATTCAACCGGTGAACATTAAGATAGGCCGGACTAAAGGCCCTGATAGACCAAAAAGACACTGGCCAACAGTGACAGACGCTTAACCAGACGCGTCCGGCCTGCTGTCGGCACGTCACGCTGGAGGAATACGCCGCAAAAACAAGACCGCGACGCTGACCATTAAAGTACCTTCTGCGCATTCATAAAATGTAATACCCTTCCATACCATCGGCGGCGGTAGTTACTATTTCTCATTGATCGAAAAATCCAACCGGAAAGCTGTTGGCCGGGGACGGATTATAAAAACGTAAACAATGCATTCAGCTCTATTCTTCGCTCACGACGAACACCCACGCGAAGTAAACCATCACGTTCTTGACACGGTATTGTGAAATACTTACATTGTCAACCCTCGCTCTTTTACTTTTAAGAAGATTAACGCAGGGGAGGCGTGCTCGCTGTTTTTCCGCATTTGTCACTTCCCGTTGGTAGCTAACAGCCAATCAGAGTGAGCAAATGTCACGACTGGCCGACGCCGATTCAACATGCGTAACCGCCCCCAACACTCGTTACAGACGGGTTACGACACTACGACGGTGGCCGAAGACAGTACAAGGGCTGAAACTGGGCCAAGAGTAATTTGAGTACCTCGGTTCCAAACAATGCCTGAGACATTTTTTTTTTTTTTTGCCTCGAGTACCCGCTTATTTACGTGGACACTGTCAGGAAGAAGAAGCCAGCAGCAACAATTGTTCATACTATACATGACAGTAACACGCCGCATGTGCTAAGAAGGCCAACTTGAAAATAAACATTATTTGCCAAATAATATATGGGCATGAATGGCTAAGCACGTCCGCCTCACAGTTCAGAGGTTGTGGGTTCGATCCCGGCCCCGGCCTCCCTGTGTGGAGTTTGCATGTTCTCCCCGTGCCTGCGTGGGTTTTCTCCGGGTACTCCGGTTTCCTCCCACATTCCAAAAACATGCATGGTAAGTTGATTGGACACTCTAAATTGCCCCTAGGTGTGATTGTGAGTGCGGATGTTTGTGTCTGTGTGCCCTGCGCTTGGCTGGCAACCAATTCAGGGTGTCCCACGCCTACTGCCCGAAGACAGCTGGGATAGGCTCCAGCACGACCCTTGTGAGGATAAGCGATATAGATAATGGATGGATGGATTAATGCCTAGGTACTTTTATTTTATTTTTAATCGCAGTGTAACGGCTGACCTGACTCGTTTTCCAGATATCGTTTGGGGGGGGTCGTTTATTGCCGTTACAAACTGTCGCTTCAGACGGCATCGTTTTCCTGAAATAATGTTCGATTGCTAATTAAGGAAGCTAAAAAAAACGACAAAAATCGAATTTTCATCCAAATACCCGATTATTCAAATTTAACAAATTTAACAAAAAGAAAAGTGAGTCTTTTGGTTAGGCTAGGGGGAAGCACTATAGAAAATGAATGGGTGGATTTTGCTCATAGTGGACTCCTAATTGTACATTTCCAAGAATGAAGCATAATAGAGAACACTCATCTTTCTCAGCATACATCACAAAGAAAGAAAAAAAAAATTATATATATATATATATATATATATATATATATATATATATATATATATATATAAAAAATGGGATTGCTTACAAGCTGATCCAGGACAATTGTGGTCTGTAAGTGGGTCAGTTGTCTGGAAGCAAACTAATCCGTCATTGGGAGGGAAATCTGCTTTATGGCTCAGTTTCATAAAGTGGTGCTCACAAGCATTGAAAAGGCATGAATGCATGTTAAAGGCGAAACATTATGGAGAAGTTACGTTACAATGGCTTGCATACAAATGGTTGGACTTCTGGAGTGCCTTAAGCAACTATACACATGTAGCAAAGTGCAACTTCAGTAGTGTCTTCATTTCAGAAAAGAGAAACATCAATGGTTTTTCGACTGGACTGTTAGAAGTAGCGTTAGTACTGCGTAGGGCTGCTCGATGATGAAAAAAATATTAATCACGATTATTTTGGTAATCACGATTATTAAAACGATCATTTATTTTTTGGGTAGAAAATAAGAAAATGTTTAAACGTAACAAATATAAAGACAAATACATGTAAGTAAGTTCCTTTGGAAGCAAACAAAATGTATACAATTAGTTATTATAAGCTTAAAAAAAATAAGGTGCAAATGTATAAATTCAAGTATGATTTTCTTGTGTAAACAAACAGTGCGTTGGAGATAAATGCATATTAATAATCATTTTTTGCGATTATGCCAATTTTGTAATCGTGGAGTGTAATAATCGTAACTCTAATTGAATTTCGATTAATTGCACAACCCTAGTACTGCGCAAGGTTTTCATTTTGGTACTGCACTGATATTCACGTTGGCATTATGCTGTTTCAAATGACCTTACAAGTTTGATGAGGTGCCCCAAAAAACAAAAAAAAAACAACAAAAAAACATGACGTCCACTTTCGCACCGTTTATTTATGGCGTGGATGTGTGGCTACAGTATATGTTCTGTGTGAAAAGGAAAATCAGAAAACTGTTACATCCCCAATAATTTTGAAACACGAAAAAAAAAACACTCGTTTGATTACAAACGACCATTTGTTTGAGCGGCATTTGTGTTTGGTACCTGACGTTTTCGTGACGTTTGACGTAGAGGCTGTGGAAGTTGTTGTCTTTAACCAGCCGCTGTTGCTCCTCCTTGTCTTTGCAGTCCTGCAAGCGCTCCATGATGGCCAGCTTCATCTTCATGGAGATGTACACCGGCAGCACAGACTGCAGCAGGTTCTCCTGCAAAACCCCAAACGCGATAATGCAACTGGCCTTGATGTTGGACAGCGGTTTTCCCAAAGGCAAAAAATAAGGGAAATGTTTTTCAAAAGATGACTCCGGCGGAGGCAGAAAAATGTAATTAACGCGGACTCGGCTCGTCACAATGACAAACATCCTCAAGCGAGGTCAACTGGGGGCCGGCCAAGGATGGAGCTTCCCGGAGATCAAAGTAAACTGTGCTGAAGATGAAGAGGAGCATAATCACGATGCTCTTCATTTATACTGCGCGTCTGCCATGTTTGCTTTGCGTGTTTGTTCAGTGAGATGATTGCGGGGCGGTAAAATCTATAAAATATTAGAGTCTCCGGGGGGAGAAGAGAGCGCTCGAAAAAACAATTAAAAACATTTTCACTCATGAAGGCAGCGCTTCAATCGCTACACTGTGTTAATTAATTCATTACAATTTCTGAGTTAGTATTACAATTGTTCATTATTAAAGGTGATTTATATTGATATATAATTATTATACATTTTGTAATGCATTTTTGTACCCGTTAAGTAAATGCTGGCGGGACTGGATTACGGTGGGTATTTTATTATTATTTTAAATAATTTTTTTAATAATTTGTAATTAATTTTAATTATATATTTTTTTAAAATAATTAAAATATTTTTTAAATAATTTCTTAGTGTTACACTAGTATATTTCAAACCCAAAGTGACATTTTTCACTTTCTGTGTCATTGCAGCCATTTTCCGTCAAGATGGGGTGGCGAGTGTCCATTAATGAGAAATAAAATGAACTTTTTGGATTTTGGCAAATGGCTGCAATGACCCAGAAAGTGGACGATTTCTCGGAATACTTTGCGTAGCCACTGTCAATTAAGGAGCTGCGGTACGGGGCTGAACGAACCTGTTGTCGCTTCTCGATCTCCAGCTTCATGCGCATGCTCAGGCATCGGAGCGTGTCCTGAAAGGTCTGCCTGAGGGTTTTCTCCATGAGGACCTTGTGAAATGCCCCCACCGCGCTGCCACAAAGGAACACCACCGCATTGGACAGCATCTACACACAAATGCACAAAATGACAATCGAAGCCAACGGAATCATTTCAATAATGTACGGTGATTGCTATTGCTTTAATTCCTTAAAGTGGAAATCAACCCAAACATTTTTTTTTTTTTTCCATTTTCATTTTTTTCATTGTTCGTTACCTGAGGCCTGATCATCTGTGATGTCATATTCAGTCGACAGAAGTGACAAAATGGCCGCCTCCAGAGATGGCTGCTTAACTCACATTGCACAAACGCAATATTAATCAGAATGCCGCGTTTCAACTAGTGGACTTGCATAGAACAGATTCTTAGAAAAAAATATGTTTGGGTTGACTTTCCACTTTAAGTATCGTCATTGTGAAACCTTTCATTTTTAACTGTCATACATATACTGTGTGAAGAGAAGTATAAAAAAAATAATTTAAAGGTGAAGACACGTAATGGAGGTGTTATACTGTGAAAAACAGGTACGTCCATTTTTGTAATTAAAAAAAAAAATCACATTAATGGGATGTCTGCAATGCAGAAACCCCATTCACGTAAAAATAAAAAAATTGGGAAAAAAAAATGGACTTAAGTGTTTTTCATAGGACAGCGACGATATGCACGTATGATATAAAAAGTCTACACACCCTTGTTCAAACATAGGAAATATTCTAAGTGTGGTCTACTTGAGACCCAGCGATTTTTCACATCAGGTCTGTCACATCGGTAAAAATCGGTTGTTACGTTGAAAAAGCGGTCATGTGCGTTTGCCGGTTTAGACGGTCGGTTGTTGTCGTGGTTCACCTGGTTGGCAAGGTACGGCGCGGGCACGTCACGGAACACGGTGAGCCGCAGCGTGAGCGCCACGATGTGGGAGAGCGACGAGACCGCGCTCAACGCCACCGCGTACCACCACGGGAACGGCAGCATGGTGTACACCGTGAAGATGATGAACAAGAAGAATGGCACCTAAGGGGGGAAAGGTACAAACAAATACAAATGAAGATGACGGATGAAATATGTTAAACCAAAGCACTTGCTTGTTCTTTGCGCTAACTTTTTTTTTTGTTTAGAGCCAAGCTGTGTTTACTTGTTTCAAGAAATCTTGTCAAATTTGCCACTTTTTTTTTTTTTTTTTTTTAAACAATGTTTTCTGGTGATATGACGTTCTTGTCAAATTTTTCTCATGATGTAAGGATTTTTGAAAATCACTACATTATTCTCCCCAAATGACATCTTACGCTTCTGTCTTTTTTCTAATGGCAATTTCGTGCACTATGGCTACATTGTTCTCATAAATTTATTCTTAACTCATTCACTGCCAAACCTTTTCAGACCCTCTTTTACCCTAATGTTTGAAAAAATTTGAAAAAAATATCAATCCCTTGGATTGAATGGCTGGACTGTGAAAAGACAAATAAATACGTCAATGGCAGTGAACGAGTTCATATATTCTCATTATTTTTTTCCCTTGTCTTTGAAAGCCCTTTTTTGTGATTATTATTGTTACTTATTCTTGTTAAATATCTTTTTTTTTTACTGTGTGAGACTTTCTTCCCCTCATAAAATGACACTGCACAATTAGTTTTGAAATTCTCCCTCTCAATATTATGACTTCTTACTGGTATCTTCATGTCTTCGTTCAATTTCATGATAATTGTTCTTGCACATCTCACTTTTTCTCACAAAATGACATTTTCTTGCAATAACTCTACATTGTTCTTGTAAAATGTCAAATTTGTGTGTGGCGATTGTTTTGTTTACAAGATGACGTTTTCTTGCAACATGGTTAATATCAAATATAAATAAAAAATAAGATTTATGACTGGCAACAGGATGGCTTCTCTTGCAATAATGTGACGTGAGTCTTGCAAAATTCCAACTTTAACCCATTCAGTGCCAAGGACATATTTATACGTCTTTTCACAGTCCAGCCATTCAATCGCAGGAATTTATGCATATATTTTAAAATATTTTTCAAACGTTAGGGTAAAAGAGGGTCTGAAAATGTCTGGCACTGAATGAGTTCATATAAAATGACATTTTCTGCAAAACTGCAGCTTTTTGGGTGTGCTGACTTGCCCCCCCCCGCCCCCACCCTCAGTAAACAGTTTTCTTGCAACAATCTCTACATTATTCTCATAATACATTCCTCATTTAATGACTTTTTTTTTTTTTTTTTCCCCCGCGCAAGCGGTGGGCTCACCTGGTCCCACGGTAGGACGACGGGCCCGCTGAAGATAAAAGTAAAGCCCATGGCGAGGTGCGCCGCCCACACGAGCAGCCCCAGCGGACGGCGCCAACGTTGGGACAGCATTTCGGTGCACACCAGCACAAAGACGGCCAGGAAGACGCACAGGCCGCCGCTCACCACGCCCACAAAGGCGCAGTGCTCCTGGGCGCTCTGAAAATGAACACCTCGAAAGCATAAGAATAATAAAGAGAGTGGCAGACATTCTTATGTAAGAGCACTTAGCCACCAGAGCGGCTGCAAAATCAATGGCGGAGCACGGCTCGACTCCTAATGGCTTTGAGGAGGTAAAGATCCATTCAACCGCTGAAGAGAAACAAAACATCATGTAATAATAAAGCGCAACAAGCTACTAATACATCTTCCCGACGGACAATACTTTAGAAATGAAGTATAGGTACTTTGTATTGCTTTCAACCGTACACAGCACAGCCATCCATCCAGCCTTGTGTGTCCTGACAAGAATTCACACCATTTCTCAGATGACACAAGAACAATTTCCAGAATTTAGATTATTATTATTATACTCACCTCTGGTAAAATGATTATGAATGAGAATTAAAAAAAAAAAAAAAAAAAGGAATTTCTTTGCTAAAGTTTCATTCCTGTGAACTCATTTTCAAATGTTTTTATTTATCTAAATATATTTTTTAATTTTAAAAAGTTCCCGAGTATCTTCAGGTGATATACGTCAAATTACCCCAAGGATCAAGAGGTCTATCTTGAATTCTATCGCTGAAATTGATATCACGGAAATCAGCCGGTTTTGAGGGGGTAGTGCTGACCGATTTAATCGAGTCACTACTCACTCCATTCTACTGGAAAGTGCACCAAGTACACCTTTAAATACCTTTGGGCGCCTAAAAACGTGAGGGCAAACTGCGAGGCCCCGTGAAGACGACGGGACAGGTAGCAGGACCGTGTATTTTCCCTGGTGACGGCAGCACTTCATCACCAAGCAACACTTGTCAGTTTGTGTCGCGGATCTGTGCAAGCGGTGCATGCAGCAAACGCATCAGCAAATGCAAATCCCACCTTGACAACTTCTCGAAACATTGTGGTATGTGCCACTTATGAGAAGCTAATGCTAATATGTGCTAAAACTGTAGCTGGGCTTTGCTTTCGGGTTTGACGCGATCGCGTTTTCCATGTTATCTCGTTTTCACTTAAAAATGGTGGATTTTTGCCATCTCACGGGCGGAGAAACTCAAGGGTGGGATTATGTAAATGAGCCAAACTGTTTGGGCACAACAAAAACAATGAATGCGTTGTCCAATGAAAACCATCTTGGGTTTTGGTGGTGTTGTTGTTTTTAAAATCGTAAAAATATCGAAGACCAAACTTTTGTAGGTCACGTGTGTTTGTTTTAATGGATGGCATTGATTTAAACGAGACAAATTATGAAGTCAGAAAATAATAGTCATGGGCACTGCCCAATGAAAGCTATTTTTTGCCTTGTTGTTTTATTGGGGAAAAAAATGAAAACATTTCTTTGTCAGATAAAGTTATAAACAAAAACAAATAAACTGTCAGGTATTATTTTGTGTATCAGCCAAATTATGTCCACCTTCCAGAAAAACTGGCACTGCTCAATGAAGAGCACTCTCGGTTTTGTGTTTTTTAACTGGATAAAATACAAGAAAAAAGAAAAAGAGATATATAATTTTTCTTCAACAGCACCGCTATGCAGATTAAAACCTCTTTTGATGTAGATCAATAAACATTTAAGTATACAAAACGGCACAAAATTTAGGAATGGACAGGTGACAATTCATGGTGCTTAATTAATCTACAAATGTTTATCTTCTTGAGAAGACTACTTGGAACGATTTTCTGAAGTTTTGCCAGTGTTGTACTGAGAAGGCAACCCAAAAGCAGAGCTTGCAACCCGTAAGAGACGGACGGGGCTACGAGTATGTCATGAAAGGGGGGGGGGCTTGGGGGGGGGTCCAAAACAGACAGCTCCACGTCTGTAGTAAAAGAAGGGAAGGCCTTCGGCGCATGGTATTTGGGAGCTTTCCGGTTGCCATGGCAACCTTTCAAAAAAACGGCCCCACATCACTCGCTGCTCCTGACATCGCGCTGTGAGACTTGACAAGGGGGGAAACGATCATTGTGAATGAATGAATGGATGAATGTATTGTACGGGAAGCCACATGCAAGGCCGCACGCTATTCTATTCTTATCAACATTGCACGTCTTTTCTAATAATGTATTCGTTGCACATAGTTAGTATGCTAAATGTGATTGGCTCAAATAAACGCCTGCCACAAATCAGCAAACTAATGGCTTCCTTTTCTAGACCGACAAGGAAAGACTGAACTGCTGAGCTCATTCAACTTTGTTGCTAACCAAAACAGCAGTGCCTACCCAGTCTTACCACATGGTGAAAATGAGTTCACTATGTAATATTAAACACCATGTACTGTATGTTGTGATAACTAAAATTCCGTAGGCTCCGATGCAGTGGTCACTCCACAAAGTTGATTCATCATTTCTTTGCATTGCCCTACAAAAGTCCACTTGTCACGTTTTGCAACATACCCGTTCCTGTGCTTCGTAGTAGTCCAAAAAGGCCTCCCACAGAAAGCAGATGCCTGCCCCCATCTGCACTTGAGTAACTAATGTGTGTGGTGTACTGTGTTGTCCATCTGGAGTAGAGTGAGCCCCCACATATTTGTGCTTCGGCATCTGTAAATTGGTGGATTTCTTTTTGGGGACCTCTGTTATTTGCTGGAAAACTACAGCAGCTAACTTGCTGCTTTTTTGTTGAGACCAAAGCCATGGCTACTATCAAAAAAAAAAATTGCTTCGGCGTCATCTGGGTGCCGAACATATTTTTTTTTCCAGAATATGTTCTATGCAAGCCGACTAGTTGAAAGAAGGCATTCTGACCAATATTGCATTTGTGGAATAAGAGTTAATCCACCCGTTATTAGCCATCTGCGGGGGCGGCCATTTTGTCATTTCTGTCGACTGAAAATGACATCACAGTTGCTTAGGGCTCAGATAACGACCAATCACGGCTGACCAGTTTTATGAAGCTGAGCCATTATTGTTTCTTACCAGAGGCCCGAGCAACTGTGATGTCATTTTCAGTCGACACAGGAGACAAAATGGCCGCCCCCATGAGATGGCTAAAAAACGGGTGGATTAACTCTTATTCCACAAATGCAATTTCCACTTTAAGTCAGCATGTGTTCAGGCCATTGAAAAGGCAATTACAAACTTTTTGGCGTGAGCGTCAATGACTTGTGGATTTTCACTATTTGTGCGGCAAATTCCCTGTGAATAGTGGGGTTCACTTAGCTCCACCATAGATGGGGTCACATTTGCTCGTCTCATTTCTTGTACAAGTCAAAGTTGCCACTTTTACTACCGCTACGTTACACACCCTATGAGAGCAGTAAGCACACACGCGCCCTTATATTCGCATCATGCGCTGGGTTTCCGCGAAGATGTTAAAAATCGGTACGTGTAACAAGAGAGACTCACCAGTCCGAGAGCGAAGAAGAGGACCAGGAAGACCCCACAGGAGAGCATGGAAAGTCCCAGCAGGAGCACCAGTGGCTGGTACTGGCTGATGCAAGAGAACTTGCGGTACAGCGCTTCATTCTTTAGCTCCTGGTCATTCAACAAGTATTTCCCTTTGGCCGGCATGGCCGAGTGCGGTAAAAGATTGCTATTTACAAAAAAAAAAAAAAAAAAAAAAAATTGTTTGTGGTCCTTGCTAACTCATGGCACTCTAGTGAAGTTTGTTCCTGGCATCTGGAATGTTCTCCTGTCTACTTCTTGAATCTTCTATGTTGTGTCCGGCGTTGTCTGTCTGGCTGGCAGGCCTCCTTCATTCGCCGCCAGCTACAGCTCTCTGGAGCAATAAAAGAGGCTCGGAAGGTCTAAGACGCACAGGAGGGAGGGCGACTGGACGAAGGGGAGCAGAGGAAAAACAGAAGTTGACGAGAGGGCATCAGAAGAGGTCATCAACGCCGGGATCGGGCTAGCGACGCAGCGACCGGGTCAGCGGCTTCATACTGCTGATGTAGCACAACCATCGTACCTGGATGGAAGAGACAAACTCGGGATTAGTGATTTCGATCCAACAAGGCAGAGTTGTGGTGGTGATCAAACTACAGGCGTTAATAAAAGTCATTAAAGCTTGCTTTATTGTGTTGTAGCTTGTAATCAGAGAAATGAGCCTCTATGGTCATGTCAGATGCTTTAGCCAACCCTAACTGGCTCTTATCCTCATGCTAACTAAACCAAAGCCCGAACTAACCATAAAACAAACCTGGCCTTAAGGAAATTTCTTATTTTACCCTACCAAATCCAAGCCCCAAATAACAACCCTAAACTGACCCTAGCGCAACCTGTAACCTAACTCCTAGAGCCCACTAACACTAGTGCTAGCTAATGCTAACCCTAGCTAACACAAACTGGAACCTAATCCTTGTCTTTACTAATCCTAACCAACTCAAACATCAACTAAACTTAGCCCTGACTAACAGTAACCCTCACTAACCATGGACAATCTACAGAAGACTACAATTCACAAAAAAATAGTTAGACATACCAATTAGAAGTCGTGATAGAATGTGGGGTTACTGTACCGGGCCACTAGCTGTACTTTGATGTCATCGTTACAAAAATAAGTCACTTTAGTCAAGACATGTAACTGTGAGACAGATTTCATTGCTTATGCGTTTTGTTTCACATGTTTCAAAAATACGTTGGAGTAGTCATGATTCAAGCATTCCAAAAGGTTAATAAACAGGACTATAAATGCTAGTCAATAAATAAAGACGGTTAAAAGTGTTCTCATCATAGATGTTTTATTTTGGTACATCACAGACTTTCCTGCTTTTACTTTGTCTTCAAGAGTCACGGATGGTACTTGTACTTTTGTTTATCGGTATTCCATTTTTGGCTTCTTTACAATGCGCTTTGGGCATACAACTGACGTTCCAAGTGTTATCTAACAATGTATTAGCATTAGCCTCAGTGATTCATTTGGAAATGAACTATGAACATGTTTATTGACACACAAGCACAGGTTTCCTAGTCCTTGTGTAGCAAAAGGCGCACACAAGGCAGCTGCCTTAATTGAAAATGGGCAATGCTGCCTAGTTTGTTTTTCCTTTATGGGGAGCATTACACAAACAATAGACGGCGCTGTAATGGAATGGCTTCCTATAGGAGCAGCAAGCATGACTTCACGTTAACCCCGGCTGACCTGACAAAGACAAAAAGCTATAAACGTTGAAGATGGCCTCATAAAATGTGACTTCTGGGCACGTCGTATTCCCCACCAATGGGCCCACCATGACTTCGCTCCATGGACAAGTGAATGACTAACATGCTAACAATTATTAAAAGGGAAGCCAACCCAAACATTTTTTTTCTCAATAATATGTTCTATGCAAGCTCACTAGTTGAAACAAGGCATTCTGATAAATATGACGTTTGTGGAATATGAGTTAAGCTGCAAAATTCACCCGTTTTTAGTTAGCTCAGGGGGCGGCCATTTTGTCACTTTTGTCGACTGAAGATGACATCATAACTGCTCGGGGCTCAGGTAACGACCAACCACGGCTGACCTGTTTTCTGAAGCTGAGCTGTGATTGGTCGTCCCCTGAGACCTGGGCAGTTGTGATGTCATTTTCAGTCGACAGAAGTGCCAAAATGGCCGTCCCCTGAGATGATTAAAAAGGGGTAGATTTTGCTGCTTAACTCATATTCCACAAACGCAACATTCATCAGAATGCAGTGTTTCAACTAGTGGGCCTGCTGGGAACATATTCTTGAAAAAAATATGTTTGGGTTGACTTCCGCTTTCAGACATGAGCATGATAGGCTACTGTACCAGCTTAAAATTTGCATACACTGTAAGTAAGGGCACAAAATAGGCAATCGACATTTGAATGAAGCTAGATTGACAGGCAAACGTAGGGATTCTCGAAAAGACATTTTGGGATGTTCATCAAGTCACTACTTGCTGAAGATGACCGCCCATCTGCGGACAAATTCATGCCGTCTCCCGGCATCAAGTGATTTACTTTCTTAAGCTTGTGTCGCACTAACGACTAGCGTATTTTTGAAAATGTGGATTTTGGTGTGAGGTTTGGACAAAAGTGGAAGAAGGAGGCTTGGCTTGCATAACAAACTCGCCGATATTTCTTACAGGATTCCCGGAAAGCAGAACATGTATATTTCTTAACGGTTTCACCGGAGAAAAGATGCCACTCCCAATGTTTTGTCTCTCTCTCTCTTTTTTTTAATTTATTTTTTTTTACGCCTAACTGCGCAGCGTCTCGGACAGCGAGTCCTCGCTGACGTTCCTCGGCTTTGTTTTCCAGGGTTCGGTGACGCCAGTCGGCAAGGCTGTGACCCAATCGCCCTCCATTGCCAAGCTGTGAAAAGACCCGGCTGCCCATTCATCTCCT
Source organism: Filicampus tigris (assembly GCF_054856515.1). Classification (NCBI taxonomy): domain Eukaryota; kingdom Metazoa; phylum Chordata; class Actinopteri; order Syngnathiformes; family Syngnathidae; genus Filicampus; species Filicampus tigris. The sequence goes on from NC_141219.1 coordinate 4,086,183, forward strand.
CTCAGTCAGTACGTCATAGACCCTCGCTGTTGTTCCTCCTTCTCGACCGGTGGGGCCATGGCAACGTAGGACGCGTTGCAGTCAAAGCGCCTGTCCTTGCTTTTGTCCACACCTAGTCTATTGTTGACGTTTCGGGGGACGTTTTGACATACTGTAGACAAACCGATCAAGAATTACAGTACATTTAAAATCCACTTGTAACAGTCTGGTCCAAACCGCTGGTGACCGTCACGCTGCGCAGCCCAAGCTATTATGAACGGGATGAATTGGGGGCCGAGTTTGAGCATTGTGACTACTATGAAGTTGCGCAATAGTGCACCGGTGTCCAGCTCTGTCCTGCCGCATCATTTGTGTGGCCTGCGAAAGTACTTGATGGATTGGCAAAAAAATCCAGAGAACCGACATTTTTTTGTCGCTACGATTAAAAATGAATTTCCCCATAAGGCCGATGCTAATGTGTTGCATTCATTGGGACAAACCTCCGATATCTGTCACTGATATTACTGGGAAAAAAAGTGACGGCTGTCTTTGAAACGTCAGCATGGTTGCCACAAAAGACATATCCAGACATACCTGGCCTATTTCCTCATGAGTTTATGGTGACATTTACAATAAACAGTGTTACGCCGCTGTCTCGTACGGTCACCTTTAAAGTACATTAGACATGACATTTAGTGGGTAAATGATTCCTGCAGCCAGGAAGCTTATTGCACACAAGATAGTCCTCCAAAAAAAAAAAAAAAAAAAAAATCAAAAGTGTAAGAAATCGGATGGGATTTTTCCGAAATGCCAATATTTTGCCCTGTAAGGTGGCATCAGTGCCAATTACGTATAAACACGTCACACAAAGGCGACGAACGCTTGCGGGATGCTGTGTTGCTTTGAGAAAGGGCACGTGCTTACCCCCACCTTTGCTGGGTTCTGTGTAAAAAGGCAAAAAAAAAAGAAAAATGCCTGATCTCTTCGTACGACTTTGATACTGCAATTTGCAATAACTCTTTTAGTGAAAGGCTACCGATACTACCCTAAGGAGGTAAAGTGTGTCCACTGCCCGGCTTTTCCGAAACCACACAATATTGTCTGCATGGCATTATCTTCCGCACGGTGGGCTCTGCGCTCGTAAACTCCCCGGCCATGACGGCGCTCCCGTGACGACAACGCGCCTTCACCGTCGCAGACTACAACGTAAAGTCCATTCCTGTACCCCACCGCGTGACCCGCCTTCCCTTTTTATGGCACGTAGCATCTGTTGCTATGCGAAGGACAAACACGTCTTACACATATGAGCAGCTGGCGGAAATGAGCTTTCTATTGACAGTGGCGCAAAGTCCACCTTGTCTCTGGCGAGCTTGCAACCTGGTTGCCTCGCTCTGAAAATCGGGGTCAATTAGCTGGAAATGTATCGTTGGCGCAGCACAGTGGACTAACGGTTAGCAGCGGAGATGGGCATTCCGTACCGGGGACGGAACGGTCCGGGGGGACTGACGAAAAGGTAAGGACAGAAGCGCTTTAAAAAGGATGAGGATGGACGGGGTCGGAGGATGATTATTTTTATGAATAAGGATGGAGGGACGATGACGGAAGGGTGGCTAGGTCGCGGACGGAGGACGGCGCGGCAAAAATGGGCCTAACGTGCCCATCTTTGTTGAGCATCTTACAATAAGAGGGCTCGGGTAACGGCCGATCAGGGCTCAGCTTCGGAAAACAGCTCAGCCGTGATTGGTCGTTGTGTGAGCACTGAGCGTTTGTGATGTCATTTTGAGTGGAGGGAAGTGACAAAATGGCCGCCCCCAGAGAGGGCTGGAAATGGGTGGATTCACTCTTATTCCACAAACGCAATATTTATCAGAATGCCTTGTTTTGAGTAGAGAGCCTGCATAGAATACATTCTTGAAAAAAAATATGTTTGAGTTGACAGCCCTTTAAATAAGCTACTGTACGTATCAAAGGAATATCAAGGTCAGTGTTTGGTGGACTGTGATAGCGTCACATCAGAAATCAGAACTCTTGCAAATGCGGATACAAATCTGCCAATGAGGTTGTAGACACTAAAAACAATTTTTTTAAAAATGGATAAAGCCAGTAAATTGGGATTGGGCACTTGGACGTGCAGTGGAAATCCAGCCGAGGTAAGTGTTACTTGGTTGTTGGTCCAACGGGAGTAGAATTCCTTAAACTTTTAAATACTGTACAGGTCATGTGTCAAGTGACTACTCTTAAAGTAAATATTGTTAATACCAGAGGTGGGCATTCCGTCAGATCAACAGACCGGTCCATCGGTCCGTAACTGACGGACGCCCGTTTTGCTGACGAATGACCAGACACCCTTTCAAAATGACGGACTGGCGAATGACGGAAACGGGCTTTCGTCCGTCAGTGTAATCGTCACTGACGGTCACCCGCTTTTCTGACATTTATTTGGGGGACTGACTAACTGACTACTGACAAACTAACTGATGGACTTAAATGACGAACTGACTGACTACAATTCAGGTCGTCACGAAAAATGACGGATTGACGAGTGACAGACCAGCAAAATGTAGTCATTATTTACCTTTTTTTTTGTTTTTTTTGCTGATGTCATTATCAATCCCTCCCATGAAAGGATATAATCACCCAAAAACAGTCAAAAGAAAGTGATTAAAAAAAAAATACTAAGGAGAGACTCGAGAGCAGCAGTCTGTCGGATTCTGTCTTGACGGACATGTGTAGGGTCGGTGGCACCGGTGTCTGCGATTACGTCCCCCAAACACGATGACTTGAAATGATCACCATAGAAACAAATGTCAATCTGTTACTGTCTGTTCGCCGACCGGATTTTCTTTCTTCTGGGATTGATTATCCACGACGTGGTCAAATCTTTCGCCAAACCTCAGCTAGGCTATTTATTTTGTTGAAAAGCTCTTATGCAGCCAAGGCAAAAGGGGCCGAGCAGCTCCTTTTGCGAAAAGAACATTGCTGCTTTTATAGCATCTCTTTGTGTTGGCATTCAACAAGAGACAAAGGGTGACCTCTGGAAAGGGAAAGGAAGGAGACACATTTCTCAGCCCGTGCTAAGCTACCTTCAAAAGGGCTTGACACAACGTCGTTAAAAAAAAGGCAGCCGTGAACAAATGGCCGAAACCTCTCATGTCTCTTTTAGTGCACACGTGATTTCATCCAGTTGCATTCTCTAATGGCCACCACGGACGGCGGGTGTAACGCTACGCCAGAAATCACGGTGGGATTGCTTTTAAGGTGACCCTTTGGCATCCAAATACAGAACGCACAACTGATTTTCTTTTATGGAAAGTTCCAACATTATTAGTTTGTATCCAATTGGTAGCCCCTTCCAAGAAGAGGCTCTCTAAAAAAAGGTTGGCAACCCCTGATCTATAGTTTGTCTTGATTTTAGCACAATGTACCGGAAAGTGAAACACCAATAATTGGTGTTATTAGGAAAGTGCAACAGGAATACTTTGGCTTCTTTTTAGGAGGGGCGGGATCGTGTACACTTTTTTGGAGTTATGCGCAAAATCAATACAAGTGAAACATGGACAGTTTTTTTTTTTTTTTTTTTTTTTTTTCCTAAAATGAAATCAACTCAAAGATATTTTTTTCAAGAATATGTTCCCAACAGGCCCACTAGTTGAAACACGGAATTCTGATTAATAGTGCGTTTGTGCAATAAGAGTTAAAAAGCAAAATCCACCCGTTTTTAGCCATCTTAGGGGGCGGCCATTTTGTCATTTCTGTCGACTGAAAATGACATCAGGGAACGACCAATCACAGCTCGCCTGTTTTCTAAAGCTGAGCCGTGATCGGTCGTTACTTGAGCCCTGGGTAGTTGTGATGTCATTTTCAGTTGACAGAAGTGACAGGCGAGCTGTGATTGGTCGTTCCCTGATGTCATTTTCAGTCGACAGAAATGACAAAATGGCCGCCCCCCCTGAGATGGCTGAAAACGGGTGGATTAACTCTTATTCCGCAAACGCAATATTTATCAGAATGCCTTGTTTCAACTAGTGGGTTTACATAGAACATATTCTTGAAAAAAAATATGTTTGGGTTGACTTCCCCTGTAAGAAACACGCAGAAAGGCCGAGGCCGCGACTCCGCCCTGTACCTCAAAAGTGTGAGACAAGACGTACCAACCAGTAGTCCACCACGCTTCCCAGTTGCGGGTTAGATTTTAGTTCCAGGCTACCTTCCCGGGCTACCTCATGTATCTCCATCAGCAGATGACCGATGGAAGTGCAGCAATGCAGCGGGCAGATTCGATTAGGCCTCTTGTCCTTGCCCCGCGCTCGCCTCCCATACTGTGCACTGGTATTGAATTAGCCTCGTTTGATGCTCAACCGCTAACAACATTACCGCAATGCTATATCAGTGTTGATTTCAAATGCCGCGTGCATCATCGTAATCATAAATAACCGGCGCTCCAGACCGAGAACCGCGTTGCTGTTTGAACGCTTCGGCCCTTGGCTTCAAACGAGAGACGCGTGACCATTAAGTGACAGTTGTTGAGTCAAAGAAGGAATTATTGATTTGAAGACATATAGAATGGGGTCTAAACACATCAGCCGTGAGACAAATCCGATATTGAAATGGCCCTGATTGAATTAAGTCGGGGCCATTTCCTTCTCAAACGCTGTTTGGGATTGAAAAACACTTGCGCGCTCGCATAACAAATCACGCATCGCTTTCGCCGATACTCGACTTAACAAGCTATGGACAAATTGTCAAATGTGGCAAGAGAATGACGGGATACAACAGGCTTTTTTTTTTTTTTGTGGCAGTTCTTTTAAAATGCCGAGGCCGTTTGGTCTGTACTGAATGACTGTAGTCTGAATTTGCCGGAGGATATTCATTTTTGAAGTGTGTGACAATTTGGGTTCTGTATTTGTCTGATATCAACATTTTTTTTTTTGTTTTTAGCCAAAACTGGTGAGTTATTGGGCAACCCCGAGAAAGAAGGTTCACGACTGGTGTTTTTTTCCGTGGAACCCACAGCCATTCACAGGAAAAACTCACCAATTTGTGGCCCGCAGCGTATTTTTCTGCTCTTTCTGGAATGCCCTCAAACGCTGCCAAATAGCTGGTGAGTAAGAAAGTAGTAAATCAGATTTTCGCTGGTTGTGAAAGGTGGCATGCATGCCAGAATCCAAGCACTTCCGGTGCATTTTTTCCAAATCATCTTTATGAGTATTGCCGCTTACAAGTTTGAAATGATCTTCAATTGTTTTGGGATCGTAGTTTGGGATATAATTAAGAGTTCAAACTAACAATGGCGACGACTCTCTTATTCGTGAATGGTGAACGGCAAATATGCACGGACTACCGCGGTAAGAAATGATTCCAAGGAGGCTCGCGCGATTCTCGGTCCTTTGTGATCATCGCAAATTGCAAAATGGCATGACTTGAATACTCTTCAAGACCCTGGCTTGGCGTTGCTTTCAACATCATCGTTGCCGCGGCGACATTCTGTCATTCCGCGACCTCACAAAGTTCCTAAAGGAGGACTTCAAAGCCAGCCTTGCCGGTCTTTACGCACCCAAATAACCATCCAACGGTGCCTCAGAAGCCAAACGCCACAAGCGAGGCGCTGCCGCCGGAGCGTGCCATCCGACAGTAACGATGGCCTTTCTTTCCAGACTGTGGAAAGGCGCGGTCGTTCTCTTCCGGATGGCAACGCAGCTGGTGGTCAGCGTGTTTTTCGGCACGCTGTTGAAGCAGGTGAACGGCCTGAAGGACCAGCTTTGGATGGTAAACCTGAGGATGGAGCTCCAGGGCCAGAGGGTGCAGGAGCTCTCGGCCGAGCTGGAGCGAAAGGAGAAGGACAACAAGCCCCTGTGGGAGCAGGTCGAGTACCTGACCAATCGGCTCCAGGCCGAGAGGAACGGCACCAGAGCGGAGGGCGAGCTGCGGCGGGACGAGGCGGCCAAGTGCTTGGCGGAGGAGAGGCGGCGGGCGGGAGCCCGGCGCAGGCGCGAAAGGGAGGACCTCCTCAAGGATATCAAACTGTTCCAGATCAAGTCCAGGGACAACCAGAAGAGACTGGAGGAAGAGTTAGCGGCCAAGGCGGCGCAACTGGACGCCAGCAAAGAATGCGGGCGACGGCTCCAGGAGAGCCTGAGGAAGGAGAGGGCGGCAATGGCCCGCGGCAAGACGCAGATTGGGACAGCGAAGGACAGGATTTCGCTTCAACTTGGGACGAAGCCGCCACGAGAGGTGGGCGACTCCAATGGTATCAACGAGACTGGACTTGAACTATATGACAGGTAGAGAATCCCGTGAGACATTTGGAAAGCTGCGTTTTCAAGACCGTGTGCCTTCCTCCGTCTGGTTTTTGAAAGAAATTGTCACATTTTGTAGGATGAGTGTAAACCTTGCAACCCCCCCCCCCCCCCCCAGTAGGCTATGATGCGGATTAGAAAGGCCACGTCAAGAGAAAGTATCATAGCGGGAGAGCCAAAGATTACAGTTGGATGCCAGGCATGATGTTTTTCATTTAATCGGGGCAAACGCAAATGGCAACATACTAGGACATCTCATTCCATCAATCGCGATAAAACGCACTTCTCCGTTCGCTAACTTCACAGTTACGCCTAGCGCTAGCTGATCGGTCCGTCACTAAGCTTCATAGCACAACTACTGAGCTCAAAGTGGCTAATGTGTGAATATTTGCTGTAACTGAACAAGGTTGGTGAATGACTTGATTTTATGAAATGCTTAATCCAAGAAATAGAAGGGTTTTTTTTTTTGCGCCAATTCTTCACACTGTGGCCCACATTTTGAGTCACAGAAGCAAGCACATTGGGTCTTATGCCTTTCTTTTCATTCCGTCAGAGTTGAACGAGACTGACAAAACTACTCTTTCAATATAACCATTTACCTTGAAAAATTTTACTTCTAAAAAAAAGTGACTTCACGCTTGTAAAATGATAACTTCTTACTGCTGGAAAAAAAAAAAGACTATTCCTCTAAAGAGGATGTCAAACCCAAACTATTTTCTTTACAAGAATATGTTCTATGCACCTTCACTAGTCTAAACGCGGCATTCCGATTAATATTGCATTTGTGGAATATGAGAAATCCAGCCGCTTTGAGCTAGCTCGGGGGTCGGCCATTTTGTCACTTCTGTCGAATGAAAATGACATCGAAGTTGCTCGGGGCTCGGCCAACGACCAATCACGGCTCACCTCTTTTCTGAAGCTGAGCCACGGTTGGTCGTTATCCGAGCGATGACCAACTGTGATGCCATTATCAGTCAACAGGAGTGACAAAATGGCCGCCCCCTGGAATAGGTAGGTTTGACTGCTTAACTCATATTCCACAAACACAATATTAATCATAATTCTGTGTTTCAACTAGTGGGCCTGCATAGAACATATTCTTGAAAAAAAAAAATGTGGTTTGACTTCTTTAAAAATACAATTTAACTCCCCTAAAACTTAACTTTTGCTTGAGGACACGACTTAAATCTTACTTGGGTGCCTCTAATGGCCACATTTAAATTTAATTATCGCTACGTTAGGTAAATATGACAATACTGAGATTTGTGGTCATTACAGCTAACTATGCAAACAATCCTCAAAGTCAGTAGCTGTGATTGGTTTAAAAAAAAAAACTAAGACGCTCAAATTTGGAGCAACACTTCGAGGTCATGGAAGCAGTGACTGAAGCCTTGTCAGCAGTGAGTCATCATAACAAAGCTATGCAGCAGTTTATGATATCTCACTTGTTTTTTCAGACACCGTCCAAGCAATGTTCCTTTTTTGATTTGTTCTCACGAGTAAAAACGTTGATATCTTCACATCCAGAGTTTGACACCAAACTGTCCGTTCTGTCCTTGCATCCTGTGACTTAAAAAAAAAAAAAAAAAAAAAAACAGTCAGAAAATCGTCTGTTTTGAAAATGCATCTTGGGTTCTACCTAGCAACTGGATGTTTGTGCAGCAACATTACAAAATGTCATTTCTGCGGAAATTGTGTGTGACTGCTGATGAGCTAACGCTGTACTGAAATGCTGCGGAATTAATTGTTCAGCTGCAGAATCGGCCTGTGTGGAAGAAATAATAATAGCAGCGAATAAAATAGCACATGATAATATTTGGGGAAGTGTGAGAATTTTGGGAATGCAATAAACAGGTTATTTCCTACATGACCTCCAACGGTTTTGAATTGGAATAGTTTGAACTGGTCAATACATGTGCAAGGAGGAGGTGGAGGGATCAAATGTCCGTATTCATTTGGGAATCATGTCATGGGAAATGTGAAACCATGAAAATGCGGCAATGAAAAAAAAAAATAGTCGACAAGATGGCCTGAATGAGCTCAACACTTTAAAGTTAGGATGCGAAAGATCAACTTTTTGTGGAGAAACTCCTTCTCTCCTTTTTTATGTGGAAAATGTGGAGTTGGAGGGGAGGACCGACAATTTCAGGCATGTAAAAATAGGTCCACGAATGTCCTGAATTTTGTGAATACTTGGAAGTTTAAATGGTTTAGTGGAAGGAATAGAATGTCCCCAAAAAAAGTGGAGCAAAGTATAATTTAAAAAAAAAAAAAAGTGTTTTTTTTGGGGGGGGGGGGGGGGGGGCGCAGAATAACATACATGACTGATTTCCAGTATTCACACAATAAAGGTTGAATTGAATAGACAGGCAGTGGGATTGCAAACAAGGGAATTGCATATTATGTATTACGCAAGAAAAATGACAGACGACCAATCTGCTTCCAGACTGTGCGTGTGCGTGTCGCATTTGTGTGTGGGTGGAATCATTTTCCACAAGTAATAACCCTGATGGTGATGATGGCACAGTGCGATTACTTAAACAAACGAGTCCCCATTTTATTAAAGTCTATTTGACACATATAGCCTGCTGCTTAAATCAAATCTGGAGCCTCCATCTGCATTCACGTCCATTTCATCAACAGGACTTTTTTTTTCCAAGTTTGCTGTGGGATTTTGCGAAAACTTTGCATCCTTTAGCAAAACGACACAGCGTCCCACAATCGGATAATTATGAATGATGCTAGTGTCTGGGGCTTTCGATGCAACAGGGCCCGGACAAGCGAGAGTTGGGAATCATTCTGGAGGCCAGTTTCACACAGGAACCATGCAAAAAAAAAAAAAAAAAAACACACAAAAAAAAACCGCAGCCTCGGAAGACTTACCAAATCCTGCCTTCACAGACGTCTGTGTAAAAGGCAAAGCTGGATCTTGCCGATGCAGCTATTTTGGGGCATCTCTGTGTGAAACAGACTTGAGACTAACAACAAAAGAGGCTTTGGCCTGGGCTTTTGTTTTAAATAGTCCCACCGCAATGGACAGCCAAACTTTAACGGCTTTTGTTTTAAATAGTCCCACCGCAATGGACAGCTCACCTTTAATATCTCCAGAACAGATCCAGACTGCGTGTGAATTAGATTAGCCGCGAGGATGTGATAGCATGCGGATTAGATTGTCGTAAATATTTTAAGAGCGATTCTCTGTGACATATGAGCGAGCTCATCTGATAACAGCTGCTTAAATCTGACGCTAACACAGTGGAACCTATGCGCCAGGGACACATTTTGCTAGTTCTCTGGCTTTTTGCCACACTTATTCTATAACAGAAGGGGCAGCCTTAAAGTGAAGTCAAGACAAACATATTTTTTTCAATAATATGTTCTAGGCAGGCCCTATAGTTTGAAACACAGCATTCTGACTAATAATGCGCTTGTGGAATATGAGAAATCCAGCCGTTTTTAGCTAGCTCAAGGGGCGGCCATTTTGTCACTTCTGTTGACTGAAGATGACATCATAGTTGCTCAGGGCTCGGAGAACGACCAATCATGGCTCAGAATCAGAAAACAGGTCAGCCGTGATTGGTCGCTAGCTGAGCCATGAGCAACTGTGATGTCATTTTCAGCCGACAGAAGTGACAAAATGGCCGCCCGCTTGACTCATAGTCCACAAACGCAATATTAATCAGAATGCCGTATTTCAACTAGTGGGCCTGCATAGAACCTATTCAGGAAAAAAATATGTTTGGCTTGACTTGCGATTTGACAAAGCGTGCTAAAAGAATAGATGGAGAAACATCACAAGAGCAGGAAAGGAGGCATGTATGGATGTCATTTAGGTTTGAGGTTGTTAGAAGAATGTTAAAACGACTGGGGTGTCTTTTTTATACACTGAAACTCCAAAATAAAGAAACCCGTCGTCACTTTATCAAAGTCAAGGTGGATTGTTTCATTTTTTAAATGTATTTTTTTATTGTTTCCATCATTTAACACGTTTTTTGCACATATTCTGACAAGAACACTCAAACACAAGTTGTCAGAATATATTTTTAGATTTTGATATTAACAGCGGCTAACAGTTTTTACACTCGTTAACAATGCTACCGAAAACAGCCCCGAGCTGTTCAGGAAAGGTTTTACCATGGCGACAGAGTGGCCCTGGAACAGAATATTCCTCTTTCCATTTTTTCCCCAATGCCGAAAGCACTAGCCACTATTTCCACTTGACAGAAGCAAGGCGACGAATGGTGCGGCCGGTAAGAAAAGACGAGAGGGGAAGAAAACCCCCAAAATGCTCACTGTATGGATTCAGACCTCATAGATGTCATCTGTGCAGGAGCCATGAAGTCAGCCGAGCAGGCTGAACTCATTACCTCAAATGACTCCTGGGAGTTATGGCTGACTGGAGAGGGGGTGGAGCCAAAGGATTCACATATAATAGCATCCTTGTCTTGACTCAAACGGCTGCTGAGGTGTCCTCCTGTACCAGCCGGAGACCTTTTGGGATATCCTGCTACAGCCGACATTCAATGGAGGTCCCGTTGGAGCGTACGGCTCGCGGCCCGGATCGGGTTACGTTTTTCTTTTAAAGGCCACCTTCGATGTTTTGCTGTCAAGAGCCAAGGAATGTGTAGGAAGGTGGAAGCCGTTTGAACACTTCAACAGTAAGGAATGTCTGGAGGCCGCAGCAGCCTTCCAGAGGTTTCTGTGGCCGAGAGGAGTTGGCCCGGGGTGTCCCAAACGAGCTGTTCGGAGAATACTGTCGCCATCATAAGATTTATTCACTGGGCAGGCAATGTTTTGAGAAACACTTTCGACGTTCTTAAAGTGGGAGTCGACCAAAAGATTTTTTTTTTTTTCAAGAATATGTTCAATGCAAGCCCACTAATATTCTGATAAATATTGCGTTTGTGGAATAAGAGTTGTTCCACTCGTTTTTTTAGCCATCTCAGGGGGCGGCCATTTTGTCATTTCTGTCAACTGAAAATGACATCACACAACCTCAGGGCTCAGATAACGACCAATCGTAGATCAGTTTCAGAAAAAAGGTGATTGGTCGTTTTCCGAGCCCTGAGCAACTGTGATGTCATTTTCGGTCGACGGAAGTGACAAAATGGCCGCCCCGAGGTGGCTAAAAAGGGGTGGATTTTGCTGCTTAACTCACATTCCACAAATGCAATATGAATCAGGATGCCGTGTTTCAACTCGTGGGCCTGTCGGGAACATATTCTTGGAAAAAATATGTTTGGGTTGATTTCCACTTTAACTGACCTATAAACAGCAAGCGCATGAAAAGCGACACCTCTGGATGGCGAATGACAAGCATATCGTAGATAGCTAGCAATAAACTCCCGATATTCATCAAGTCTCGGAATTTGGCTTCTTCAAATCAAAATGGCCAACTTAAAGTTCAACTTTGGCCATTGGTCCTTGAGACTTTTTTTTTGGTGCGTCTTATTATGATAGACATGTCCTGACTGCTCAAACTGGTTCAAAACAAACCGGCTTCAAACCAAAATGGCGGACTTCCGGTCCAATTTAGGACATGGGTTCTGTCCGCCATATTTCACGTGGCTCTAATGTAAAAAGAGTCGAAAAAAAAAAACATGGCGTATAGGAACGACATCTGACTGGGGCACTCAAAGGCACGTACAATATAGCATCGTTCTTGAGGTAACAAAAAACATATTGCCGCCAATGTTTTTGTACTTTTTGGTTACCTTTCCGATCCCATCCAGCAGAGTTAACGAGCACTACCGAGAGCCCCGAGAGTGAAATTCAAGGCCAACGGTAACAGTCGACCGCACGCGCTCTCACTTCCTTGGCAACCGCGTGACTCATTTCCCCATTCACGTTGCAAGGACGGCTCGGGATTTAAAAAAAAAAAAAAAAAAAAAAAAAACAGGAACCTGAAGCCAAGCGCACAATTAGGGCCTCAGACCCAAGCGTGCTGAAAGGAAAGCAAGACGCTCCACTTTTGTCAGGAACAGCGCAGGACACAGGGTGACAATTGGGAGTCAATGAGATTCAATATAGAGTTCTCAGTTCAACCGATTCAGTCTTCGATTATGAACAAAAGCGGACAAAAATATTGAGACACGTGAATTGCGCATTTTGTGTTTAGTGACGGGTCCATAAGTCAGAGACACACGGCGTGGTGAATCAAGTGCCGCCTACAAGAATGAAAAGCTGTCTCATCGCGACTGCTCAAAACGACCAATCGCGGCTCGGATTCAGAAAACCGGTCAGCCGTGATTGGTCCTTGTGAGCAGTTGTGATGTCATTTTCAGTCGACAGAAGACAAAATGGCCGCCCCCACAGATGGCTAAAAACGAGTGCTTAACTTATATTCCACAAACGCAAAATGAATCAGAATGCCGAGTTTCAACTAGTGGGCCTGCTGGGAACATATTCTTTCAAAAAATATCTTTGGGTTGACTTCCGCTTTAAGTAGTAAAATCCATCCATTTTTGTCCATCTCAGCGGGCGGCCATTTTGCCGCTTGCTGTCAACTGAAAATGACATCACAGTTGCTCAGGTAACGACCAATCATGGCTCCGCTTCAGAAAATATGTGGAAGCATGTTTCCTCTACTACATACTTGCAGTTCAGCACCTGTGGATTGACTTCTTTTTTCAATATTTAAATGTTTTTTTTTGTAATTTTGCCAACCCTAATTTTTTTGGTGCATAACACATAATGTATGCTTATGAGCGTTTCTTTTTTTGGCGTTAACAAATACAAATATAATTTTTTTTTTTTTTGCTCAATTTTGTCAGTGCATTTCAAGAGGCCGCCAATGACACATGGCGGGTATTTTCGCTATTCGCAGCCTCAACCGAGTGATTTCCACCCGAGTCGCATGTGCTGTCATTCATTATTTTTTGGTGTATTAAAACTTTCTAAAAGGAGATATACTATGCGTTTTCCCCACAAATTCACACCGCTCCAAGGTGTCCGTCTCATGCGACAGTCAAAATAGCCCAGGGATCACGGTATAAGGAAGAACTACAATGACAGCATTATTGTCCATGGCTTCCATGGCTGCCATGCAGATTCATGGCCCCCTTTTTACAACCACTCCAGTCTATTCAAATGAAATGTTTTGTACCAACAGAGAGGCTAATCACTCATTAAGCAGCTCAATACAATCAGCGGGCCGATTGAAAAAGACAACAACACATTGCGGAAAGCCATCCAAATGAGACTGAATATCATCAAGTATTGGTGGCTACAAACGCACGGCGCGACGCTTTTGCGCCGATTAACGTGAGCAACACGGCCGGAGGGAAACCAGATCCCCTTTCACGCACGCTCCCTGTAAATTTGTTTGCGTTTGTGAAGCACTATGACATTTTTCACTCCATTTTTCACTTTAGCAGGATATGTGGTGGAATTGTATACGTTTCTTTAATTAAAAGAATGTATTATTCATTACGTGTTTTGTTTTTGTGTAGAATATTAAATATTTTTAAGTCGCATTCACCCATTGACAGGGCAAGGCCAAAGTCATAACAACAACATTCACTGACGTTTACAATTTGACAGTACAGCATATTTTAAACTGTGAAATTGCATTTTAAATGTTTGATTGACAGTTTTTTTTTTTTTATGTTCCATTTTACAGGATCTCAATCTGGTATTTTATTTTTAAAACAAACTATCTATTAATGTTGTTTTTATTTGACATCATCTCGGTGTGAATTGTTTTAAAAGATTTTTAATTGGCATTTTTCTAATTTAATATTTTAGATGATATTTATAGATTTCCTTTTATTTATGTGAAATGTTATTAAATATTTGATTTTTTTCCTTTCTAATTTACAGAATCTGTGGACAATGTTTAAAATGTTTTTAAATTATCAACTCATTCACTGCCAGATGTTTTCAGACTCTCTTTTACCCTAATGTTTAAAAAAATGTGAAAAAAATATCAATAAATTCCTGGGATTGAATGGATGGACTGCGAAAAGACAAGTACATTTGTCAATGGAATTTAAATTCAACTCTGAATTTAACGGGATTTCTTTCCAGTGAAGAAATTGGTGGCGGGCTCGCGACGTGCCGTCTCTCTCAGGCACCGTAGTGTGCGTGCTTCAAAATGCATGCGCTTCGAACTTAGGTCGTTGAATTCTATCAGTTCACCACTAGATGGCACTAAATTCTACACATTGTCCTTTTAAGACTTAAAGAGTAAGTGACTTGTCTGTGAAATGTAAAATGTTCATGCATGTTTGTATTTAATATCATTCATTAATTTTCTACACTTTACAGGCTGTTATATTTTTTTAAATATATTAATATATGAACTGATAACTTTATTGTTACAGTATCTCTAAAACGCTATTACTTTTGGGTCACCATTTTCCTTACTATTTACTCCACTTTTCAATTTTACACTCAGTATGGAATGTTTTCATTCCAATTGTTTTCACCTATAAAGCCATCATTCTTGCCATTTTTAAAGAGTCTGCGATTTTTGCGTGAAAGATCCGACCGATCGATAAAAACGAGAGACAAAGCGGTGGTGACGGTCCATTTTGGCGTCGTTTCCCCAGGTATGCGAAGCTGGCCCTAAACTCTCTCGGAAGGCAGATGAGACTCTCACCGGCATTGCATAACGTCCTTGAGCCAAAGTAAGCAGAAAAATATTCAAAATGTGGAGAGAGAGAGAGCAAGAGAGAGAGAGAGCGAGAGAGAGGAAGAACAAGACACCCACACATCTGCACCGCCTGTGCTACTCAAACACTAAATCCACAGGAGGCCCACGTTGGCTCATAGTGAGTGCTTCCGGCTCTTTCCGTAGAAGCAAATAGGGGTCGGGGTTCAATACAGAAAGTTGTTACCTCCACCAAAGGAGGTTATGTTTGTTGCTTGGTCTATGAAAATCTTTTCTTTTTTTTTTTTTTTTTTTACTGAATGGTGGAGAGGTGAACAAGAGACAGAGGCAAGTGTTGCATTTCTTCCGGTAACCAACCTACTGTGCTGGGTTTATTTAAAAAAAAAAAAAAAAAAAAAGGAAGAAGAGAAAGAGAAAGTGAATTCATTCTGTCATTCAGCATCATCATAAATGCTTCAATGTTTTATCATGGCATTTTTCCGCATTGCTGAAAAATTTCTGTGGCGGGTTCACAAAATAAAAAGCCCCAAAAAAGAAAATTCATCTATTTGAGTCATCATCTTACTGCACAGCCAGGACTGAGAAACCTTTCTAGTTTGCAAAAAGTTTTGTCTGATCTATGGTTATCGTCACAAAAAATACAGGTTTTTTTTCGACAGTATCTCTGAGAAATTGCATTAGGATTTTGAATTTACATTTGTCACTATTTTTTCTTGTTTTTCAATTTCCAGCATTTTATGAAAATGCCTTTTTTTTTTTTTAAATGATTTTCAAATTTTACAGGAATGTATGTCATTTTATCAGCATATACTAATTACATAACAACTTGATGATTTTTTTTAACTAGTCATTAAAATTGGTTAGTGTTACAGTACCTTTGTGTGAAGTTGTATTCCCCACCAAAAATTGCAAAGCGTTTTTAGTCATTATTATCTTACAGGAATTTTGTATGAAATGTCATTTCATTTAATCCTGTTCATTAACCAAGCTGTAGTGTAGTGCAGCCATTTCCTGCTCTAGGGTTACCGTCACACACTGTCATCAGCAGGTTGTAACATTGATGCAGACTGTTACTACTACTACCAATAATAATAATAATAATAATAATAATAATAATAATAATAATAATAATAATAATAATAATTTCATGTAGAGCTTTTCTACCTATGTAAAGATGCAAACAAACTAGTCACAACTAAAATAGTAAAAAAAAAAAAAAAAAATCTATATACATTTATATAAAATGATTAAAATATATATATATAATGATGTCCGCCATGAATTGGTGAGATAATTCCGATCCAAAATTGTCATCCCACCACAGATTGCTCATTTTGGTTCAGAATGGGGAGATGTGATTGAACTGCTGCTCAGTGCAGGGGGCGTATCTATTCTAGTGAGATAAAGGGGGGCAGACCACCCCAAAATCTTGAAAAAAACCCCAAACTATTTGCCTTATTATCGTTAACAGAAAGCTATGACATAACAGTTGTTCCAAAGAACTACAAAATATAATCACAAGATGGTTTTGTTTTGCCATGTTTCATGAATTCAAGTTGAAGAATGTCAAAGTGGCCCTTGCTTGCATCCTGTCATTTTTCGATTTGCGGCGGAAACATTTTGGACACACCTGCTCTAAATTGTGCGTAGGTGTGACTGTGAGTGTGAATAGTTGTTTGTTTACTTACTACATGTGCTCCGCGATTGGCCAGTTTAGGTTCATTCGGGCCTCCCATGGTCAAATGGGACGGGCTCCGGCTCATCAGCGACCCTCGTGAGGATGAGCGGGAAAGAAAACGGATGGATCTACTTTTTCTCGATGTGTCTATTGTACATGTATAAAAGGGACAAGCTAACGAGCGTTTGAATTTGTCTGTATGCATGTTTCCAATCCCATAATGGCAACATAAGCACATCCCAAGCCGCTGATGGCGGCCGGGCGGAAGGCAGCCTATAGCGTCCGTTTGCCGGTGTGCTGCTATCAAGTGCCATTAGGAAAGCCTCTCCACTCTACCGCAAGGCCTTTGCTATTGCAGTTTCCCTGGGAGACCTCTCCCTCGCCCACTGTGTCATTATTACCTAATCTGCCTTCCACGGTCCACGAAGGGCCACGGAATGCGTTTTGAGTGGAGGCACGCACGCAAAACAAATACATTATTTATAAAGCGCAAAAGCTATCATGTTTGCCATTCCTTCAATCTCCTGTCGAGTGTACAGTGTTTTTTCCGTTGGCCGGCGGTGTGCTGTGACGCCGCCAATGTAGAAAAATTGGCCTACTAGAACATCTGAACTTTATTCTGGGCTAGACAGAGGCAATTTAGCATGAGATTGAATGTGACTGGTTTCCTCTGAACACAGTTATAAGAGGGTGTGCACACTTATGCAACCACATGCTCCCTTGCTTATTTCTTCCCCTCTTTAACATATTTCTACTTTCAAATTGAGTTGTACAGGTTATATGGAACATTGGGAAAATTTTTTAAATGATTTATCTTGCTCTTATTTGTTGACGCCACAAAAAAAAAAAAAAAAAAAAAAAAAAAGGCATTTGAACAGGGGTGGGCAGACTTTTTATACCCACTGTACTTTATGTGCCCGGCTATGGAGAGCCGTTTTGAGCAGTTTTTCAGAATATCCATCTTAAAGTCCATGTAGTAGTACACGCTTTGTCCTAACAAGTTAGACAATTCAGCGTACAAGTAGAACAACAGTGTATTTTTATGCTACTAGAGCTGCTTTTGGCCTACTTGTACTCTATTAAAACTTATAGTAAACTACTATGTTGCACTATTCGGTGGACTAGGGCACACTAGTAGAACGCCTGCCCTCGTGGTAGCGTTACTTTTCACTACAGTCTCACGTTTGGCCTACTAGTACACAGTCAAACCTTACTAGTACTAGCGCTAGTAGAATGACTAGGCGCCCGAGTAGAATGACTATCTTACTAGTTTTTTTTTTCCCCAGTTCCACGGACGCTGTTGGCCAACTACTATGCAATTAAATACATAAACTAGTAAACTACTGTGCTGTGCAAATTCAACAAAAATCTTTTCAGTGTAATAACAACATTTTTTCCACTACTAGAGCCACTTTTGTCCTACTAGTAGTACACACCTTGCTAGCAAACTATTGTGGTAGGCTAGTATCACTAATAGGCACGTCACAAAATACAAGACCCTACTTGCAGTATCAAAATGCCCACTGGTCATTTTGTCTCACTAGTAACATGTAGTTGCCCCTACAGCCGTTTGAGCAATTATGTCATATCGTTGATGTCATGCTTTCCTTCGTTTTTGCTCAAATCCTACCAAATCTTTAACGGGGAAGTCAACCCAAGCGTATTTTTTTTTTAAGAATACATTCTATGCAGGCTCACTAATTGAAACAAGGCATTCTGATAAATATTGCATTTTTGGAATAAGGGTTAATCCACCCGTTTTTAGCCATCTCCGGGGGCGGCCATTTTGTCACTTCTGTCGACTGAAAATGACATCACAGTTGCTCAGGATTCAGGTAAAAACCAATCACAGCTCTCCTGTTTTCTGAAGCCGAGCCACGATTGGTCGTTACCTGAGCCCTGAGCAGTTGTGATGTCATATTTAGTCGACAGAAGTGACAAAATGGCCGCCCCCGGAGATGGCTAAAAAAAGGGTGGATTTTGCCGCTTAACTCATATTGCACAAACACAATATTTATCAGAATGCCTTGTTTCAACTAGTGGACTTGCATAGAACATACTCTCAAAAAAAATATGTTTGGGTTGACTTCTACTTTAAGGTCCATGTACTAGTACACTCTTTGTCCTCACTAGCCGGACAACTTTACAGCAATAATAATGGGTAAAAAATAGTAACTAGTAAGTCGGAGTAATTCAAGCAGTGCAACCTAGACCTTACGAGCACTATACTTGGATATCAAGGACATCAAATAAATGCAATTAGCTTGCGATTGGCTGGCGACCAGTCGGGGTTTTGATATGGTTGACTGTATTACAGATGAGAGGATGTGAAAGAGAAGAGTTGAAATCATGCGCTTGCGAGAGAGGCGTTTGGCAACCAACATGTTATCACAGCAGAAATCGTGCGAGCGCAATGAGGAAGGAAGGAAGCACTTTAGAATCAAACTGCACCATCTTTACATACTCTCACCGGACACATCATTAGGGACACCTGAACAACCGTAAAACAAAAAATACGGAACACTGCAGCAAAGTGGAGACTGTGGAGTATGGTACTGCAGCAACAACACAGGTGGCGTGTTGTCGCTTGTGTCATTCGTAATTGCGCATTCTCAAGTGTTACAATGATGCGGCGATTTTATTGGAGATTTCGTCTGAAGGAAGCAAGAAACAGAGCTTTGCAGCGAGGGAGACTTGGGAGTATAATAGGATAAACTCACGTCGGTGTTTTGGACATTTCTAGCCACGTCTTCTCAAATCCCTGATGACGAACTAAGTTTAAAAAAAAAAAAAAAATTCTCAAGCAGCAGCATCTCCCCGAACTCTAATCAGGAGAATCACTCAGCACCTGTCAGTCAGACTCGTACAGTGACAAACTACAAAGGACGTCGTTCAAGTGGAAATTCCCCTTTAAGTCGTTCAATCGCCACAGCAGCCTTTTCGTCGCGATTGTAGCCGTTAATATTGAAAATAAAGCCTTTAAAAGTTCATCTTTTTCAATGAGTTCACTTTATAATGGCGAAAGCGACTCGCTGTTACACTATTGAGCGGTCAAGACGGCGTAAATGCGCCCCAAACTTGCCATAACGTCAACATAAAAGATGACCAAAAAAAAAAAAGACGAGGGAAGTCTGTAAAATGTGTCATGTTTTACACAGAACGCAAATGGGGGGGGGGGGCGGGGGGGGGTTCGGGGGTCCTACCTTGTGTTTCACCGTCAGTCCGTCACCTACGCGTCCCGCCAACGAATGCTCGCGAAGTGACCGCGGAAGGTGGTGCCATCGTCCGGGTAGAGAGAAGTGAGTGTACTGTGTCCTCCTCCGGATGTGTGTGCGTGTGCGTGTGTGTGCGTGTGTGTGTGTGTTAATGACAGAAGCTCCCCTGGACGTACGACCGCGCGCGGCAGCTTTGAGATTCCCAAGACCCGCCCCCTCGCGCCTGTCTGTCAAACGCAACCACGCCCACTCCCAAAACAAAACAGTTGTAAATCAAGAAAACGGCCATTTTGTGTCAAATTAACACCTGATTTACTTCATTAGCCTTTTAGATTTTTTTTTCATTTTTATTTAAATGTTTTGAGTTTCCAGGTTCGAATGCCGATTGCATCCTTCCTGTGGGGGTTTTGCAGGTTGCGCTTATTGAGTTTGCTCCTTTTTAATGACTTCTGGAATTGGCTAAATGATTTAACCGTTTATTGGAGCAATGGCTAGCATATCCGCCTCGCAGTTAAGAGGTTACAAGTTTGAATCCGCCGCTTCCTCCCACATTCCAGCAGCAAGGCAAGGCAGTTTTATTTATATAGCACATAACACAAGGCAACTCAATGTGCTTCACACAAGCAAAGACACAAACCCTACAAGCATTTACAAACATAACAGTTAACAACATTGAAAAGCAAAGCAGAGAAAACAAAAGTGGATTATCAAAATTACCAGAATGTACGTGGACAACATTCAAAGACACTAACGGAAAACTTTAAAGACATTTAAAAGTAAAGAAATAAAAATGGGTTTTTAAACTATATAAAAGATGTCAAATTTAAATTTAGAAGACCTTCATCAAAGGTATGAGATAAAAAGAAAAGTCCTTAATCTGGATTTCAAAGCATTTCCACTCATGCCTGACTTCACTTCTGGTGACAGTTTAGTCCATGTGTGTGCAGCATAACAGCTAAATGCAGCTTCACCATGTTTACCTTGAACTCTGGGCGCCACTAATTGGCACAAGTCTGCAGATCTCAGAATTTATATTCAATCAGCATTTCATTAATGCATTCAGGACCCAAACCATTCAGTGATTTATAGACCAGTAGCACATTTTATAATCTATTCTACAGTTAATTGGGAGCAAGTGTAAAGTCTTTCGGACTGAAGTAACATGTTCCGATCTCTTTGTTATGGTAATAACCCGAGCTGCAGCGTTCTGAATTTGCTGCAGCTGTTTGATGCTCTTTTGAGGGAGATCAGTAAGAAGACCGTTAGAATAATCAAGTCTACTGGAAATGATAGCATGGATAAGTTTCTCCTGGTCTGCTTGGAGCACGCAACCCTTCAGCCTGGAGATGTTTTTCAGCTAGTAGAAGGCTGCTTTAGTGATGGATTTGATATGTTTGCTGAAAGTCCGCATGCACGGTAGCTTCAGACTGAAAATTGTAAATTGTTGTGAATGTAAGTTAAGAGTGAATACTCTCTTTCTCCCTATATATATATATAGATATATATATATATACACACAGTATATATATACACACATGTAGTACATATACACATATGTATATATACACATATACCTATATACAGTATAGACACAAATATATATATATATATATATATATATATACATACAGTACATATATACGTACGTATGTTTATATATATATCCACACACACACATATATATACATATATATATATATATATATATATAAAATAAAAGGGTGGAAGCACACATTGCTGACGCTACTGTTTGTTGTTGTTTGTTTTTATTGCATGAAATTGGTGAAAAGCAGCAAAGACGATACAGTCGGTACAGTTGGGAACCTTCGACGTCCAAGGAAGGTTTGTGTTCGGTTTGGGACATTCACACTTTACACGGCCAACCCTTTACCTCGCCATGATCCCCACAACTTTGTCCCGTACTACTATTAGTATAATCATATCACCATGTCCTTTTATACCACAACACAAGTGCTTAGGTACTGCATTTAAATATAATATTGCATTGAAAATGACTGCCAAGATTTTTTTAAAATGGTTTGTATTTGCTGGCTGTAATCTGGTTATTAGGAATTATATCATATATTTTTCATTATTTATAATAATAGGTTGTAGATGTGAAGTTGAACATTTAAATGCAGTACAAGCACAAATTGTGGTTTCACAGTGGGGTACTAGCACCATCTACAGGTTACACGTTGTACTGCAGTGACAAAAGACAACTGAATTGGAGGGCTGTCTTTAAAACCGGTTTTCCCCAAATTTGAGGGGTTTCTTGAGGATTTTAATGATCATCCAAACATATTTTCAAGGCAAATGTTGCCATTGTTGTCGTAATAAATTATCCTGTGTTGTGTTTATATGAGAATGTTTGGGAAAATTCTGTTTCAATTCACACAAAATGTAACCTCCTTTTTATACAAGTAGACCAGCCACATAAAAATAAAACAAGGCCAAAAAAAAAAGAAAAAAAAAAATACATTTTCATGACTCGTAAAATGGTCTCTCACACTTGTCAACTTGGTCACAACTGCCAATAATAACAATTAGGAAGAAAAAATATTTGTTGTCATTGTCCCTGATTAAACCGCCCAAAGATCGCAGCATCTAAACATATAGCCTCCTGAAAGGGTTCATATTGTATATATTTATCCATATATCCATATAGTGTAGCCATATAATCCATAAAAAAATAAATACATTTAACAAATACACAGTTTGTCGCCACAATTGTATCGCTAACACATTTTTAAGGAATATATCTCAATAAAATCGTGTAAATTCCGCATGAACTCCACCTTATAAGTCGGGGGGGGGGGGGGGGGGGGGGGGGGGGGGGGGATTTGTCGGCCTTGAATTGATCGTCCACTTTTATTTACCGTTTAGTATTTTTAGTATATGTACAGCATGTGTTGCATTTTCAGTAGGTTTGTATGGAAAAAAATTTGGAAATCCTGACATACATGGACACGTGCGATTACCATAAAGGTTAACAAACACGGACAGTAAAAAGAAGGATGCTGATGATGAGTGGTCATGTTGGCATGGCAACGAGACACCGTGAACGAGAAAAAAAAAAAGCCATGGGTGCATTTTTTTTTGTAAAAAGATCATCCTATGAAACAGTTTCTTATTTTTTACTTTTTAGTGTTTTTTTTTTCCCCTACAAATTGTCCTATGACCTGTTCAGACATAACAACAAAAATCATCCCCCCAAAAAATCATGCATAAGTTACACCTCAATGCTGTCATTAAAAAAAAATAATCCTTTTTTTTTTTTTTGTACATTTGAAGCCGTTTCCACATTTTTTTTTTCCTTTTAATAGAAACGTTTTTCCCCCCAACAGCAGAAGTCTGTGGTGTATTGCTCCATAAGAGTAGATTCCTCTCCTGTACATCAGGAGGCGCTTGAGGCAAAAAGAACAAAAGGGTGCTGGCTCGCAGAGAGAAAACTGCTAGTTCTTCTCCTTTTTTTTTCTTTTTTTCTTTTTTTTTTTCAATCTCCTTTTAAAGAGTCATGGCAGGGTGGGGGACCAAGGCTACTTCCCTATCTGCAGAGGTCCTCCGGTGCAGAGTCTCGCACATTTTTCCTTTTCTTGCCGTTGCCCTGGTGGTGTGGCCGGTTACTTGGGTGACCTTTGCTGTTTCCAGAGGAGCGAGAGGAGCTCTGCTGGCCGCCCTTGTGCTGAGCGCGGGCCTGAAAGGTAGACAGAGGGGCGTGAAGATGGATGATAATTGCCTGGAGGTGCCGAATCAAACAGTTATTTAACACTGTAATGGAGCACGGTGACTTTGCGGGTCGCATGTAAGCCTGGAAATTGAGAGGTTCCGGATTTTAAATCTCAGTCCGGGGGTTTTCTCTGGCTTCATTAGCATTCCAACAAGAAGCATGCTGGGCTTACTGAAGACTCGGCGAAATTGTCAATAGCTGCAAATGTAAATGTGTTGGTTATTTGTCTGTTTGGGGCTCGGGGGAAACAAATCTACCAACTCGGCTTAATAATAATTCAAATAAATTAATAATAATAATGATATATTTTTGGCACCCAGAACCATGGTTGGCAATGGTTCAAGTTTACCGCGCAGACATTTGTTGCACACACATTTAGTCAATAGGATATGGTTGCCATGGAGGAACAGAGAAAAGGAAAAAAAAAGATGCCCATGGTCTGGGGTCAATTTAAACACACACAAAAAAGGACAAAAATAAAGCTTTACATAATTACTGCTTTATATAACTACTGCAAAGCGGAGCTGGGGTAGCATGGTGACAAAATGTCCACACGGGAATTTGAGCATAATGCGTATTGTGACTCACTAGCCTGTGCATACTACTAAAGGTCACGTTTTTTTTTAAAAAAGTTTTCAAAAAATTCATTGAGTGTTCTTTCAGGTCTATGTTGCCGTGTCAAAGACGCAATGTTAGCGGAGCGCACCTTTCCTCCCTTGTTGCCTACAGGCGGAGTGCTGGTCGTGCAGTTCTGCATCCGGTGATTGGTCACCACGGCCGACTTTTCTCTGTGAGCGCCGGCAGCTCGACCCGACTGCTGCTTGGCCGTCTTGCACGGTGTGCCGTCCGAGTCCTGGGGGGAAAAAAACGGTTTGGCAATGAGGATTCCGCCGTGCAACTACAAATAACGTACGGTGCACTGAGATTCTCCGTTTAGAGGTCAATCAATTGAGTTTTTCACCTGAGATCTCAAGGAAATATGCCCAACAATTAGAAACAACGCGACCAGTGCGGCGTGCATGCTAGCACTGATGTTAGCTGGCTGGTTAGCATCGCTCTGTGTAAGTGTTTTTACTTGATTTTATGAAGGAGACAAAGTCTGAAAAAAAAGACTGAAAAACTGAAAGTAAATTATAATAACAACAATAATACCCAATTTGACCTGAGGTCGGCATGTTTTATTCAACCTAAAATAAAAAATCTGCTTTGTATTTTAATGTTTGTCACCCTGGTATTGCTCTAAAAAAATGTGAATCTCACCATGGTAGTTAAAACTTTAGGCCATTTTTTTCACTTTGCATATGTTTATATGTCACAAATTTTCCACTTACTAATAAAAAGTACAATATTTATTTTACACCCCAAAAAAATTCAGGCCAAACTCGACCTTTTGTTTCATATTCCAGAAAAAACAATATAATCTAGATTTTGTTTTATGTCACAAAATAATTATGAAAATGTAGAAAGAAAGAAAGAAAATTCCCATATTTTTATCAAAATGTATTAAAAAAAAAATACATTTTTTTAGGCACTCCCCCATTTTTTACATCACTGAAAATTGCAAACATGTTTAAAAAATAAAATGAGATTTTTTTTTTCCCCATTGACAGAAATTATGTGGGGGAAAAAAATCATTTGTGACGTTTGCAACAGAGTCCTGAGGGCGTCCCCGCTGTACTTTGAAGAAACAAGAATAGGAGGTTCAAGATGAAGGACTGACCCCGTCGCTGGAGCTGGAGGACGAGGTGGAGGGCGAAAGCGGGGACGAGGACGGCGACGAGCGCAGGGAAGGAGACGTCGACGATGACGAGTTGGACGACGAGGTTTTGCTCCTCGTCGGCAGGATCACCACCACGTCGTCATCCTCGTCGTCCTCCTCCGCCTCATCGGGAACGTTGTTGTTGCATTGGTCCAGCTGTTGGGACTCGAACAGCGTCACGTCATTTCCTGAAACGAGCACCAAAGGGATAAATGAGCCAAGATTTTAGGCATTAGGGTCCAAAGTACCAAGGCAAATGTAAAGCTTTTTTTTTTTATTGGCCTTCCACTTATTATAATATAATAACAATAAATGTGACCCGCATGAAAAGGTTACAAGAAAATCATTCCGGAATACGGCGCAAAACATTTTTTAAGATGCAAAATACAAATGTAACAAAAGTTGAATGTTAAGATATCACATCCGGGTGAAATTTCAGGATGGGCCTAAAATGCACGATTTCGAGGTGGACTTCAGTTGACCTCTGAACTTTTGAACATCCAACTGTTCAGTCTTTCAGTACTTTTCATTTTTCTCTAACGATGAGCTGAACGGCAAAATTCGCAAAAGGTGGAGGACTGTTTGAATACCAATTCGAATTGATCCAGGGAACGCGTTGATCGGCATCTGTTGTTTTCAATCGAAATGGTCAGCCCCCGTCTTCCTTCAAGTTTTCTATGTGGCCCTCAGGGGAAAAAGTTTGGACATGGCTGCTTGCGTGTGAGTGTGGACTTTTGTTTTGGGTGACGTACGGTTGAGCGACAGGTCCTTCTGGGACGGGCTCCCCCAGTTCTTTCGGATCCCCTCCCTGTACTCGTCCACCTCCTGAGTCACGCGGATGATTCGGCCGAGTATGCTGCGTGTAAGGAACAACAGTGTTTACACAGTAAAATGCTTGCACAATGGAATGGAAACTACTTCAAGTCTCATTACAAGAAATGCAGACAGAAAGTTTGCGTGTAAGAACCTGCAATTAGAAATTAGGGGGAGAAAAAAAAAAGGCCAATCAATCATGTAAACCATATTTAGTAGTGACACACTCGTGCTTCGGTGCTGCTGCTTTCATTAGCAACAGGGTTCAAATGGGCTCAGTATTTAACCCATTAAGGCCGGGAGCACATAACCGAATTTCTATCTTTAAATCCGGGAGAGCGTAGACGTCTTTTTTCTTTTTTTAAATTAAATTCTCGTTAGCTAATGAAACGTATCAGGATATACACGGTGTCGTGAGCCTTCGGAGGATGTACTGGATTTTTTTCGGGCATGAATGGTGGACGCAGACGATCGGCAAATAGGGGCAAGCACTGGTTCATTTGAATGCCGCATGCAAGCTTTGAGGCAATACTTGAGGAAATGCTTGTTTCGATAGGTGCAGCTGTTTTGGTTAGCCACAACATTCGCCAATAGTCAGCAGTTGACTATTTCATATCCATATGTGAACCTTATTATAAGCATTATTTGTTTCCTGGTGGGGAAATTAACTCATTCACTGCCAGACATTTTCAGACCCTCTTTGACCATAACGTCTGGAAAAATGTGAAGAAAAAAAAAAAAAAAAAAATTCCTGGGATTGAATAGCTGGACTGTGAAAAGACAAATAAATATGACAATGGCAGTGAATGAGTTAAAGGGACGTTCATTTGTCTTAAGAGGACCTTGCACGACGCCGTCTTTTCGAGGGACAGAACACCGATTGGTTTTTTTTTTTCTTTTATGAGTATATTTTATGTAACGTATGTGCCATCCGAAGGAAATCTTAAACAAACGAGGATGACCATTTGCCATTCACAATGAGCCGCGCTTACCTCTCTGTGTCGTTGTTGGGGTAGTATTTGGCGATAGGTGACACGGCGTGGCTGAGCACCACGTAGGCGTAGTCAAACGCTTGCTTCACCTGCATGGCGCCGTACGAGCTGCGGCCAACGTCGTTGTCTGTGGGATAGCATGATTCTATTTGAGAAGACGGGCAGCTGCAGCCGAGCGCAGACTGTGGAGTTCAATAACGGCAGCGTCCACAGGGTGTAAGGTCATGTTAGCGTGCGTGCTTTTTGGGCTCATTTCTTGAAGTTTATCCTTAAATGCTACAGTATAATGACGATGGAACTTCCAGAGAAGACTGAGGGAAAGCGAGAAACGTGGGCGCTGCAGCAAAGTGGAGACTGTGGTGCAAAATAAGGTGGCGTGTTATTCCCACCTGGCTGTAGCGGGTCCTCGATGTAGAGCATGGAGGGCCTGTAGCCGTCCATCATGTTCTTCTGAACCTCGTCTTTGGCCACGTAGCAGCCGCCGTCTTTTATCCGGATGCCCGTTTTAAGGTAGTTAAAATGGCGTCCGTAGAGCTCAAAGAACTCGATGAGCAGCACACCGAAGTTGATGTTGGGGCTGCAAACGTCCTCCCTGTAGTGGAGCTAGTGGAGGGAAAACAAGAAGAACATCATGTCCAGGACTGTAAATGGTGGATTAGTACAGCAACTCCCAAACTGGTGGTGTGTGAGCCACAACTTGAGGGTCTGCAAAATCATCAATTTCAATCAATGATAATGTATCGTTTTATTAAAATTCATACCTACACGCAGGGAACCCCTAATTCCTCTTCGGCACCTTGCCGTGAGGCCAGTTCAAAGTTCTGATATGATTGTGACACACTGCAAAAATCCATCCTTAAATATGTGCTGCACTTTTAGCTCTCTTTTCGCATGTCGTTTCGCACGAGTGAGGTAAGGTGACCTCTGCAAAAATATTTGCGGCTTGGAATGGAAGCACATCATTCGGTTCATGTTGATAAATGACTGCTTTTGCAATTTGTATAAATAGGCACCATGTCTTTGTTTCCACTGGGCATGATGTGAAAATGACTCCAAGTTAAATTCACTTTTCTTTCCTTTTTTTTTTAAGACACTACCTATGGCAACCAAATAGCTAAGTTTGGTTGAGGGACTGCACATGGTAGTTTTTACGGTTTTGACTGCATTTAAAGAAGCACAACACAGATCCATCCGCTCGTCCATTCCAGTTTATGGAAAAAAAAACAAAGCATAAACTGGAAAAATTCCAATTAAAATTTTTTATGTAACCCAAATTGTTCGTAAACAGGGTACGTTTGTTTCCACTGTAATCTCTAAGGCATTTATTTTTAAGGGTAAAGTTTTAAGATGAGTTTGTAATGACAGTTTAAACTAGGCAATTCTCAACTTTTTTGGGAGGGGGTATTTGCGGCAGGGTTTGCTCCTACAGCATGAAAGTATTTTAAGACACAAAATGTTAAGTAAGAATAATATTCTTTAAAAAGTAACATAAATACTTCCTTAAAGAGTGCTTGTTTGAGCCAGCGGGGGGCGCCTGTACAAATAATCAGACAGACTGCCTCAATTTGAGCCAGGCAAAACCCTATTAATGCTTTTTAATTAGCATTGAGGTTATTAGTTCCTTGAAAAAAAATCCTTGGAGCCAAAAAGTTGAAAAAAGCCTGTATTGGTGTAACGGAGCATTAACACACCTGCAGGAAGCTGACGGCCATGAGGAAGAGACTGTAGGAGCCGATTCCGCCGGTGAAAACCTCGTTGAGGTCCCTCTGCAGGAGGAACTGCTTGAGCACCAGGACCAGGTAAGGCAGCACGGGGTATTTCTGCACACCAGCAATTTGATGTTGACACATCTGAGTGGCCTCAAAGCACAGCAGGGGCTCTTGAAGCAACAGTACCTCTTTGAATTCCTTGATGAGGCAGGCCGCTTTGACGCCGCTCTTCACGTTGAAGCTGATGTCCACCTTGACCTCCGTGAAGGAGTCGGTCAGCTTGATGATGGGCACCTGAGACGACAGGACACCAATGACAATGGCGATCTCGTTGGTTTACGCTTCGGGGCTTGATTTCCGTGAGTCGGTGTTCAGGGATTTTATTTTAACGCCGTATCGCCCAGTCGTGGTATATTCATCAGTCTATACCGTACACACTTTAAAGTGCAAGTCAACCCAAACATATTTTTTTCAAGACATAGTTTTTTCAAGAATATGTTCTATGAGTTGAAACAAGGCATTCTGATAAATATCGCATTTGTGGAATAAGAGTTAATCCACCCGTTTTTACTTATCTCCGGGGGCGGCCATTTTGTCACTTGTGTCGACTGAAAACGACATGACAACTGCTCAGGGCTCAGGTAACGACTAATCACGGCTGGCCTGTTTTCTGAAGCTGAGCCGTGATTGGTCGATACCTGAGCCCCGAGCAGTTGTGATGTCATTTTTAGCCGACAGACGTGACAAAATGGCCGCCCCCTGAGATGGCTAAAAACGGGTGGATTTTGCTGCTTAACTCATATTCCACAAACGGGTTGATGGGTTGATTTCCCCTT
Organism: Filicampus tigris; assembly: GCF_054856515.1. Lineage (NCBI taxonomy): Eukaryota > Metazoa > Chordata > Actinopteri > Syngnathiformes > Syngnathidae > Filicampus > Filicampus tigris. Next base: position 4,115,804 of record NC_141219.1, read on the forward strand.
TAAAGAGTTATTATGTCTCTAACAAACTGGCAAAAGAAAGTTTTTGCCAGCCGTGCATTGGAAAGGCGCAATAACCGAGCAGGATTCTACCTTTGGCCACAATGCGACGCGGGATTCAAGCTAAGGTAAGCCATTTTAAAGTAAAAAGAAAAACGTTTCTGTCGTTAGAAGCACACGTTTCTAATCCAACCGGTATTTGTTCGCGGGTGTCAACACGATTGAGGAACGGAGATTTTGGGGGTGAGTCCGAGCTCCACTGTTCTTACTCTCGTTTTTTTTTTAATTAATCCCCCCCCACTCCGCCAAAATGCAACTTATTTGTTTATTTCTTCTTCATGATGCATTTTTGGGACTAGTGTGATTTATATTGCAAACTTATAGTGAAAAAAATATGGGATTTAAAAAGGTTGGTTCGCAGCTAAATATCAATAAGCAACTCTTCATTTCTATAAATCTATGCAAGTGTTTGTGTCAAATAATCACTTCTACAAACATTTCAAGGAAATCACAATGTCCCATCACCGGTGAGCAACAGGCCCGCAGGCCACTCATGTTGTTGTCCCCTGGTGCACAGTATATACATGTCCTATTTGACATCTTAACCACCAATATCTGTTGATCTATCAATTGTGGACAATGACCAAAGTTGACTCAAATCAATCGAGGGGACAAAAAAAAACATCTGGAGCAACGCAAGTTCAAACAAAAACATTGTCGCCTACGTCAACTTTTTGCTCCTCCCTTTTCCAAGGAAAGAAAACTGAGCGCTTGTAAAATACAGAGATGGAATGTTCTGAAAGTGGGCCAGCAAGGCAACGCCATCACAGCGCTATTGGACTGGGAGATCATTCCTTGGGGTTTCCTCGTCTGACAATTTCTCAGTGGCGGTTGCAAATACAAGTGAAGAAGAATGGCGATCCAAAAGTAAGTTCGCGCTCACCGTGGCTTTGTCCAGAACTTTAATGGAGTTCTTGTCGGCCACGTTCCTCTTGCGGAGAGCCTCCTCCAGTGTCCAAAGGGGGAGTGTTTCCCACTTCCCGAATACCACCAAATCGATGTCACTGTGGAGACCGCGCAACAAAAACAAAACACTCGCAACTTTAAACCTTGGGTGAGAAATTCGCAAATTTCGGGAGACATCAGCTCATCAAGCAAACGGATTGGATTAAAAGTGGTTTGCTTTTTTTAATTGGTCTTTTTTCATATTTGATGATGATACAAAGGATAGGATAGCAAAGGATACCAGAGATGCTAAAAGAGGGAAAATGTGATAAAGGCAACAAATGCATGGCACAAAAAAAAAAAAACAGTAGAAACAATTTATCCCGGCAGCTCAGTACAAAATGGCGACAGGTCATAAAACAAAACAAAAAAACCGGAATATACACGTTTGAAAGTTGAGAGCAGGTTACAATATTTTAACATTTTCCTGTGAGTTCACATACCAAACTTCAGATGGGCGGAGGAGGCGTGTATGGGGTAGGCCTTTTCTTGTACAAATGCATTCTTAACGGTATGGTACATTTCATATCAAGCGAAAGTGGAGTTTAAAAAAACCATCAAACAATAAAATTTTTTTTTTTTTTAATTATTAAGGAAAGAAATACAGCAAAACCAGGCGGAATGACTATGTTGGGCTCGAACACAACATTAGGGAGCAACTACATTGTCAGAGCCACCTGGAACACTAACTGCCATTAAAGGCGTCGTCTCTGCTGAGAAAGATCAAACTGAAATGAATTGCGACATAAAAAAAAAAAAAAAAAAAAGAGCTGGACGCGTCTCGCGTAACTTCTTTTCAGACGTCAAGGACAGCTGCAAATGTAAAACGCAGGCAAACTACTTCCAGGTTGAGAGTGCGCTTGATTAGTATGACATTTTGGGACATTTTATTTGACAAAACATACATTTTTAACGGCTCGAGTGAAAATCCAAATGAAAAGGGCTATTATGCAAATAAATGCGGCAATGTTTGGCAGATTAAAAAAGACCACATATGATAAGACCCATTCGCCTCAGTCGGTGCTGCTTGTCGGTTAGCAACATATTTGAAAGGGGCTGATTAAAATACGGTCAATCGGGGCATGGAGACTTACGGAAGAAATAAGGTAATGCAACCACTGGTATTTTTTTCATTTGTTTGACTAAATGTTCAAATAACACCTTGAGAGAGAGAGAGAGAGAAAAAAAAAAAGAAAGAAAGTCCTGTATAGTTAAAGGTTTAATTGTCCCGACAAGGTTGGTGACTCACCTTGTTGGCAAATAGAGACCCGTGCTGAAGCTTCCAAACACCTGCACCTATAGAGGAGAGACATAATTGCACACTATTCGTCACAACAGAAGCAAGTATGCAAATGCGGCGGAACAACGTTAACGCACATGGGTCAATTACGCGCTAATAGTTGTTGGCGAGGACACGACAGCTGGAAATAAAAGTTCATTTCCCAACAATCTTTTTTGCCGCAGAAGACGTTCTCCAAACAACCAAGCATCCCACAGGCGTGGTGTAACCATTACTAAATTTTTTTTATTTATTTTTTTTTTTTAACAAAACATCACCCCCCTCCATTTCCGGTTACAATGAGGAGCATGTCGTAAAGTAAATTAGAAGCGACAATAAAAACAGAAATAGTACTTTAAGCCAATGATCTCGTCCACCCTTCCGCCTTTTAAATCTCCTGTTGAGCAACAATCGCTGCTGGCTAAACCAAAATAGATTCAAGCCTCTCTCACACCCAAGGATAAAAGTGTAGTGTCTGTGTGTGCACGTACACGGCTAAGCCGATTGCAGAACTGTGTTTTTGAATGAATGAACTCCAGCCGACCGGTTGCCCTGCCTACACGCCCCGAGCTGTAACTTATGTTGTTGAAGTGAGTATAGAGGAGGGCAGGGGGTGCGCCAACGCTATCGGAGTGTAGAAAAGGGGGGTGTGGCTTCAGAATTGTGCAATAACAAGATTTTCAGCTCCCCCAGGAGCGCTCTAGTTTGACTTTTTGAATGTTTGCATTGTGTGAAATTGATTCATTGACGATTTAAAGAGCTTGATTTTGTGGCTGCTCAAAGGGGAGTTTTTGACACAGTTTACACTTTGTTTATTCAAGACAGGACATTTAAATGTATTCTGTTCGCATTACTATTTTGTGCCACACCAATTCAAATCATATGCTAGCAAATGTCTTCTTTAGAAAATACACACAATGATTCAACCTGTTTTCACGGAGGACAAGGGCTGCTCGGTTATGGAAAAAATATGAATCACAATTATTTTGGTAGTAATTGAAATCACAATTATTAAAACAATCATTTAATTTTTGGGTACAAAACTAGAAAATGTAAAAAAATATAAAGACGAAATAAATTTCTTGATAATACTATAATTATGTAAGTTTATTTTGGACCTAACCAAATCATACTTGAATTTTACAACTGTATAATTTCAAGCATTATTTCCTATGCATTTATATCCAACATAAAGGCATATTAATAATCATTTTTTTACGATTATTTTATAATCGTAATTGTAATTGAATTTCGATTAATTGCACAGCCCTATGGAGGACTACAAAAATCGGAGAATACTTACTGGTGAGACGCTGATATTCCGAGGATTTGGACAATTTTAAGTTTAACAAGGTCTCGCAACGATTAATCGATTATCAAGGATAATTACGTGTCAGTGAATTTGATCATTGATTACCTGTCGATTAATCGTTGCGCCTCTACGATCGAGACAAGTTGGATGTACGCTGTATCAGCAGCGGATACTCAAACTGCAGCGACTCAGACTCAAAAGACACAGCTAGGCTTTTAGTGGTCATTTTTGTCGTTTCTAGCTATATATCGTCAAATGTATTCAAAGGGAGAACAGGAGTGCGTTGCAGTCAAGTGCGGTAGCAATACCTCAGCGCTTGGCCAAAGGTTGTGGATGACGCCTTTAATTCTGTCCACCACCTCCAGCCTCATCTTCTCCTCCTCCGGCCGTGGCGAGATGTACGCATAAAAGTCTCTGATCTCTTCATGTAACCTGGAGGACAACAAAAAAAATTGCAGTTAAAAACCCGCAGCTATTAATTGTCAAATATTACCATTAATATTCAGTTAAGATTAGCTGCATGTTTTGCTTTTTCTTTGGCTTATTGGGGGTTCCATCAAAGAAGGGCACCGTCTTTGGAATAGACTTTTAACATTTCTATCAAGAGAAGTAATAAAATTACAGCTGAAGCGATATGGATTTAAGATTCCCCCCCCCCCCCCCCCCCAAATATTTCAATCTATTTTTTTCGGCTTTGACTATAGAAAAGAAAAAAAAAATTGCTTTGATGGTCTATTGCTTTTTAGGGTTAAGTTTATATTTCTAGGAAGAAAAAAAAAGGGTTTTTTTCCCCCACCAAGTTTTTTATTAAATAAATCACTGCTTTTTCAACATGTAAATCCTCAGCGCGATTGCCTCTAGTAGCCTTCCTTGCTCCTTTCTTGTCTTACTCAAAACAATGTGCAAATCAGCGATCAGTGTCTGAATGTAACAACAACAGTGAAGACCGCACAAAAGAACGAAAAAGAAAAAAAAATCTGTGCCGAAAAATCAAAACAAACTTTTAAGGAGCACACAGAGTTCAAGTTTAATCATAAATACAGTTATGAATTTTCTTTACAGGTCACGTTCCGCTCCGACGGAGACTGACCTTTACTCATATTTGTGGGAAGTTAATAATTAGTAAAAACAAAAAGAGGAATGTGCACTTGTGACAAAGGAGGACACACGGCAGAGGCCTGCGGCTTATTTAGCAAGCAGGCAACAATCGAAATGAGGAATCCCAGCTGCGGCCCACCGGCGGTGTCATGTGGCTGCAGCGCCGAGGGCATGCGACCTTGAGAACGGGTCACCCTGCCCGCATACGGCGACCTCTTTCCCTGACCGCCTTTATCTGCAAAAACGGAGGCACGGCTGGAAAAACAGGATTTGGAATACTGCTCCAAAAAACACCCAAGAACCATAAACAAATCGGAGCTGGGCTCATATCGGTGGATTCACGCGAGAATGATTTGGAGCGACAAGCTGGGTTATGTGCAAAGAGCCCATTCAGATTCGTCATCCAAGTATGTTCTGCAATTAATGATGATTTCATTTTTCAATTAATGAGTCAGTTATTTTGCCGATTAATCGGATTTTTAAAAAAAAGGTTTTATTTCCATTCCTTTACTCCAAAACAGGGCATTATTATTTTATTACAAAATGTTGGCCACTGTTTTCCCCAAAGTAAAAGCAGATGTCTTATTTTGATTAAATACCATACCATAAATTAGTCTGATTTCATAGAGGACCAAATTTGAAATTTCAAGGATTTGGACACTTTTGAATTGAATAAGGTCTCAGAACGATTCATAGATTATCAAAATAATTATAGATTAATTCGATTTTCCCTTAGTTGTTGATTAATTGTGGCACCTCTATTTTCACACTTTGTTGGGTAGAGGTCAGGGCATAGTGAATTGTGTCACAGACCTTCTGAAGTCCTTGATTGGTCTTAAAATGTTCATTCCAATAATGTGTTCTATGCTCCTCCACTAGTCTAAACATGGCATTGTGATGAATATTATGTTTGTGAAATGTGAGTTCGGCAGCAAAATGAAATGACATCAGAGTTGCGCAGCGCTCCGGTAACGACCAATCGCGGCTCACCTGTTTTCTGAAGCTGCGCCGTGATTGGTCGATAACTGAGCGGTTGTGGTGTCATTTTTAGTCGACAGAAGTAACAAAATGGCCGCCCCCTGAGATGGACAAAAACAGGTGGATTTTGCTGCTTAATTCATATTCCACAGACACAATATTAATCCGAATCCAGTGTTTAGACTAGTCGGGCTGCATACAACATATTATAAAGAAAAATGTTGGGGTTGACTTCCACTTTAAGATTGGGGGGGGCGACTGCGTTTGACAAGTCATCAGAATTCAAAGCAACGCCCTTTATTGACATCCACTTTGGAATTGTAATGCCTGTTGGACTGCATTGCTACTTCTGAAAATGTGTTCGTGAGTGAGCCCTTCCGATTTGTGACATCACAAGTCGTGTAATTTACATAAAAGCGGCGCAACACTTCTTTCGCGACCCATGATCTGTCACTTTCAAGTAGCACTGTGTAGCTCAAGCCAAAAACTACTGTAGGCGGACATGCAGTGTTTGCACAGATTAGCATTGGCTCGCGGTGCTATCTTCTTATAAGCAACAAACTGGTGCAAGTTCAGAAAAGTCAACGTGGTTGCTGAACTGCTTTACTAACTGACAGGTGTAACTTGGGGATGAAGTGCTGCCTTTCCCAGTGAAAATACATTTAGGGCTTTGACTTCAGCTTCATAGGTGCTCGCTTTTCTCTTCAGACTCTGGGAGGTTTGGGAACAAGGGGCCACTCGCCAAGTCACAACACTATCCCTGACCCAGGTCGTCATGGAAACAAAAGCTGCACACGTCGTTGAAAACATGCGACACAACCCCCGCCTCCAAAACATCATTTCAAACAGACTTTTCGGAGTGGATGTTAAGTGTCCTGTAATTCTTGATCCATTGTGTATTTTGACTAAAGAGTGTCAGAGACCTTTTTGAAGACAATTGTGAATTGTGTTAAATTGTGGGGGGGGGAATAATAAGTTCAAGTTGGTTCCTTAAAAAAAAAAAAAAAAAAAAAGACCAAAAATAATACCCTTATCTCTCGTCAGGTGCAAAAACAGCCCATTTTCAAGGGTAAAAAACACTTTAACTACCACGCTGAGATAGCCGATTAAGTTTGTTGTTTGCTTGAAATGGTCCAAAATAGCGAGCTGGGCAACGCTCCCATCTAATGACTAATCCCTTCTATTTATTTATTTTTTTTCTCTCTTCTCTCCCTTCCCTTGTGCAAAGTGCAGTCTCCAGCCTACCGTCACAGGACCATTAGGTTTCATTTGACGCTAAGTGAAAGTCAACAGCTCCACTCTGCATGTTCACAACACAGCTCTCTGTCGCTTTTGGGGCCAAAATAAAACAGCACAGTCTATTTCATACACAATGCTAGTTCAAAGACTTGAAAAAAAAAAAAAGAAATCACACACACAAAAATAATGTTACAAAATATTTTTGATCTGGTGAATTAAGGGTTTTTAGTAACACAGTAAATGCTCGACTACATCTTAAGTTTCATTCATAAGTTTCATTTCAGGGTAACTGGGCCAGGCCACGGAAAGTCTCCTCGCCCACACAAGCTCCTCGGATTGAATTACAGGTCCTGTGGCCCCCGCGGCACCGTTTATCCGATTAATCCCCCTTGCCTGGATTATAGTAAAATTACGTCATGTTTTGCAAAAGCCAGAGTTCCCCTGAGTGAAGGAGAAAGGGTATTTCCAAAACACCATTAAGCTCCACTCCAGTGCTGTGAATGTTAGCATTTCTCACGGTGCTAATTTTGCGCCATTCACGATTCACTCAAGCCCCGATTCGATTCGATTTTCAGGTCCAGATTTTCGATGAGATTTTAAAAAAAAATTGCTACCATGCTTGCCTCTGTGCACTAGTGTGGTTCTGTAGCCATCCACAAACGCAATACGCAATGATGTTTGGCGCAAAAGCATCATTTGATCGACACATTCAAAACGTGCTACGCAACAATAAAAACAATGAACTAGCACATACACACAGGCTTATCTATTAAGACGCCTAGGGAACGTTTCAAAAATGTCCCCCCGAAAAATGCAGCATATGCAAGCAAAACAACAAAAAGTTTCCCCCCTCTAGCCTGTGATGTCATTAAGAGTCTTTTTTGCTTTCTTGCCACCTCAGCTTCGCCGACGTCATGACGCTATTTTGACCGGCGAGGGCCAACCTTTGCAACCAAAGACTCGCGAGCGTCACGTGACACCGCCTAGCCTAGATTGCGAGGTGAAAGAACCGTACATGGCACGCTGCTTCTTTAAAAAGAGGACAAGCATAAGCAGGAGGCAAGGCGGTGTCTATGTCTCACAGATGGCAGATTCCTAAATGTTTAATCCTCGAGCTGATCCGAGGTGCTAATTGTTGGCCACGGGGACACACGGCAGCAGCTCAAATTACATTCATTTTATTATCCAAACTCCCATGCCCAAAATGGGAATCTAGCGTACCTGTGTTCTACTGTAAAACTTAATGACAGTAATAAAGGGAAATTGCTGAGTCATGTTTGAGTGCCGGTACGGATGGAAGGAATGTCAATAAGCCGCAACCTCACACTTGATGTGCAAAGAGTTTCGCGTTTGTTTTTAATGACAAGTAGCCTCACCGGCCGTGCGCTCGGAAGGAAATTTCGCATGGAGAGGATTGCAGCAGAGCCATCACGGAACATTATGGAAACACAGAACCCGGGAAAGGTGGGCGCGGTTTCACAAGGGTGCACGACACCCGGCTGTCAGATATGAGATGGCCTCAGTATGTGCGGACAATGTGATGTATAAAATACTTTGCGGCAACACAACTGGGGGTATGTGAATGTCGGGTGTTAAATTTCACACTCCGAGCCCCGGCAAACACACGTGGTGTGTTCATCGTGGAAACTACCGGAACGCTGAATTTCCCCTGTGGATGAATAAGGTGCATTGGTGCTTTGAGATGCGAGTGACCCGACTCGTGAGTTTTTCCCAGACATTTGGACACATCTTTGCTTTGACTTGCGAGTTCAAAACTTGAGATATGAACGCTGTGCGGTGGCAGTGAAATCAATTCGGCTCACTTCATAATCGCAGCGCTTTGGCAAATGGCAAACAATTCTTCCAAAAAGATGCTCCAACCTGTTTAAGGCCACTCCGAGTTGAAGTGGACTGCCAAACTAAACATAAAACAAAGGGAATTACTCTTTGTTTTTAACACAACCATAGATTAGCCTTTCAGTCCGCTGGCATAATGCTAACGCTAATTAGCATCGATGGTCGAATGGATTGAAAACAAATGATGCAACACGTACACTGACAATATAACTCACATTCGCGTATAATCTTTTGCACGGGGCGGCTAATATTGGTGGCGCTGTAAAAGGAGTTGAGGCGTTTTTATGCATCCCACTCGAGCTGTAGGCAGGGCACGCCCCACCGCAACGTGATTGGCTTCTGTATCCAGAAGCCATGCCAACGTATAGTGAGAGGAAAAAAAAACCCCGGCATGCTTGCCGACTAGATGTCACAAGGTGCATAACTTAAATTTATGAGTGAATGGAGGCAACGTTTTGAGCCAACTTTTTTTTGGTGACATTTTTCATTCGTGGTGAGCGTTTGAGAGCAAAATATGAGCACTGGCTCAATATAAGGTTGGGAAACACTATACTCTGACTCCTACTATCACCACCACTACTTGGCCATAGCGGACATCTTGTTGTCCTTCTTCAGACAGCAAACTACTTGTTAGACCAAACTCAAAGTCGCGGCGCACTCTATTCCGCCGCAAGTGCTCGGAGACATGATGAATCAATTCCGCACGCTCTTTACGACTGATTTATCGATTACAATGGTCCATCTCTAGTGGGCAATAAAACGTGAAAACAATCAGCACGCGTCTGGCACCTTGAACAAAAAGTGCAAACGTTGCTCGCTTTATCAGAGCGGGGCACATGCGGGTTTATCCGGCGGATAAGGACGACACGGGAGGCCTGAGTTATGTGGTGCACGTGCATCTCAGGCTGGACCTGGCGGCAGCAAGCATGCAGGCGGGCAGGGTTACACGCCACATGAAAGGCATTAAGTATTTAGTAATTGACACACTAGTGTACAGGAGCGGTATGGGCGTGCTGGTGCTGGGACAGCGGCAAATTAGACCACAGGTGCGCAAGTGACTTAACCGTTTGGTAGGTTATCGCGGAATCATCAGGCATCGCTTCATTGCCTTGGCCTCATCTGCCATTTTAGGAGCGGAATCGGTTGTGGGCAAACGTTTCACACTTTCAAATTTTAAAACCACAAAAACCTGGCATTTGAACTCGAGATTGACCAATGTTTTTTTTTTTTTCAGGACCGATACCGATTATTATTAGTAGTCAAGGAGGCCGATAAGCAAATTTTGGAAGCCGATATTCATTTTCAGTAAAAAGGAAAATCCCAGAACTTTAACTCCGCCCGCTCGGAGCGCATTTTGGGCTGACGATGACGTCAATGTCGGATATATGCGGCCTGGCGGTTCGGATTGAGCTCGCATTATATATATATAAAAAAAAAATATCCCATAGGCATCAAATCTAGGACCACATATGAAAGTGGACAAACACTTTGCCTTACTAAGAAGACATGATGCATGTTTTTGAGACAAATAACATGCACCTCAATCGGACACTTGTTATTTACTTTCCCAAGACACGCAGATACGCAACATAAGGATGAAAGAGCCGCGGGCTGCCGACCCCTGACGTAGACCATGATACTTTGCGCTGCTGAGCCAATAGGAGCGCATGACTGGCCAAGCCAAAGCGGAAGTCAACCCAAACATATATTTTTTTCAAGAATATGTTCCCAGCAGGCCCACAAAGTTGAAACAGGGCATTCTGATAAATATTGCGTTTGTGGAAAAAGTGTTAATCCACTTGTTTTTGAGTCATCTCTGGGGGCGGCCATTTTGTCTTCTGTCGACTGAAAATGACATCACAACCGCTCACAACCACCAATCACAGCTGACCTGGTTTCCGAATCTGAGCTGTGATTGGTCGATGTCAGCAGTTGTGATGTCATTTTCAGTCAGCAGAAGACAAAATGGCCGCCCCCAGAGATGGCTAAAAACGAGTGGATTAACACTTTTTCCACAAACGCAATATTTATCAGAATGCCCTGTTTCAACTAGTGAGCTTGCATAGAACACATTCTTGAAAAAAATATGTTTGGGTTGACTTCCACCCTTTAAGTCTTTTTTTTTTTTTTTTTTTTAGCACCCTTAAGCGGCAATTGAATTGCGATTGTTGTGTCACTGCAGTTTGTGACGGCAAACGGCCGCAAACAGAGGTTGGAAGACAGGGCAAGTCGGCGGTTACGCCGCAACACGCTGCCGGGAAGAACTTGAAAATAAAAGCGTACATTGATGCCTTGCTATAGCTATATTCACTGCACTGCTAGGACACACACACACACACACACACATGAGCTTTTCTTATAAAACTGATGACAATGAATAGTAATGCAGTCACATAACGACACGTAGGTTTTAGCTCTTCCGGGAAAGGAGGGGCTGGCACTGATTTATAACCCATTATCTCATGAGGGGCGGGTTACCTGACCCCCCCGCTCCCACTGGAGACGGAGGTACGACCCAGCGCTGCTGTTTCCACTCGATCATAGTTTTTGTATTTACTATTCCTACACATCTATATACATCTATAGTAAGGTATGGTTTATTTTGAAGTCGGCCTTCTTACCGCGTTTGCGGCGTTTTACTGTCATGCAGAACGTAAACAATTGTTGCTGTGGTTATCTTGCCTTCATCTTGGCAGCGTACACGCAAAAAAAAAAAATCGGGTACCCCGAGGCGGAAAAAAATGCCTCGAGCATGTTTTATTTTTGATCAAGGGACCCGAATTGCACGAGGATTCGTTTCACCTCTCGTGTGAAGTTTGCATGCTCTCCGTATGCAACGTGAGCGTTTTTTTTCACAAGAAACTGGTCTTTTTCGCGCATGTATGAACAATAAGAACGTTAACCTTTTATTTCTTGAAATTGCCTCAAGTGGAAGTCAAATGTTTGGCAGTGGCCACAGCTAAGCCAGGGAAGGGATTATTTCTATTCCCGTTATTTCATACTGGGGAAAAATAAAACAGGAGTTGGTCCAGCGCCTGCTGGGAGTTCCTTCATTTGGATCCGCTCAACAACAGCCGACTAGAGCACACTTCACGTGGGAAGCTCTCCCGGGCTATACTGACTTCCCGAATCCATATAGAGCAGCTCAACTTCAGAGCTACGCCAACAGGGGGGAAAAAATAGGAGGGAACTCTCCCCTGATTGGACAGCCACAAAGGGGGCTCAGGTTTCTGCCTTGGGTTTACGGAAGTCAAGTCCGTGCAGAGCATGTCAAAATTGTGAGACGGGACGCTTTGGGTTGGAGAGAGAGAGAGAGAGAGAGACAGAGAGCGCGAGCGAGACAGAACAAGAAAGGGCAGTGTGGAAAACAAATAAGCACATGCCGTTGTCTCCCATGTCCAAATATAGCGTAGACGGTCCCCCGGGCGGAAAAAATTGTAAATGTATTCAAGACGTACGGCCACTTTCACCCTCGCCTGTGCTTGCGAGGACACAAATCATATGCTGCGATGGCTCGCAGATTTATGGCCGCTTGCAACCTCAAATCACATAGAGATGGATTTACACGCTGCAATATGAAATAAAATGAGAAGCAGCACAACAGAAGCTCGGTTAGTCCAAAAACAAGCCAAAATCTCAAACTTCGAAGCTCTTGGGCTTGATGGATATCCACGAGGTTCGAGTGGTCCAATTGCAGTTTTTGCTCTCAAGTGGCGAAATTGAGCAATGCGTAATGGCAGCATAAAGGGAAAAAAAAAAAAAACACAAATGAAATCGGCTATCTTCAGACTGGAATCGGGCTTTTTTCAAATAAACCAGATGCGTTGGGGATTTCTGCCAACAATAATTGGTGGAGCACACACACCCGCGCCTACCCAAACACACACATAAACAGTATTAAAAACGACCTTATAAAAACTATCTTTGTAAATCTACGAAACTACAGCAAAGGCATAGACAAACATAAATATAAATACAATGGAACCTTGGTGCACAAAAAGCCCAGGTGATGAACAATTACCATTACAAACAAAATTGTCCATGATTAATTGCCTCTACTTGCGAATTATAGAGGCAAATATAATTTGACAATCAATGGTCCAACTCATCAGGTACTATATGTTTCAATACCTAAACAAATCAGTCGTCTTCCGTCCTTCATTTGAGTGGTTGGGACGCAAACTTTAAATATTCAATGAGATTTTATACTCCTCAAAGGCGTAAAAAAACGACAAATCTTTTGGTGACCTAAGACATTTGTAATGTACTGCAGAAAAATGGAAATATCAGTAGTATGAAAAATGTTACATTTTTTTTCATGTTCAATTGTTCTAAAGTGCTTAAAAATGATCAAAAAGTATCTATTTTTTGAAATGTTATCCAAAGCATTCTAATTGGTATCCTTACAGTATTTTGTTGGACTAATACAAATAAAACAAATTCAGTTGATAGCTTTCAGCTATCATTTCACTGCTTTTCACCGATTGTAAGTTTTTGGCATGGTATCATTTCCTTTTTTTGTTTTGGTCTTCTTTTAAAAAGTTATATAAAACACCCAGTTTTTCCTGGCTCAAATTGATCAGATGTGGTACCTTCCTGACCATGCGCCATGCCACGTATTCTGCAAAATAAACTCGTTTTTAGCCATCTAAGGGGGCGGCCATTTTGTCACTTCTGTCGACTGAAAATGACATCACAGCCGCAGGCGGCTCACGAGACGGGGTGGCCAGGCCTGATATAGCGCCTCCACAGTGGCGAACGCCGCAACTGCAGTTGAAATACGTCACTGCCGCAGACATCAATGGCGTTGTGTTGAGCAATATCAATCGCTCTGCCCGGAGGCGGGTAGCAAATTAGCTGGAGGCGGCCGCCTCGCAATTTTGAACGCAGGAAAAATGCTGTTCAGTAGGGGGTTTTTTTAGTTTGGTTTTTTTTACACTTATTTGACAATTAAGTTAAAAATGTGACTGAAAACATGGCCTGTATATTTGCTGATGGCCACAGTGTGAACCTGGAATCCATTTTTTCGTTTGGTAATTCTTGTTCGTCAACTTGACTTCTCCCGTGGTAAAACAATATGTCCCGTCACTCAGCCAAGGGCGGCCACACTCTCACTTGTAGTATATGGTGACACAGGAGCCATAAAGCGGCGTTTGACACATTGACTGATTAACATGATGTCCCACTATATATACACTGTGTGCATGTGACTTACTGTAAATGTGCCCGAGGCGCCATAGAAACAGTTTCAACCACAAGATCGACTACGAGCACAAAAATGATCAACAGCTGGGTTACATTCTAGGGGAGCGTCACAAAAGACGATTCGATGCGGTCGGTGTTCGATATCTCAGGCGCGAAACGATTCAAGGACGGTTCGATTTGAAAGTGGAACGATTCGGTTCGACTCAAGTGAGATTACTGTTCGATGCGATATAGTATGGCTCAGTTCGATAGTGTATGATGCAATTACTTTTTTGTTGTTATTTTTCATACACATGTGAATGAATTTGTCGGTACTGTAAATGTGCCAATTCCTTCTAAGATATAGCCATCCAATAAAAGACAGTTCGATACGTATATGGATACATTTCAAAGTGAAACCATTCGATGCACTCGCACCTTATAAATCAAAAAAAGGTTTTCCGGTTCAAACCGGTTTTTGTTACACCCCTATTACATTCCCTCGAAATAAAATCTTAGTTATGGTTGCCCACAAAATGTTCTGTGTGGAAACCCAAATAGTTGCTCCAATCATATTACATAATTGCAGCTGCAAATGGTTATCATATTTTTTTTTATAGCTTGTTCTGAACAGAAGATAAGGGGAAAAAAATGGAATGCAAGCAAGTCAGGCTTCCTTGACATGGAAGACCAGATCTGGCCTGCGGGCCACACTTTGCCCACCCCTGCCCTACATGCACATCGAGTTGAAGGCCCGTGAGATTTGCCGACATGCGACCTTCGCACATGCTGCGTGAAATGTACCGCATGTGTGTCCGAGAGTGGGTGGATCACGTGACTAGTGTGTCAAGTACGGAGTGGAGTGGGCGTACTCGGTGGCATTGGGTGCACGTTGTGTTCATGTGCAGCAGAGCTGGCCCAAGGCATGAGCCAACTCAGCACCTGCTTAAGGCCCCTCGATCACAAAGCCGGGAGTATTGACGAAGTATGGAAAAACATTAACTCGAATGTTTAATATGGGTCAGTTATTTCCAATCGGATACTGATATCGGTCCCATGTCAGCCCCGCCCCCAAAAAAGCATTGGATTACATCGGTCTACATCCAAAATCTCTGATATTAGCACTGAGATACAAGCAGTCTATTCCAGACTCCGCTCCCACCATACACTGAAAGTAAAAAAAAATATTCTCAAAGTACTGAAGTAAACTTCAATTGTTATTTCGCATTTCGAAGAGTGTGATTTGTTTTTATCGACTTTATTATGGTTCTTTTATTCATTTTATATTGATTCGATTCAAGTGCAGTACATTCAAGTGCAGTTTGAGGTTGACTTTATGCAACCCAAATGTTGTTGGAATAAATGGGTCATATTTTCTCATACCAGCTGTCGCTGACTATTGTTCTTTGCTTGAACAGTAACACTTTATCAGGTCTCTTCTAGCATTTCATACTAAAAAAAAATAAATCAAAGGATATATCATTCCTGCTCATATCATATCAGATCGATTTCTGTACTGGGCAGTATGCTTGGCTGCAATATCACTATCGTATTCGAAGTGAAAAAGTTATATCGGGACATCCCTAGTTTATTTAGAATTTTAAAACCAAAGTTTTTGCACGTTTTTACATAGTTTCAAGGTCTAATTATTACATTTTATTTGGATTTTTTTAATTTAAAATATAAAAACATAAAATAAAGTAGAACACATGCAAAACATGAAATGTACTCAAACATTACAATTAATAAAAATATTGCTTCAACTGATGGCAACAAAATTAAGAGCGATTCAAATTAAGATCAGACTTTATATGATGACGCAAGTGCTTCTGGGTAGCCGAGCGCAGAATTTAAAAACGCTTAGATGTAGGTTGTTCTAAGCAGTGATTGCATGATGAAAACATCGCACCTTAGACTAAATTTTGTTGTTGATGAACACCTAAAAATGCCGAAACTAGGTACTAATCTTGGGCCGATTGGTGGAGGGTGTCGATACTAACCTCCAATACTTAAGACCAAAATGTATGCAGTGTATAATAATCTGAAAATGGAAAAAAAACCAGTTGGTGCTTTGTGAGGAAAATGAGTTATCCCAGCGGAGCAAACAAGAGGAGAACGCAAGCGGAAAGCAAACCATTTTGAACAAAACTAAGGTTTCAACTTTTACCAGGGTGACACCAACAGACAGTAGCAAGAGACAGATACTTTTGCCCGTCGCAGTCGCACTGCTGTCAGTGTCAGACAGATGCAGTCAGATGCAGTCGAGATGAAGTGGAGAGTGACCAAAGTGATGCTTTTCATCTCCAAGATGTGAGCAGCTAAAATGGGCAAGTTTTTTTTTTTTTAAAGTGCTCCTCTAAATTACTGTCAATCGTGATGTTTATTAGGTATCAATTAATAAGGATTTGAAGGACTTTGTCTACCTAGGCAAAGTGAATTTTCCCAAATGTATTCTTTTTGGTTGACGACACGTCAATCATTAATATATACTGTATTACAAAATATTTGCGATATAGGGATATGGAGGGCCCCTTGACTGGGTTGGCCTTGGGCCCTCGATTTCTCTAAAATGCGGCCCCTAAAACACAAACTTTCTCTTACCCCACGATCCCTTCCGAGTAGTTCCTGCTTTTCCACGGCGTGCCGGCGTACACGTCGCGGCCCTCCGTGCCGGGGCCACCGTTCAAGAGGCTGGAGTTGAATCCGAAAGTGCTCGCCTTGTTGTCCCGTTTCCGCTTATTTGGGTGCCCGTCCGCCGGGCCCCTGCTGTTCGGCGCGGCCGCTCGATGGTTGCGGTTGCCGGACTCCAACGGCAAAAAGTCCCGCTGCTCCACGAGCTCGCCGTCCCCGGTGGGACTCGTCATGATCGACTCGGACGGCCCGGTCCCAGCGGCGAGGAGGACGGCTCCGGACGCCGCGCTGAGGCTCGCTTTCAGGATGCCGAAGCTATTGTTGACGTGCAGGTAGCCGAGCCCTTGCGTCGTCTCCCAGATCTGCATCCACAGGTTGTTGGCGGGTCCGCGTTGTTCTGGTTGGAACCAGGCGATTCGCGGATCCATCAAACGAGAGTAGGCAAGAACACCCGCCCCCCCCCCCCACCTCGTCCCCACCCCCAACCCCACCCCTCCTCCCCACCCTCCCGTGAACAGCTAGTCAAGCTAGCCTTAGCTCGCCTCGCTTTGCCCCTCCGTTACTTCTTCCAATTTTGTCCCTCGGAGGTGGCGGAGACACACGGTGGTAGAGTACAGGAAGGCGACGAGAGTATCCGTAGACTGTTACCGGCGCCTGCTACGGTTGTTAACCTTTTTTTTAAATAACCCCAGTGGGGAACACGAGACCGTGCGGTACCCGATGGAGCGTCTCTCTCTCTCTCTCTCTCTCTCTCTCCCTGACCCTTTCCTCAGAATCGTAACTCCCTCAATGGCGGAGCTTAGCTAAACTGCTGCGTAGTAAGCATGCGCGAGTGGAAGGTGGGCGGGGAAAACTTGTTACGTAATAGCGTTTTTTTTTTTTGCGTGCTCGTTACGTAACGACGTCGGGTATACGTGATCCCTCCAGATGTGTTGGAAGCTACAGACAGACAGACAGACAGACAGACAAAACATATAAGATAGATAAATAGATAGATAGATAGATAGATAGTTTTATGCTCCTACGCAATTACAATTTAAAAAGTAAGATGGTAAGTGGTTAAAGATACAATTATGGAATGTGTTACTCAAGCAATGTCATAGTAAACCAGGCTGATATATTAAAACATTTAGGGAAACTATGGTTGTGTATGATGTATTACACAACAGAAAAATGATTTTTGTTTGTGAGGTTTTTTTTGGGTATTGATTTACTGAATTCTCAGGAACCACTTTAAATTCTATGTATAGTTTATGCCTATACAACCACAACAAGACCAACATTAACAAGGAATAGTGCGATATTGATGAACAATATATTCACTAATGTGGTTGAAAGTGGAAAAAAAACAAGTGGACTCTTGATATCTTATGTATCAGACCATTTAAAGTGTGTCACTAAACCAAATAAAGAAATACAAATTTAGTTGTATAAAAACAAAAAACTTATGAGGCAATGAATCACTAAAATTGGCTTGTTAAAACAATCCTGAGACAATGTCTATGTGGAGCATGTAAATTCAACTCGTGAAGTTTTAAGGGGAAATCTTTTGCACCTTGTGATACCCATTGCCCTTTAGTTTTTCAAGAAACCAGTGAACATTTTACTTTGGGTGACAAAGTATTCAAAAAACCTGTAAGACAAATATTAAATTGTATGTACGACAAAAACATTGTGTTGCAGTTCAACCAATAGAATAATTCCTTCCACCTATTGGCGTTTTACGGTATCATTGTAATTAAATACTAAGTGCTGTGTAGAGCGTGTATTGACATCTGCTTGACAAAATTGTCATTTGTGTTTTTGTGTTCAACTGATCACATGAATGCCGTTACATGTTTACATATGCTGTTTCAATGAAAGATGTCAACCAAAATACATTTTACAAATCTGCTTTTATTTAAAAAGGCAGTCACAAGATATAAACAATCGGAGGCTAATAGGACATTGTGATTACACAATCTCACTAGTATCCCCATGAGAAACTTGTCGTATGCTAAATTTATATTATTTTTGCACACCAAAAAAGGCAGATTTGACCACTTACACCTGCTGTATTAGCAGAAAATACACAGGCGCTCTATGCGAGGCCAAAATATTTGTGTTTTTACTGAACTTTTCACAAAAAACGTCAGTCTGCGGGGTTGTCCAACCCCTTTTTCCTTTAAGGCAACGCATTTGCTAAACAAAACGATTCATATCCCCAAAACACATGCAAAAAGAATCATTTTGAATAGCTGTGACTTGAGAACCTGTCGGCTTTTGACAACTAGAGTAAAATGTTGTCAGCGATATCGAAACCTAAAAAAATCCAGTTTTGTTATTATTATAAAAATAGACCGTATAATAGAGAAGCTGGACCAATCAGGACATAATGCACTGGGACTTCATTTTAACCAACCAGGTTAAGATGGAGCTTTGCTTTTAAACATTATGCAACATCTAATCTACAAATCACCCGACAAGTGACATTTAGGGGTACACAAGGAAATATGATGGCGGTAGGGGGGGGGGGGGGTGATTCTCCCTTGTAATTTTTTTGTTACATTAATTGTCCAAGTCTATTATACTGTCTATGATACTGTTTCCCACTCTGACAATAAATAATCAAAGGAAGCCATTTAGGGGTCCTGCACAGGGAGTCCCGGAAAACCTGCTCTACGAAATCAGTCGACGATGGGCACCACAGTGCTCTCTTGCCTTCAACTTCAACCTGCAGCTGCGCAGCAAAGAAATCTAAAAAAAGAAAAACAAAAAACAGGAGTCAGGGCAAACCAACATAGACTAGGTTAAAAATAATAAATACTGGATGGTTTTCACCACCATATTGGGGTCACTTCTTGGCCAGAGTCTCAAGGTAGCCGATGAATCTCCTCAGGTTGACTCTGATGTTGTCGAGCACGCACAGCTGCTGCGGGCTGTACTTGTCTCTTCCCGCCTTCCGGATCTGATGCCCCCCCCCAAAAAAAGGCACCAAATGTAGCGACAACCTCGTCTCATTCCACGTCTCAGATGTAATGATGACGTTCATACACCATATTGTGTGTTCAAAATACAGTCCAAGACTGCATGCGCAAGACTTGCTGATGGTGATGTGATGGTCTGAATTCCAAAAGAAGGAAAAAGACGCTACCTTGGCCTTAAAGACAGGCTGAAGCGTCTTCAAAGCGGGAAGTAACTGGATGCTCTTGGCCGCCGTCTCCGCCTCCTCGCCGTCCGCAAACACGTCGAAAAGGGCGTCCAGGGCCTCGCCGTTAACCACCAGGTCGGCATCATTGGTTGCTACTTGGAGCAAGCCGCTCCCAATCATCTGCGGATGAAATGTTTCTTCAAAATAGAGGCAAAGGCAAAAATACAAGCCTTCTTTTCCACACCGAGATCCCGCAAAATAGCCGTCACACAGGATTTATCAATTTATGTAAGATGGGGAATTGCATCGCCCCCCTGTTCGGTGCTTCCACACAACAGCAACAAGGAAAAAGAGCCAGAAAATGACAACTTTCACTGTGCCACTGATACAAGAACAACCACTTGTTTAAAAAAAAAAAAAAAAAAAAAAGTGCCAGATACATTCAGACTTTTTCAGGCAGTGTGAACGAGAGTGACCTGAAGGGTTTGAGCTGAGCCCTTCTCTTTGGCGAGGGTGCTGCCGGTGATGCCCAGGATGGCGACTGCGTTGACCCTCACGCTGATGACATCACAGCGGGCGGCGGCTTCGCTGAGGCACAGTAGCTGCTGCAGGCTTATGGACTAACAGAAACCAAACAAAAACTGAAGGTGATATCGCAATACACTCCCCCCCCCCCCCCTCAAATATAACATTCTTGTTACCAGGGGGATGTTTTTCAAGGCGGCCATCTGCAAAAGAGACCGCATCGCACTGATGACCGCCTCCAGGAACTCCTCATCTTTAGGGATCTCTATGAGAGTGGTAAAAAGGCAAAACATTAGGGATGCAATGTCATTCTACTTTTTTTCTATACTTTTGATTGACACCAAGATGAATGGATTGGGAAAAAGTTTTGTGGTGTGTGTGTGTGTGTTATTTTTAATTTATATTTTGTGTTCGTGGTACACGGCAGCGTGTGCATAGCATCAGTCTCAAACCCACCCGATTTCGTCTTTTCTTTTTTTTTTTCAAGGGGAAGTCAACACAAATGCAAGCCCACTAGTTAAAAAAAAGGCATTCTGATAAATATTGCGTTTGTGGAATAGGACTTTAATCTCCACCCGTTTTTAGCTATCTCCGGGGGCAGCCATTTTGTCACTTCTGTCGACTGAAAATGACATCACAGATGCTCAGGGCTCAGATAACGACCAATCATGGCTGAGCTTCAGAAAACTGATGAGCTGTCATTGGATGTTACCTGAGACCTGAGCAACTATGATGTCATTTTCAGTCGACAGAAGTGACAAAATGGCCGCCCCCAGAGATGGCTAAAACCAGGTGGATTAACTCTTATTCCACAAACGCAATATTTATCAAAATACCTTATTTCAACTCGTGAACCTGCATAAAACATATTCTTGAAAAAAATGTGTTTGGGTTGAAAGTAGGTCACTTTTAACCTACGTAGCGCGCGACCTGCATGACAGGAAGTAAACAGCAGTCAGCAGTAGCTTCCAGCTAGCAATCAGATATTTTTCCACTTTCCAATGTCAAAAATATTCTTTATAATAGTATGTTCTATGCAGCCTCACTAGCCTATACATGATATTCTGATTAATATTGTGTTTGTGGAATACGAATTAAATAGTAAAATCCACCTGCTTTTAGCATTCTCATGGGGGTGGCCATTTTGTCACTTGCTGTCGACTTCAAATGACATCACAGATGCTCAGGGCTCAGGTAACGACCAATCACGGCCCGGCTTCAGAACTCAGGTGAGCCGTGGTTGGTTATTACCCGAGCAAATGTGATGTCATTATCAGCTTGGCTGCTACTACTAGATCTTGAGTCAAAAAAGGTTGGGCACCCGTAAACCACCGTATGCACTCCATGTCAATCTGTCTATGATCCAGCTCAATCGAGGTAACAGCGGTACCTGGCTTTCCAAAGACCAGTTCGGACAAGTGCTGCGCCGCCTGCTGCAGGGCTTCCGCCCCGCCCAGAGACTCGGCGTCCATGCCGGACAGGATGCTGTGGAGGCACATCAGGGCGCGGGACTGGACGCGCTGCATTCTGCCCAAGAAAAAGACCAGCGTCGCTGAAATAGAAAATGGCTTTCAAACCTCCCGTGGGCAGTGAGCTCACTTTTTCTCCAGGCTTCTCCAGTAGGGAGTCTGGCGGCACACGTCCAAGGCTTCCTGCTTGGGGAACTGCGTCTTTTTGAGCACCTTCAGTCAAGACAGCAAATGATTATACTTATTCAGCATTAACCTTGAAAATAAAGAGCATATAGATCACAGGTGTCAAACTCAAGGCCCGGGGGCCGGATCCCGCCTGCGACTTCATTTTATGTGGCCCGCGGAGGCAAATCATGTGTGTTGACGTGACATGTTTCTTTCAAATTGTCTTCACTTTTTACACTACACATGAGATATTGCGAGCATTTGTTACCAATCCCTCATTTAAAATAAATTGGAAAATAATTGAACAAACAATTTAATGGCTTACGATTTCAAAACTAGTAATTCAATTTGTTGCGTATGTGTGTAAATAAAGGCGATCATACATTTGTATGGGTTTGCCGTCGCAAAGGCCCTCCGAGGGACACCAAAACTATGATGTGGCCCGCGGCAAAAACGAGTTTGACAGCCCTGATACAGACGATCTGATTTCAGATGAGAATTGATGGAGATATTGCAATTGAAATACATTTTAGCACAGCCTTCCAATTGCTATTTTACAATTATAGAGGTCTTTGGCGCCATCTTGTGGAATCTTAGTGTTACATAGTACACAAAAGTCCCAAAATGTGAATTTTTAGCAAATTATTGACAATAGGTTTAAAAAAAAAAAAAAAAAAAAATACACGTGTGACTGTAAACAGCAAATCATCAATATGCCTTGAACTACCGTACACTCTGAACAGGTCAACAGCCAATTGTAGCCACACACACGAGTATTCACACACACATTCACACGTATGGATAATTTAGTCATCAATGACCCCAACGTAAAGATTGCAAACACATGGCAAATAGTGAGATTTCACTGTACTGCATATTTCTAAAATTTGCCTTTTCTGGGATGTTGTGGTTGATGAGAGCGCCGTGCACCTCCGCCGATAAACACAGCGGCGACATGAGGCCGGACAACCCGTCGGCCGCCGCTTCACTTTCGTCGCCGCTCGACGACTCCTCCCACTCGTCGTCGGAGGGATCTGAATAGACGCACCCCACAAGTCTCTTTAAGAAACGCGTCGTTATTGCATCTTTCGCCAGATACAAAAAAACAAAACAAAAAAAAAACAAAACACGGCGGTCATGTCAGAGGTAATCATGTCAGCGTAAGCCTCACCGTCGGAGCAGCACATGTTGACGAGGATTTCCAGGGACGTCTGCTGGGCCGTCAGCAAGGCCGCCGCCTCCCTCAGCTCCTCCAGCTCCCTCTGGACGCAAACAAATCGCCTTGTGAGTCAACACACTGGCCAAGATTGTTGGGCTAGTTCAATCGCAGCGTCCGTGTGTGTGTGTGTGTGTTTGAATACACAAAGCCTGAATGGGGGATTGCAGATGGATGTTTTGTGTGGCTGTAGCACGCCAAACATCCATTTCAGTGTCATCAAGATGGAGGTGGCTGAGGGGGACACTTCTGTCTAGTCAAGGTCGTGGTACCCGCCAACTGGGTAGCCCAGACCGTGTCTACCCGCCTGAACATGACACTTGGTCTAGTCTGTCAGTCTGGTACCAGTGTCTAATAGGGGCAGGACAAAAAAATGAGATATTGCGATGTATCGCATTGCTGTATGTGATGAGGCAAAAGGCTGCCAGAGCACTTCGGGGCTCACCTGTAGGGCTGTGCAATGAATCGAAATCCGATTACAATTACGATCATTACACTCCACGATTAAAAAATTTTGGCATAATCCTAAAAAAAATGATTATTAATATGCATTATACATTTGCACCTTTCTTATTTTATAATAACTACTTTTAGCAAAAGTGTTGGTCCAAAAGGAACTTACAGAATTATTGTGATTCAAAGAAATATATTTGTCTGTATATATATTTTTTTATGTTTGAACATTTTCTTGTTTTGTACCAAAAAAATAAATTCGCGTTTGAATAATCGTGATTTCAATTATTACCAAAATAATCGTGATGAATATTTTTGGTCATAACCGAGCAGCCCTACTCACCTGTTTTCTGGGTTTGGTCATGCGACGTTCGCAAGAATAAATGTTTAGACTCGTGGGGGTGCATAGAACAAGTTGGCGAAGAAAACGTTACACACTTGCCCCGTTCTTCTGCATTGTAAACAATTTTCAATGTTCAGACGTCACACCATCATTTAATGAGCTGTTTCGGAGGATGTTGTGTCAAAAGGCAATACCGGGGGCAGATGGTTTAAAATCATCAGACTTCTTGTCATCGAATAAAATGCTGACGCTCAACTTACAGGCAAGAGATCTGAAAAGTCATCTCCGGAATCTCCATTTTTCACACGCTGTGCTGCTCCCTCCTCATCAAACTCCTCCACGGCGGGCTCCCCGGTAGCGCGCGCCTCCATAACCGATGCGGCGGGAGCGTCCTGGAAGCGGGCCTCCTCCGCTCTGTGAAGCTGTGGGATGAGCTCGCCCGCATCCAAATCCAGACACTGGGACAAGGTGGCGAGCACAGCTGTGAGGCTCTGAGCCTGGCGGGCAGCGGGAAGGCTTCCCTCCATGTTCCACAGCGTTCCTGCGCCAAAACACCACATTAGCTCCGTTTCACACAACGACCCTGCAAAATCGATCTGCATTTTACACAGACCACAGCCAAGATGGATACTACAGTAATTGTGTGCACATTCACTCAGCAACACAGCAGCTCAGAGACAGCACTCGTGTCTGTTGTGATGTATAATATACTTCACTTTTTTTTTTTTTTAAACACGCAGGAGTGTGCAAAGCGTGAAATTTCACACGCTAGACACGCCAGAATGGCATTCCCCTTTATACAGGATGCAGTTTCTCAAGGGGGGGACGTTGACTTTGTCCCTCCGTAGATCAACCGTGCAATTTTCTGCCTTGGGCGGTAGCATCTTTCACACCATCTGTTGAATATTTTTTCTTAAATGTCACAGCTATAAATTACAATGCACGGTAACATTCATATTGCACAAGCTTCTACAGGTCAGATTTAAAAATCTCAAAATCCTAATGTGCTAGAAAAAAAGTACCGGTAAGCACTTTTTTTTTTTTAAATCAGTGGCTACCTTTACAAAATTTTTCATGGACACTTAAAATATTGATCTGATTAGGAATTGCATGTTTATGCATCACACTTGTGATCAGACCAAATTACTTTGACACGCGCAGATTGAACAAATACAAATAGTACTAGAAGAAGAAGAAGCCGCAACAACCTCCGTGTCAACAAAGCATTGCTATGTCCATTTCTACTTTAAACGCGAGCGTTATTTCGCATATTTTCCCCGTTTTGATGTTTGCATCGATCTCCGTGTGTCACACGGCTGATCTGATTATCAGGGTGGGGCATGTCAACTGCCGATCGGCAAAAAGATCACGTCACTTGGAAACGGGTGACCAGAGATCTTCATTAGAAATGATTTCAATCAGAATGACAAAAAAGTCACCCAGCTATAGAAAACAAGTGGGATATTTATTTTTAACCAAAACATTTTCAAGGTGTGTCTGTACATCCAAGGGAGAAACTAAAAAATGCAACTTTGTCGACTCATTTAATTTTCAGCCTTGGAGGTAGTATCAGAAGTCCATTTTACACGGCCTGGGCCGGGATTAAAGGCGCCAAACCCAAAAGTGGGATGAAGTCGACCCAGCCATTTTCCTATTGCACGTCATCATTCTACACCCATTCAACACTCTTCCACAAAAAAGCAATCATACTCATTTAAATTCTGTCCATTTTTAGTGCTAAATGGGGGCATGAAGAAGTGATTAGAGGAAAACAACCCAAACGCATTTTTTTTTTCAAGAATATAATCTATGCAATCCCACTATAGTTGAAGCAAGGCATTCGAATAAATATTGCGTTTGTGGAGTAAGAGTTAATTCACTCCTTTTTAGCCATCTCAGGGGGGCGGCCATTTTGTGATTTCTGTCGACTGAAAATGACATCACAACTGCTCAGGGCTCAGATAACGACCAATCCCGGCTCAGCTTCAGAAAAACAGGTCAGCCGTGATTGGTGGTTACCTCAACTAGTGGGCTTGCATAGAACATATTCTTGAAAAAATAAGTTTGGGTTGGTTTAACCTTTTAGAAGCACCTGCAGCCACTGTCCTGAGGAGAGTGTGCGCCATGCCAGGCTGGTTTGACAGCAGTACGCCCTCGAGGGCTCCGTGCACGTCGCCGTTGATGCTACACAGCAGCTCGGGGTTGTCCTCCGACACCGTGTGCAAACAGTGCGCTGTTGAACGGCAAAATAATGAGTTAGCTGAAGCCGGAAGGTTTGGGGATTTCTAGCCCAAACTTTGAGTTTCATGTCAATGTCAAGGACGGCTCACCGGCAGAAGTGGCTAGCTCCACGTTGTGGGGGTGTCTCTCCAGACATTGGACCACTACGTCCAGAAGACACGATTTGTTGAACAGGGACAGTGCCTGGTTGCTGCTCTCGCTGGAAAGGACACAACAAAGAATCTTGAAAAAAAAAAAAGTTATAAAAGGCCTGACGGGACAAAAAAAAATGGATCATGTTAGGGATGTTGTTCTTCAGTCAAACTAAGTCTTTTTTTTTTGGTGTGTGTGTGCGTGACAATAGTTACCCTCGTCAATGGAATCGGTTTGAAAATAGTGACTATGGTTAAACGTTTTTAAAAACACTTTCTGCTACTGTGCGGTAAAAACGAAAATACAAAATCACGCTGATAACATAAAAGTTATGGGTATTCTGTTTTCAAGTATAACTTCAAGGTGAATCTAAAACGCACTGCAACTTTGTAAACTTAATTTGACCTTCACTAAACTTGAATGCGCATGTTCAACTATTTACTGCTTCTGTGGGTTTTTTTTCGTTTTTGCACAATTTGATCTTCTCTAACAAGGAACTGAACAGAAGAATTCACAAAAGGCGTTGAATTGTCCAGAATTTGATGGAAAACTTTTGATCTTATCTTAAACTTATCAAAGACTTGGAAAATACATTTTCAATCTCCACATCTTTTCCAGGTTTTTCCATAACCGCACAAACCCGGACTGATAGTGAACACAACTAAGTCAAACATATTTCAGATAATCAGAACCTGCAAGTATACACACACACACACACACACAAAATGCACATTTTACACTGCAAGTCCACTTATGCCAATCAGAAAACTCAAGAAAATCACTTGCAAAAAGTCCAGATGGATTTAAGAATAATAAGTAAATCATACAAAGAAATGAATACCAACAGAAGTTGAATACATTTGAATGGTGGCGGTGGCTGATTATGTCTGGCACACCATCATAGCTTTTGGGGCAAAATGACGTTAAAATAATCCGCTGGATGATCACCGTAGAATAATAACAAGCATTTGTGGTGCTGTGCAACTGCTGCATCGTCGCCTCCCAAAACACAAACCGCCTTACCAGAGATTCCACAGTAGGTTCACTGCCTCGTTGGCGATGTTCTCAGCACGGGTCTTCGGCTCTTTGGTCGGCACCGCGGCAACGTCGAAACCCGCGCAGCACTGTCAAAGAAACACACAGCTGTGTTGAACGTATTGGGGGAAAAAAAAAAAAAAAAAAAAAACATCAAAAGTATGCCTCTGCATTAGGGCTGCTCGATTATGAAAAAAATATTAATCATGATTATTATGGTAATAATTGAAATCGCAATTTTTCAGACGATCACTTATTTTTTGGTCCAAAACAAGAAAATGTTTAAACTTAAAAAATATAAAGACAAATTTGACAAAATTATATATATATTTTTTAAGTGAAAATGTATTAATTCAAGTATGATTTCCTTGTGTAAAAAAAAAAACAGAGCATTGCATATAAATGAATTCTAGTAATCGTTTTTTACATTATGCCAATTTGTGTAATCGTGGAGTGTAATAATCGTAATTGTAATTGAATGTCCATTAATTGCCCTACTCTGCATAATTTCAAAGTTCAAGTTCAGAGCCCAGCAATCAAAGTCGATGACGCAGTTCGCCGCTGTCAGCCCGGCGCTTCGACAGCTGCTGAGCGAGAAGAAAAAAAAAAAAAAAAAAAAGTGATGCGGCCGGCGGCGAAAAGCGCTCACCTCTCTGAGCAGCGCTGTCAGAGGAGTCATGACGTCGCGCTTCACCATGTCCTCGCACACCTCCGGGCCGCCGCACGCGCTCAGATTCCTGTCAGCAGACACATAAACGCGCACATACAACATGTTCGCTTTCTATTTTGACCACAGGAAATTACGGAAACTAAAAAGTCCATTCTAGAGTCAAACTGTTGGCCATCATAAAACCTTTATAAACACTGCGAGCACTGCAACAACTATAAACGTAAAATCAATACATATTTATTGAGGTTGCACCTTTTGGGATAAGTGCCAGGAAAAAAAGCCAAATAAAAAGCAAACTGTGCTTGCTGATGAAAGCTCGGGTTCTGTCACATTTGATGGCGAATTGATTTTTGCAAGTGTCTACCATTTTAAGTAATATTTCCTATTGGTCTGTGAAATGTTTGATATTGGTGGAGAGCAAAGAGGTGAGTTGCTGGCAGGAAGCGATCCGAAGGCACATGAATGAAAGTAGAGATGCTTTTGTTGTTACACGGCGCCCTCTGTAGGTTTACCCAGAAAAATACAAACAAAGAGAGTGGAGTCAGTAAAGGAATTCAAGAAAGTGAATTCCGTGATTTGTTTCTAAATGCATTAAGCGTATTTCAAGAATTTTTTTTTTGTTTTTTGCTGAAAACATACAAAGACTTGGAACTATGTAGTACTCAATTATGGGGGTATGGTGTTAATCCTTTTTTCACCATTTCGGTTTTCCAGAGTTTTTGGGCGTGGCTAAAACAGCATCACGTGATGCACTATGGAGTCCACCATGAGTCGCCTCTCCCCCACGATACAAACCTGAGCGCCTTTGATTGCATCAGAGGTTATTCAGTGCGAATGTGACATGCAGTTTGCTAGTTTGCTATCTAGCTATGTCTATGATGGCGCCTTTTGAGCGCAAGGAAGGAAAGAAAAAAAACAACAAAAAACTTGAATCAAAACATTTTAGGGTAAAAAATGTTGTTTTTGGAGGGGTTTTTTCAACTTAATCAAGGGACCCCTTGGAATGTGGTCGAGGGCCGCATATG
Source organism: Filicampus tigris (assembly GCF_054856515.1). Taxonomy (NCBI): domain Eukaryota; kingdom Metazoa; phylum Chordata; class Actinopteri; order Syngnathiformes; family Syngnathidae; genus Filicampus; species Filicampus tigris. The sequence goes on from NC_141219.1 coordinate 4,144,791, forward strand.
GCCAGTTGCCCATCCCTGGTGTCGTGTATTCCACGCTGCCTCCACGAGGAGCATTTTATCCGTACCTGAGGGCTCCGGCGGCGGTCTCCCTGACGGCCAGGCTGCCGTCCAGCAACATGGGGCCCAGCCGCCTCACTGCGTCCCTCTGCAGAAAGCCCGGGATGCTCTGACTCTGCTGGACTACCCGAGAAATGCCGGCGCACGCACACTCCCTCACATCCGCGCTGGGACTCTCCAACTAGGGGTGGAAACACTCATTATTCTAACATGATTTTTCCGCCATATACAATTTGAAGGCAGAAACCTCAGACATCATGAAAAACGTTATCAGACAGAGCTTTACACGAAATGGGTGAAGTAGCAGTTGTTTTAAGGTTTATGATTACGTTACAAGCACTTATTTACGTTAGCCCGTCTGTGGCATTTCACATAAGCATTAAGCTAACAGGCGTTCGTTATTTTATGGTTCGCTTGAACATTTGAGTGCTTATTGTTATTGTGTCTTTTGTTTTATGTGTCAATTTTACAATAAGGAATACTTTAAAAAGTGTGCTTCAAGTAAGCAGCATGAAATGGAGTGGACCAGCAAAGGTGAGGGACATGATGGAGGTATTCAGTTGAGACAGAAGGAGTAACGTTACACTGTATGCAGAGGTGCAATGATTAACCGAATAACTGACAACTAATCAATTATCAACTTAGTCAATATTTTATTTCTGAAAATGGATTAATTGTTGAGATACCTGTTTTAATTTAAAATTCTCCAAAGTTCCCCATGAAAGCAGACTGACTACACAACGAAAACAACATTTTTGCCCATTTTCCCCCCCATACTACGGAGTAAACCGGCAACTGAATCATAGTGAATTTATTTTAGTGCATTTTCTGCACTGACACTGAAATAATGTCCTGTTTTTCAAAACAGGGGTGGAAATTAAATGATGTTCATTAGAGTCGATTATTAGAATAATAGTACCAGCCCTATATGCAGTTTAAGCCAGGGGAAAAAATGCATCGTGGGATTTTGTCATTGCTGGAAAATGTAAACGGGGGGCAAGTCGTTACAAATGAAAATATGGAGTTTATGTGTTGTCTATTCATCCACAACAACACCGGTGAGGTCACAGTTTACCACTGTTGGACTCTAGTCACATTGTGATTATGCACACGGACTGACAGCTAAAAATCACGTTTAACAACAGTAAGATGACTGGCGAAATGTGTGGATTTCTCCAAATTTACTAGTAACAGACCACAATTATCCGTCTTACTTACAGGGGAGCCTTGTCATTAAGTTGTTAACGTGTAAAACTAAGTCGTTTTATACCAAAAGTAGTTGCTACTCTCTCCTACTTTCTCCAGCAGTTCCGCCGCCGGGCAGTCGTCGCCGTCGTCCCCGAGTTCCTCTTCCTCTGCAGCCGCTTCCTTCACGGCGGTCATAGGTAGTCCGACAGCATTGAACTGAGGACGTTTAAACTTTGTCGTTTTACTTTTACCCATTCTGAACCTGTTTTAAAGTGAAAATAATGGAAATTCGTGTGTAGTTAGTCGGAAGCTTCAGCAATTAAACCCCAAAACCGACGGCGATCTAGTAAATGGCCATGTGGAAGAAAAACTGCCGTAAAGTGCCTGTGTTGCTGCTGTGACGTAAAGCAGACAATTGTGTCGAAATCGTTGTCAACATAAACTGAGATGGATCGATAGTAATAAAAACGTAATAAATGTGTTAACCATAACTATTGATTAATAATAAAAAAGTCATTACGTTTTTATGTATTATAGATTCATTAAGTACGCAGGTTTATTTTTTTAATCTAGTTTTTTATCTAGTTAATGTAGCTAGCTAAATTAAAAACAGATTAATAGAAATGTCTTTAAAATAATTATGATAAAAATAATATACATGGTGAGACAAATGTAGGTATACACGTACGTTTTTCTTTATTTTATTGCACTACATTTACATAACCATTAATAATAATTTTAAAAAAAAGTTTTTATGTATAATTGATTCATTAAGTACGCAGTTTTATTATTTATTATTACAAATACAATTAAAATAATACTTTCCTTATTTCCTTCCTTCCTTTCATACATCTTGTATCCTTCCTTCAAGCAATCCACAATTGCATCATCCTCCATCCTTCCTCCCTCTCTTACCTTCTGTCATGGATCCGTGTTTCCTTCCCCCCCCCCCCAGTTTTTGTTTCGTTCCTTTCATACCTGTGATCGGTGTATTGTATCATTTCAATTAATCCATACTTCCTCCTCTTGTCCTGCTTTTCTTTCATCCCTCCTTTTCTCCCAACCTTTCATACCATAATATATTTTATGTTCGTGTCCTGCAGGGACAATACTAATAATGAATTAAAAGTAATACACAAGACATTTTCATATCTGGTATATTTATTAAGTAAATAATTTTAAAAAATAGAAACATTTGGATAAAATACACAATTGACATAAACACATAGAAGTACTGTTAAGAGGAATTGAGCAGCTTCAATATTAGCACAGCTACAAAATGGCCGTGTTCCTTCTCTCTTTGTCTTCTTGACAAAATGTCCATGGTGACATTAATGTCCTCCCCGATGTCTTCGGATCAACCACAATTGTACACTTACTGGATGTTCGGCCGCGGTTTGAGTATAAGCTTTCCCGTCTGCGAAGAGCCACAAACAACAAACACATTTAGACCCATAAAATCACCCAAAAACGTGCAGGTTGATGCATACGGACTCACATCATCACAGGACATGTTGTATTCCGCTAAGACTGTCCGACATCTGGCAGCTATACTGAGGGGGGAAAATGGTCAAGGACGAATGTGATAATCGTAGAACAAGAAATGAACTAGAAGGGTAAGGTCCTGCCTACTCAGTTCAGTATGTACAAGCAATACAATTATTTGAATATCAACTGTAAAATATCAACATCATGTTGCTTATTCAAAGGGTGAGCAGTTTTACTTTCTTGGTTTAGGTTAAGTTCACGGTTTTGTATGTGTATTAATATGCATTAAAAAGGGACAAAACATTGCCTGGACAGTTGTTGAATAATATATTTATTTGAGGACCCTTTGACTCCAAATCACCTTAAAAGGGCTTAATATATAAAATTAGGTTTAAAAAACACACGAATGAAGAATAAAAAGTACAGTAAAGGCAGCATGGGAAAAAAAGAACAATAATGACTTTTATTGACATTGAGTTAGCTGTTAAAAATATTTACATTTTTGCTTGTATTTTGTTCATTTTTTAGTTTGTTTTTTTTAAATACCACATTTTCTCATTGTATTGTAATAATGTATCATTTGTTAATATTATACTTAGCACTTTTATTTTGATTTGAACTTTTTTAAATTCCAAAATAATCAATTAATGATTAATAACCAAATAATCGGTTAGTGGATTTTACGATTACATTTAGTTGCAAAACATTTGTTATATTTCTTAGACGTTTATTTGTTTCCTTTGATATTTATTATTTATCAAGTTCCTCAAAAAAATATTATTTAGTTTCAGTGTTACATGTATTTTTTTTTTCTACTTTTCAAATGGACTATTATTGTTTACTGGGGTGACCATACAGTATACAAAATGATGCAAAATGCATCCAAAATACTACATGATAACAGGTACAAATGAAGGCATCTTCCGAATAAACACGTTTCCTAAACACAATGCCCTGCTTTTTAACTTCCTCTTTATTTCAATTTATTTAAAGTTTTGACGATGGTGACAGTGTGACCCTGGAACAAATTAATTCACTTAACATTATTTCCCGTGGGCGAAATACAGCTTTGAAATGACTTTTGAAATTGTGCTCAATTTTGGCGGTTGCCACTGTGCGTGTGAAAAGACAAACAGGATACATCGACGGTGCCACCACTCGCTTGTGTATCCCGGCAAAGAAGAGTGCGATGAGCGTGATGCAGCTGATGGTGAAAAAGGGATGATTCCATAGCGATGAAAAGAAAGACACCTGCGGGACGAGAGCAGCACAGCCACAACAAGTTACGGACACAGTTCTCTCAAATTTCCTGCCATTTTAATACAGCTGTTTCCCTGTTTCAACCTTTGCACAAGGACAAAATGGACTACGTGTCAATACAGTCAACATACAGCATCCATTTTAAATTTCTTAAAGAAGACATGTTATGATTTTTTTTTTGTTGCCAGAATTCAAAATGGTCCCCACGTAGTAACATAACATATTCACTGAGGTGCTGCAAAGAGGAATGAGCCAAACTGCCCAAAGAGGTGGTGGCATCATATTAAGATTTGATTATATTTTCCCTGGTGCAGGCGGCACTTCATCACCAAGTCAACAAATTACATTTGTCAATTAGTGACTAGATTCTACTTTTAGATGCTAAAAGTTAGTGCCAACCATTGTTTGAAAATGGCTAATCTTCACCTAGCCTAGCTCAAGTCACTAGCAAAGAAAATTATAGTGGGGGTGTTGTTATTTTTGTATGCAAGCAAATAAAATCTTTTAGTATTTCCCCCCCCCCCCCCCCATAATATGCCCCTTTGAGAGAACTTTATGCAAACCTTCTGAGTATCGGGGTCTATCAACCAGTTCCAAGCACCGGTAGCTGTGCAGACTGACACCACGATCAAAATCACTGAGGAGAAAAAAATAGATAAAGTCATTATTATTAGAAAGAATTAAGTGATGCATGTATATTTTGCCCGACTTACTTCTCCACCTGCCTGTTGCAGGTTGTAAGCAAGAGACATATTCTGTCAGTCTTCTTTCAAAGGCTTTCAGGTCTGATGGACGAATGATTGACAGTAATTGAGATTAACAATCATTTTAATTCTGAGTCAAGAGCATACATGTGTCATGCTGTAAATACATACAGTGGATTGTGTGCACATCTGGGTTGAACGAGCTAACATGTCAGCCACAATGCTACATGCTAACGCCGTAAGGAAACCCGTCGGCTTAACTTCAGCGCCGCGTTCATTCTAATGCCTTCGTCAGATATCGACATTTAAGAGTGGTAACCGAATAGGTCGCTGTCTAAAACCGCTGACCGTTGAATAAAAGAGCTTTTATGACGTCTTACCTTCGGCCTGCTCTAGTGAGTTCATGTTGATTAGTCCGTGGTCACGTGGTGGGTTCTTCGGCAGCCGGCTGTGGGTTGCGCCGTTCGCTCTCCTTTGCATGAAAGACAGGCCAAAAGGGCCAATCGGCATCTGTTGATTGAAAAACTCTCGCCCGATAGGCGGATTTAGTGAAAAAAAAGCCCCGCCTTTTTGTCCTTCTGGCCCAATCATCAAGTTTTTGTAGTCCCAGACCATGAGACTAGATGCCGCTGTTATTGTATAATGTGAATATAAAAACATAATAAAACAGAATGTACAGAAATAAACTTGGTTTATGTGTGATTAAACCGAACGTGTAACACACACGCACACAATAGTACATTTAATGACGTATGCCTTAAAGTGACATGGTGCAATGAGTGACGTCAGGGGCCCGGAGTCACTCACGTCAGCCGTCTGCCACACGGTTAGTTCAGTGCTGCGAGCGCCTCCTCCATGCTCGTTGCAAGTGTTTTCATTTTGGAGTTGAAGTTTATTTCTAAGATACAGTCATGAAAAAATGTACAAAACACAACATAAATATTCCAAATGAAAACAAGATGTGCTGCTAGTCCGAAAAGGGGAGGAAGAAGTCAAACTAGTTATGTGGATCCTACACCTATTTTACATGACCAAGATTATTAAAGTGGAAATCAACCCTTATGTTCCCAGCAGGCCCACCAGTTGAAACACGGCATTCTGATTAATATTGTGTTTGTGGAATATGAGTAAAGCAGTTTTTGCTCATCTCAGGGGGGGCGGCCATTTGATCAGTTCTGTCAACTGAAGATGACATCACAAATGCTCAGTGCTCAGGTAACGACCAATCACGGCTCAGTTTCAGAAAACAGATGAGCTGTGATTGGTCATTACATGAGCAACTTTGATGTCATTTTCAGTCGACAGAAGTGACAAAATGGCCGCCCCCGGAGACGGCTAAAAACGGGTGGATTAACTCTTATTCCGTGTTAGTACTTGTATTAATTCTTCATCTTTGACAAGAATAGTATATATTTAAAGAGGTCCCTTGCAGATACCAAACCTTAATAATATTTTAAAGTAATCACAGGAAACAAACAATCAATCAATTTTATTCAAAAATATATTTTCCAATCAAAAATATGCAATTCCACATCCGTGTTGTTCATAGTACCCTTGGTAAAAATATTGGAATCACCAGTCTTGGAGGATGTTTATTCAATCGTTTAAATTTGTAGGGAAAAAAAAGATCACAGACTGAAGTAATTTCAAATGGCAACTTTCTGCCATTAAAAAGGTTTTGTGTTTTTACTTTTTAGTATTGTGTCATGTCTGTGATCTGGTTTTTTTTTTTTTTTTTTCGACAAATTTAAACAATCAAGACTTAATCCTTCAGGAATGATGCTACATAATGCTAAAATTATTACCGGTAATACACTCACTCACTGCAGATGAAAATCAAGCCAGTTTTGCAAAAGGTTTTCAAGATTAGTTTTAATGAAGTACGTATTTCCTCTTTGACTGGTTTGCTAAATTTGCTTGATGATAGTTCAAAAACCACATCTAAAACCAAACCAACCAATATGAATATATATTTAAGATAAAAACGAATCAAACAATTCTATTATGTGTTGCTTGTATCAGTTTGAGAACCCCTGCTTTAGAGTGAATACTTATATTGGTTGTTCACAGGCTGCAGTTTGTTTGGCAAACGGATGTTGAACTTCTCTCTAAGAAGGCTCTCCATCTCCTCACCGGGCACATCCCTCATATCATAGATGTCTACGCCCCGTTCGACCTGGAAGGTGACTTCGCTGTAGGTCCACCCAATCAGGGCCCTGAAGCCTGTTGGCGTTTGCAGGGAGCAGATGGACTTGTTGACGAACAGCGAGGCAGAATCTGTCTGGAGGATGTTAGTAGCGTCTATGAAAGATGCGGCGTCGCGGGGCGTCAGGGTGAAGCAGTACAAGCTCCTGATCAACTGCCTGTTCACCAGATTGGAATCGGCAAACTCCGGATTGACAATCTCCGGTTTCCTGTCCGTCTTCTCCAGAATCCAGAAGTCTCCGTTATCAATCAGACGGAACTTGCCGGGCTCCTGGACTTGCTCCTTCCCGGAGACGAGCTCCAGCGGCTCCCACATTTGCGACGACACCCCGAAGCTGACGTCTTCGATGTAGGGCTTCCCGTCAATCACCACCCTGTTAATGAGGTGACCTTCTAAGGGGGAAAAGTCACCGATGGTGCGGTTGAACACCCTAGCGGCCAACACGGTGACGTCGTAGCCCATTTCCCTCAGCACCCATGACAGCAGGAAGTTGTTCTCCATGCACCAGCCGCCACGGCCCTGACGAACTATCTTGTCGAAGATGATTTGCAAGTCCATGGAAATCCTCCCGCCGCAGTGCATATCGAGGTCTTCGAAGGGGACGGACATGATGTGCCGCTTGTGGATCAACTTCAGCGTGGCGAGGTCCGCTTTGTCATGCGGGCCCTGGAACCCGATTCTTTGGAAGTATTCCTCAAGGTTCATCTTGCCTGCAAAAGAAAGAACTTGCTTTTTTTATTTGTATTTGCTGCCACAATTCATGTATGAAAACTGAACAGGAACATGAAAAGAAAGAAATGTACAAGTGATTTCCACGCAAACTCTAAAAGGGTCCGTCTTTAGGACAGAATATTTGTTTCTCACAATCACTCTCAATGAAAACCAGCTTCCACACCAGAGCAAGCAAATAACTTGGCCGAGAAGTCATTGCAGTGTGAAGCGCTTTGAGTACCGAAGGTAGAAAAGAGCTACGCAAGTGACAGCCCGTTTACCACCCACAGTCATGGTTTCTGAAATAAAATGAACACACAAACCAATCTTGTCCAAAACACTCAGGAACAAACCTGAGTAAAAAGCAACATTCATATTTCTGAAGAATTAATATATTTTTTGTGTCATTGTGTTTTTTAGATATGATTTCAATGAATGAGCTAACGATCGCAGTAAGCAAAATGTTGATGGCCGTCAGTGACAATTGAGCACTCTGATTTGCTGTTTGCCATGTCAGCATTTTCGTTAAATTGACTTTCTAAACGTTGTTACTACGCAGGAACAATATGTATTTGTTTATTTTGAAAAAGGGCGTATTACCGATGTCGACTTTGCACTTTAAAGTTTGTGCCACTGTACGTGCGTGGGATTCTTTTACACAAATTAAAAATAACATTTTGGTTTGTAGTGGGCGCGGTCACACTGGAAATTTACACAACAAAGGCGTTATGTGTATTTATTTATGTAATGCACACGTCAGCTAAGTAGGTATATTTACGCGTTATAGTTTGAAAAATAATAGGTTCACCCTACCTTTTAGTTGCAAAAGTGATGCGTCCAACCCAAAAAGTTAATACGCTGCTCTATGTACTCACATCCGCTTTGCTTTTCAAAATCTCAATGAATTTGACTTTCTTTCTGTCTATTTTTCAATCTTTGTATTTGTTGGTTGTGTCATTTAAGGGTAGGAATACCGAGATAACTCGTACATTTCACGGAGGAATAAACAACATGTTAACTTTGACCGGAATAACATTATATTTATTTTTCCAGAACACTTCCTGTAGTCTCCTTCAGCGTATAAGCATACACGACACTACCAAAATAAAATAGATAGACCAACAGTACTTTATCGTATTTGTTACAGGTCTTGTGCCATATTATTGTTTGGCAAGATATGTACGTGTGTTGTTTATAAATAAATATAAAGTAAAGCTGGACCGAAGCGGGTTTACGGTATCGTCACTTTTTTTTTCGTAACTTACGTCACAGCGGAAGACGTAACGTAGCCATTGCCTCAAGCGGACCAACCGCAAACTAGTGGTAAGGTTTGCCGTTTACGTTTGACTAAACTGGTGTTTTCCCAACTTAATTTCTAATCGTTTTGATCTATGCTCCCCATATGGTCGGTGCTGATTTAGAGGGAGAATGCGAATTTTATTCGTTTTACAGTGAATGTTACACGGTGTAACTTCGACCACGTTGTTGCTCGCGTGGAGACGTGCCACAGCTATGCTGCTTGCTATGCTCAGTAGCGTCTACGTAAAATTAGCATGACTGTGCTAGCTCGTGCTATTGACTGGTTTACAAATCCAAAAGGCTGCTTAGATCCAACCCCCCCCCCCCTCCGCAATGTGTTTTCAATTTCTTGTTTAATGTTCTCAAAAACAACGTTTCAGACTCTCATGATGGAAATTGCACGCACGGAAACATGCTTGATAACAGGAGGATGTGGATACTTCGGCTATCGGTAAGACGTCGTTTAAACATTTTGTTTTTGCTAATACAGTATAAACAATCAACTGGACAAGATTTTGGGGGGGGGGGGGGGGCAAATTGGGTACCAGTACTCATCACGAGATGGCAGCACCACATCATTTTATAGCTTCAATGAAATCGTTAACTCAAATCAATTCAACGATTTTGCATTATTTACATGTAGAGGTTTAAATTTGATTTGAAATTAAAGTTGTGGAAGCAGTTTCACATTAACATTTCTCCAAATGTATTTTCAAATCAATATTTAATTAACTTTAATTAAGTTGATTATTAATACAAGATAACATTTGAATTATTTGTGTAGTAAAATAAAAATATCTTGCGTACTATTTTGGGGGGGCGGTCGACCTCCGTATATGACAGAATTTTGTTATACTTTATATATATTTTATATAATTTTATACTTAAAATTACTTAATATTTTAAATTTTAAGTTATTTTTTTGTTGAGAAATGAAATGACCTGTATTGCCATCATATCAACATACGAACTTTACGTAAATGAATAGTAATGATGAAAATGTCTTCCTGTACTACAAAAATCAATTTAAAAGCCATGCTTGATCTTCAATACGTTTCTATTTTTTTAAACTCCAATTCAACACAAATAGCATCACATCCCAAAATAAGATGTCTAGATGGTTTAGGCATTTGTCCTAAAACTGGGCAATTACTATGTTACAATTACTTACTATTTTTTATCTTCATTTACCAAATTAATTGGTAAGTCATTCCATTGTAAACAATAACATGTAGGTAACACAAGTAGTTTTACTAGTAGTACTACTTAGTAGTAGTTTTTTACTTGCATTAAAAAAAAAAAGTATTTTATGAATTTGCTATTTATTACGAGTTGTAATAAAATGAATTGCAAATAATACGATTCAAAATGAGAATGAATTATTTTTTCTGTAAACAAAAATTATTTTACACGTTTTACACATTTTACCTTTTTTTTTGGTGGGGTTGAAAAATGACGTTTATTGCCATGACATTGACATATTAAAAAAAAAAAAAAAAAAAAGGTATTTGCCAGGAAATTGCATGCCTTCTTGATGTTCAGCAATTTCATAAAATTTAAGTATGATAGATGTATATGTTTTTCCTATTTTTCAATGCATTGCCCTCCCCACAGCCTGGCAGCCCACCTGCATAAAAATGGAGCCAAAGTCATCCTGTTTGACATCATCCCTCCGAAAGGTGACGTGCTGGAGGGAATTACGTTTGTCCAAGGAGATATCCGCAGCTATGCTCAAGTGGTGAGTGCCGTTTCGGGCGTGGACTGCGTGTTCCACGTGGCGTCCTACGGCATGTCCGGCCGGGAGCAGCTGAAGCGGCTTCGAATCGAGGAGGTGAACGTGGGCGGCACCCGGAACGTCGCGGACGCTTGCATTCAGTGTGGCGTCCCGCGGCTCGTCTACACCAGCACTTTCAACGTGGTCTTCGGAGGTCAGGAGATACGAAACGGAGACGAGAACCTCCCGTACCTGCCGCTCCATCTCCACCCGGACCACTATTCCCGGACCAAGTCCATAGCGGAGATGGCTATCCTCAAAGCTAATGGGACGGCGCTGAAGGGCGCTTCCGGGGTGCTGAGGACGTGCGCCCTGCGCCCGGCCGGAATTTACGGGCCCGGGGAGCAACGGCACCTCCCCAGGGTCGTGGGCTACATCGAGAATGGGATCTTCCGGTTCGTCTATGGGAAAGCAAGCAGTTTGGTGGAATTCGTCCATGTGGACAATCTGGTGTCGGCGCACGTGCTCGCCGCTGCCGCACTGACCGCCCAGAAGCAACACCGCGCCGCCGGCCAGGCCTACTTCATTTCCGACAGCCGCCCCGTCAACAACTTTGAGTTCTTCAGACCCCTGGTGGAAGGTTTGGGGTACCCGTTCCCGACGCTGCGCCTCCCCGTCGCCTTGGTTTACTTCGCCGCCTTCCTCATTGAAAACGTCCACCGCCTGGTGGCACCGCTCTACGATTTCCAGCCACTGCTGACGCGCACCGAGGTCTACAAGACGGGCGTGACGCACTACTTCAGCACGGCCAAGGCCGAGGCACAGCTGGGGTTCCGACCCAAGGAGTATGACCTGGATGAGGTGGTCCGGTGGTTCCGCGGCAGGGGGCACGGGAGGAAACGACAAAGCTCCGGCGCCAGTCGGCTGGTGGTGAACCTTCTGCTTGTTGCTGCTTTTATGGCTGCGTTGCTCTCTTTTCTACCGGTTGTCGGCAGCTGATGCCGTTTAAAGAAGGAAGTCAACCGAAACGTTTTTTTTTTTTTTTTCAAGAATAATGATACATGCAGCCTTGTAGTTGAAACAAAGCGATATGATTAATATGAAATATGATTAAGCAGCAAAATCCACCAGTTTTTAGCCATTTCCGGGGGCGGCCATTTTGTCACTTTTGTCGACTGAAAATGACATCAGAGTTGCTAAGGGCTCCGGTAACGACCAATCGCGGCTGACCTGTTTTCCTGAAGCTTGAGCCGTAATTGGTCGTTACCGGAGCCCTGAGTAGTTGCGCTGCCGTTTTCAGTCGACAAGTGACAAAATGGGCGCCCCCTGAACTAGCTAAAAACGGGTGGATTTTGCTGCTTAACTCTTTAAGTGTATAATCGAACTTTAAAGGACACATATTGTACATTTTTCACGATTTAAAATAGTTGGAAGTTGGCCAGTTCCCTGCGCTTGCATGGCTATTCTACAGGCACACCAGCTTCCTCCCACATTCCAAAAGAACTCATGCCTGTTATGTTAATCGAAGACTGTAAAATGGCTTGTCCTAAATGTGCCAATGAATCTTTTGTTGTTCAAAATATAAACCTTTCAATAAAACTCTCATTCTTACATGCTGATTCTTCATTTAACCCTCCATATTTGTTAGCTATTTACCTGTACTCTTTGTTTCCATTCACACAACACTCCTTCCAGAACAAATAGAGTGAATGGGGCAAATATTCCTCATGAATTGCCCTTTTGTGCTTGCGTAGCCGCCAATTTATTAGGTACTCCATTTTAAAAACTGCGCTACGGTTTGGCAACGCTGAACAGCGGATTACTTTCCAGCATTATTCCTAAACCAACACTAGGTGGCAGTATTGCTCTGTAAACACCGTCCTGACAGTGGTGTGGCGGCTGCCATGTCTGAGTACTATTACTTTCATCTTATCAGTTCAATCATACAGTGTTTAAAACGTGTCTATGTACCACTGTGACTGTTGGGAATATTAGTTCAAAGTTACAGCCAATGAAGGTTTTATAAAAAAAATGACTTTTCATTTAATTTAATCTACAGTGTAGGGCCGAGCTCTGCCACAAATAGAGAAAAGTAATTGATGAGAGATGTGTTAATCAACTCAAAACATAGCACCTTTTATTTGAAGCCACCTACTTACCAAGTGAGCTAAAACATTGGAACAGCCAGTATTCAATTAACTTAAAAGTGAATAAAATTTCATATCTGGTGGCATAGGCGCTGCTCGCAATAACTGCGACCCATTGACTTCACACTGTTGCATTCTTTACTGCAGCCTCTTTCAGTTCTTGTTTCTGTGAGTTTCTCTCTTCAGTCTCCCCTTCAGAAATTCTGAGAATGTAAAATGCATCCTCCATTTGGTTAAGGTCCGGTGATTCACTTGGCCAAGATCTTCCACTCTTTCCCCCTGATGAAGTCCTTTTTTGTTGTGTTGGCACTGTGTTTATTTTTGGCTTGTTGCATGATGAAACTTCTCCCTTTTAGTTTAGATGTATTTCATTGTAAATTGCCAGGCAAAACGGTTATGTTGTTGAGAATTTATTGTGCTGCTACCATCATGAGTTGCGTCATCAATAAAGATTAGTGAGTCCGTTCCAGAAGCAGCCATGCAAGCCATGACATGACCTCCACCATGCTTCACTCTAGTGTTCATCTTGGGCTAGTCAGCCCATAAAACTTTGACATGAGATGAGGCCAAGACCAGTACAGGGCAAAATGGCTGCCCCCTGAGCTAGATTAAAAACATCCGGATTTTTCTGCTTAAATCATCTTCCACAAACGCAATATTAATAAGAATACTGTGATTAGACTAATCGGGTCGTACGCAACATATTGTGGAGGCATTTTTTGACTTGACTTCATCTTTAAAGAGGTGTCTGTGAGTTGGCAGCCTGTTACGATACAGTAGCTACGCTAGCTTTAACCTAATTTGTACTTTTCCATCCTGATTTAAAACAATAATTTAGTGTTCAACTTGCACCGTGTTTAACGTGTAACCCTGTTTGGACTGTTTTAAGCGTTTTTTTTTTTTGCTGGTAGCCTTCTTTGGGGAGAGTAGCTCGTTGTGTGTGCCTTCACATGCAGCCCGTTTACTTCAGCTCTGTACTTTCTCCCTTAAGTTACACTTCATTTTTGGCCATGGTGTTTTATTGAGGGGAGACTATCAGCACAATTGGACTTTAGCCGCTTTCCACTTGGCAAAAAATGTATTCCCGCATGAGCAAGTCCCACTCCTCTCATCTACTAACAGCTTCACACAGCATGAGGACTGTGCAACAAGGTGCAGAATAAAACCCTGTGCATCCTGAAGTGCAATGTAAATATAGATCTTGTAAATTTTAATTACAAAATGTGTAATACTGTAATTGTATTATTTTAATTGTCGTGTTTATCTTTAATGCACAGCGTTGTCACCGCGGTTGTTGTTAATGTGTTCTAAAAATAAAGTTGGCTTGAGCTTTCCTGAGGCACTGTCGGCCGTTTTAAAAGGTCTCTTGGGCCGCATGCTCCCCCCGCTCCTCATGTTGGCTTCGCCCCCCTTGTTGTGTCGGAGGGCCGGCAGCCCCTCGCTGAGTTGGTCGCGATCATTGTTCCTCCGCAGCATTAACCACATTCCACTGGGGCGCAGCGCATCCCGTCTCCATCCCCCGCATTCCTTTGGCGCGAGCGAGTCCCCCCAAGCTCCCTCCTCGGAAAACCTCATTTCGGCTTCCGTTTTCACCCTCACAACTTCTTTGGTGACGTTTTTTTTTCACCCTCCCCACATTTATTCTCGTCGGCTCATCTCTAGTCCCCGCTCACTTTGTTGTCGGCGTAGGGAGAAATGTAAGACGGCCAAACTCCAACAAGCGAGGTGAAATTCCTCCGCGCAGCGCGCCATTGACTGTAAGGACCTTTCAACTTAAAAAAAAAAAAAAAACTCAAGTTGACAAACCGTCGGCGCCGCGGCGCAGTTAAAAGACGTTTTTTTTCTACAGCCGCAGTAGGAGCGGAGAGGACGGATATGTGGCTCACGACGACGGGGAAAGACACCTTAGCGCCGCCGCGTTTGGATTTTTCGCCGTTTTTTGTGCCTCCCGAATGGACCTCCGCTAGTGGTCCGCGCTAACTTGTTTCCGGACTACAAAAACTACAACAACAACAACATGGAGCACTATCAGCACGACGTGGCTCTCCGCGCCGGCCAAATGATGGACGAGCTTTCCTTGTACGACGCTTACCGCCGCCAGGACACCGCGGGAAGGCATTTGGACTCAACGGCGACCGCGCTCCGGCAGCAGCATCACACCGTGGAGAACTTCACGTCGGCGAACAAAGTCTACAACGCGGCTCCTGTGCGTCCGGTCCAATGCGCCCGGACCGTCCCTGTGGATTTCTGCACCCCGCAACGGGAGGCGGGCTACGCCGAGGAGGGCTGCTGCAAGTCCGAGGTGGCGCTGCCCTGCTACACCGGCGCCTCCGAGAGGCAACGGCGCTACTCGCTGGAAGTGCACCGATACAGCACCGGCTCGGCGTTCGACGCCCTCCACAAGCCGTTGCCTCTGTCCGGCAACAGGTGCAACAGCGTGTGCATGGACGGCAGGCACCACAGCCCGCGCTCCAGCCTGGCGTCCTCCTCCGTCTCCTCGCAGGAGCAGAGCAAGCACGCCAGCCCCCGGGCGAGCCTGGTGGTGGCGGTGCCCAGTCTGGTGCACTGCGAGGGTTCCAGCCTCCTGAGCCCGAGGTCCAGCTACGCGAGCACGGCCAGCGACACCAGCAAGCACTCCAGCCCCAGGACCAGCCTGAATAGCTGCGACTGCTGCAGCAAGCCCAGCAGCAACCGCACCAGCGGCATCAGCATGGGCTACGACCAGAGGCACGCCAGCCCCAGGTCCAGCACGGCCAGCCAGTACTCCTTCACCACCAGCCCCAGGTCCAGCTACTCGGACTCGCGCTACGGACCCCACGTCAGGGATGATTTCGAGGGGGCCGCCCCGCTCGTGGCTAGCCCCAGGTCCAGCATCTGCAGCCAGGAAGGGAGCGCCAGAGCTCCGGTCTGCGTGCTCAGTCCCCGCTCGAGCATCTCCAGCCACAGCTCGAGGAGCTCCCGCAGCTCCAGGGGATCCATGAGCACCTACCCGGACCTGCAGCTGCCCTCGCCCAGAGCCTCCATGATGGGGGGACACGACGACTCGCTCCTGGAGGAGCTGGGCGACCCCAACGGGATGCACCCGCGCCTCCACGTCCAGGAACCGCACCCCTCGTCCCAAGATGTGACCTCCAAAACACCCAGCGCGGGACAGAGGTTCAAGCTGCCTTATCAGGTGACCCCAAGCCGGGAGAGCGGGCCCAGTCAGGCAGAGAGGCGGCTGGAGGCGCTCACCTTGGAGCTGGAGAAGGAGTTGGAGATGCACATGAAGAAAGAGTACTTCGGTAGGTGCTCCCTTGTGTGTTGTGCAAGCTTACGTGTTGGGAACTCGACAATGTGCACGTAAGATGTTGGTCTGACCGTGTTGAAGTTTGGGATTCGGCTTCCTTTTGGGTACCGAGAGGGCTTTTCTGTATCCTAAACCTCAAAGTATATGGGGTACCAAGCGCAGCGGTAGGCTACTAAAGGGGTGGCTAGTCACACAGCAGTCTGTTGATTGGTGTTCTTCTTAGAAACATGTGTTTTGCATGTAAGGTCCACTCAAGCCAATGTGTCTTTGATGTGGACAAACGTTGCATCTTGCATCTGATTCATTGAAAGTGAAATCATTTTCAGTATTTATGAAAACATGAATGTTAGGCTCACTAAAGAAGTTTGGTTCTTTGAACCTGTGTAAAAAAATGGTTTAGTTTGGGTCAGTTTAAAAAAAAAACCCCACAAGAGTCAAAAGTGTCTTTGATTACCAAACTATATTGCCTTGATGGAAGATCCTAAGGCCGTCTTTGGTGTTGCCAAAGCATGTATGTTGGGTTCATTGAAGACTGATTTGACACTAAATGGTCTTTGGTGACAAAAAATCAGCATTAATATACAATCTTAATTGTATTAAAAAACATTAACGAGAAAGTCAACCCAAACATTTTTTTTCAAGGATATGTTCTATAAAAGCCCACTAGTTGAAACAAGGCATTCTGATAAAGTGTTTTTGGAATAAGAGTTAATCCACCCGTTTTTAACCATCTCTGGGGGCGGCCATTTTGTGACTTCTGTCGACTGAAAATGACATCACAACTGCTCAGGGCTCAAGGAACGACCAATCACGACTGACATGTTTTCTGAAGCTGAGTAACGATTGGTCGTTACTTGAGCCCTGAGCAGTTTGTGATGTCATTTTCAGTCAACAGAAATGACAAAATGGCCGCCCGCTGAGATGGCTGAAAAACGGTGGATTTTGCTGCTTAACTCATATTCCGCAAACCCAATATTGATCAGAATGCCGTGTTTGAACTAGTGGGCCTGCTGGGAAAATGTTCTTGGAAAAAAATTGTATGTAATGTAAAAAATGTAATTTTTTATGTAAAAAAAAAAAAAGAAAAAAAAGCACGTTAGCGTCAGTGACGTGAAAAAAAAAAAAAGCACGTTAGCGTCAATGAAGACCCTAAATCGTCTTCGGGTGCATTAGATTCTTCACCGAACTAAATTGTCTTCACAGGAAAAGGCAAAGTGAATGTAATGGGAACAAGCCAAATGGAGACAGATCTGTTTGATCGTGACAGGGGAGAAACTGCTGCGCCTTTTTTAAAATGTTCTTTCCAAATGGTCTTTGGTGGAGAAGTGGTGCTCGTAGTAGTCATGTTGTTTGTTGTGGTGCTGAAGGAACTGTAAATCAACAGCTGGCGCAATACAGGCCTGCTATTGAAGCGCCCCCCCCCCACACCCCACCCCCACCTCCCTCCCCCGCAAAGTCCTTCATTATCTCGCCAGTGGGGAGACTGCCACTACCAGAGCCTTGGCACAAGCAGCAGTGGATGGCGCTCCAGACAACAGCATTATTGGGAGTTGCAGAGGTTTAGTCCAGTCTGATCACCTGCCCTCACCAAATACCGTATCAAAGATAACACTGCTCACTTTTGATGAACTTTGTCAGAGAGGTATTCATTGAGCAATGTGTCCATGCAACTTGGAGCTGTTCTGTACTTGAGTGCAAAGGTGCAGGAATGCAGTTTATTTTTAACCCCCGCCTCGAGTTGAATGCTCAACATCCTGTGCTTGCCACACAGCCGGCTTGCGAAATGGGCACACGAGGGATTTGGCATCCTGTTTTTTTTTTTTTTTTTTTTTTGAAACACGCTCGGACATCCTCGCTGTCTTGTTAATCACTAACAGTAACCGACATGTTTGTCCTTGCAACCTGTGGGTATTTTTGCAGTAATTTACATGCAGCGGGACCTGTAAGAAAGAAAAGGAAAGGTCTGTTGCAAAAAAAGTTGAAATAACGTACTCATTTGGAAAGACAGAAAAGATCATTTTTTCATCCCCAGAGCGGGTTTTTAGGTGTTACAGCAGCAATATAGGGTGAAGCAGCTCCCACATAGCGTTATAAAAAATACAAATAAGCAGATGTGGTGACCCTGTCAGAACCTGTACTTATTCATGATATAATTCAATAAGTGTCAATGTTTCAACGATTGATTTTATTTTTAGCGTCTTCAAAATGTGCATTGTACTCTAAAATTGCTTTACTGAGTTGTAATAACTAATTTTATACATTTTGTTTGGTCCAAAAGGAACTTACATAATTATAGTGTTTCAAAGAATTTACATTTTTTATTTTTATTTATTTCTTTTTTACATTTAAACATTTTCTTGTTTTGTACCAAACAAATAAATGATTGTTTGAATAATCATGATTTCAATTATTACCAAAATAAGCGTGATTAATATTTTTTTTCATAATCGGGCAGCCCTATGGACTGAAACGGCTGCGCGCGTGCACTTAAAAGTGTTGAGAAACTCCAATTAAGTTCACGTCTCAAGGTTAGCGTGCATTGAAAGTTCATCTTTAAGTTTCACCGATTAATTGACGCATATTACATACAATCTAGGCTACCGTATGCTGATGGATCATCAAAAGTGGTTTGTCCGTCCACATTATTTTGTTTGGTTAAACTCCAATATAAAAACAGGAAGCAAAACGTAGCAGTGTGAGAAAGTGAGGAAGGTGTACTACAAAGGGAGGAAGTCAATAGCAAAGCAAAATGAGTAGTTACGATGTGAATGGGAATAGCTTTTATGATCTTATGTCAGCAAAAAGTCGCTCTGATAAGAATGTGTATTTATTTATTTTTTTTAAATATACACAGAGTGGCCTTGTGTTTCCTCAGATTCAGTGATGAAGATTTCAATTAATTGCCGGTCGACTGGCTCATTGCAATAGCTTGACACTCTCGTCGCTTTTTCAGCTTGTTAACGGCTCGATTTTCACGCTGTCGGGGTTACAGCGCTAGCCCTGTAATACGATTTTCACATTTACGAGGTTTCAATGATTATATTTATATTTAGTTCCAGTGTCTTAGTCCTGTATTCGGTCCGGCCGATAATCCGTCCATCCCTTATGGAAAGGCACGGGAATGAATCAACACTTACAAGGTATATTATTTAACAGAATAAATAGTTATCATATCAGCTTTGTGTTTGCTCTCTTTTCAACTCTGGAGTGCTGAGTTATGAGATCTACACCATAACATGTCTGAAAAGAATATTAGCTTTGTTTTTTAAAAACAATTTAGCTTTGGTTAAGGGACCGTATTTATGTTGTACAATTTATGTCATATGTTTTGTGTATTATGTTCCATACGTAGCGGACATATGTTTACATTGCGTCTAACGCGCAGTGCTGAGGTCGTGGGTCGGAACCAGCGTTCCCGTGTGACGTTTTCCTCCCACATTTACAAAACATGCATGCTCGGTTAATTGAAGACTCTACTATGCTTACAAAAATCTGCCGGTGTGAATGTTTGTTTGTCAATTTGTGCCCCGCAAGTGGCCGGTGACCAGTTCAGGGTGTACCCCGCACCTCGCCCAAACACAGCTGGGATAGACTCCAGCACACCTGCGGCCCAAGTGAGGATAAGCGGTTCAGAGAATGAATGAATGAGTGTTTATATGAACATTTGAATGAAAAGAAGCAGAGAGAAGACGACGTGTGATTCTTGCTGACTCTTTTAACAGTACAGGCCTGCAGTAGTTTTTGGAAATAATTTGGTTATTGTCTTATTTTGGACTGTGTGTGTGGGGGGGGGTGGGGCGGGGGGGGGGGGGGGGTGAGCTCACGTCCTGTCGACTCCGTGACCCCGGACTGACCTCAACCAAGCTTTGACCCCGCACTCCCTGAGGAATGTGACCTCAGGCGAGGTTGTCTTGTGGGGCTACTACTGCCTCCAAATAATTTTTATTTATTTATTTTTTTTTAATTATTAAAATTTCAGTGTGCTCTGTTCTTATTGTTGGTCCTCACCTGTACTGACCTGTCTGTATCAAATACACCAAGGTAGGGCTTTGCAATTAATCAAAATTACATGACAATCACGATGATGACGCGCCACGATTACAAAATTGCCATAATCGTTTACACAAAGAAATCCGACTTGAATTTGTGCATTTGCACTTTTTAAAAATGTTCTAACAAATTTGATACATTTTGTTAGCTTACTCACATGTATTTGTCTTATATTTTTTTTGGACCTTTAAACATTGTCTTGTTTTGTACCAAAAAGAAATGATCGTTTGAATAATCGTGATTTCAATTATTACTAAAACAATCATGATGAATATTTTTTTTTTTTTTTTTTCGTTTTCCACAGGGATCTGCATTAAATGTGGCAAAGGCGTGTACGGAGCCAGCCAAGCTTGCCAGGCCATGGGGAATCTTTATCACACCAACTGCTTCACCTGCTGCTCGTGTGGTGAGTGGGAGAAAATATAAGTCACAATACTGCGGAAAAAGTGCGATCACAAAGTGCAAAATTGACCTGCGACGACTGCGAGCGCGTGGACCAAACACATTCACATCTGCGGTTGCCATAGTGACCGATGGATCATGCGTCAATGCACTCGTCCTAATGCATATTTCAAATGCCAGTGTGTGTGATAGCTCTTCATGCTCACGCTTACGCGCAGAGAAGAATCGTTGCTTGGGATACATCGCAAGTGTTTATATACGTGTATATAATCTGTTTTTTATTTTTATTTCTTACCAATTTTATTTAATATCTCTGCATTTGCACACACTTTTCTACGCTCTGTGTGCCGGTTGGGAAAACCTTTGAGCTCAGGTGGCACATTTTCTATGATAAAATGGAATTAACCGATTAGTCAATTATAAAAGTGACCACAAAGAAATATAGAAATAAATACCGTATCTCCCGGACTATATGTCGCCCCGGGGTATAAGTTGTAATAACTTAGTATAAGTCTCCAACTGGTTTCTTTTTTAATACATTTTTGTATATTTCTGTTTTTTATCTGTCATGATGAGGTGATGAGTGTACATTCTTGAGAAATAAAATGACCTTTTTTGATTTGGGCTGCAAATGACACAAAGTGAGAATTTCAAGGGGTCTGACTACTTTCCGTACCCACTGTATATACATAGACTGTATATAAGTTGTAACGTTTTTGGAGTTGGTGTCAATCTCTCGGGGATTTTCACTATTCCCGGCAGGGTTTGCTCCCGATCCCCTGCGAGCAGCGAGGGTTCACTGTCTCACAATAAGCAGCCAGGACTCAAGATTTGCTTGTTCAACTTTAGAGACATGATATTATGACTCAGAGAGCCGTAGATCATTAAATCGGAATCGTTAACGTTTGCTAGCAGCTTGTCATTCATTTTCAAGACACCTTGGAAAATGCCACGTCTGCCAACTTTATTCCGCCTCTGAAAATTCCTCATTGGAATTTCCTCCAGTTTCCCGAAATTCGGCGGACATCAGCTCTTTGTCTTTGAGGCTGTCATGAAATTCAGTTCAAATACAGTGTGCGGAGTGTGTGTGTGTGTGTGTGTGTGTGTGGTATCGAGGTTCCCGTCACCCGACTCCAGCGGCCCCCACCCCACCCTTCCCGTTTCCCGGGGAAACGAGGGGAAGATGTCGGGAGAAAGCCTTTTAGCCAGGTTGCTCCCATTCATACGTACGCTCGGCGCGGATACTGATCCGCCTCTGGAAGCGCGGGCCCTCTAAATTTACACGAAACCAAAGCTGCATACTTTCCTGTTTATTGTGTGAGGAACAGTGTCCGGTTGCTGGGACTGTGGGATTTTTTGGGACCGCGCAGCATCCGACGTGAGAATTATGCTCGCATCTATTGGGGGGAAGTCGCGGCTCCCATTAGCCAATGGTGCTTGTTTGAAGCTTGGCAGGGCCCGTCCCCTTCGCCTCCGCAGATGGTTTATGGATCATGTAAACGCTTCTGATGTATCATTTGACCTCAAGTTGAATGGGAATGTTTTCTTTTAAGCAGCAGTCTTGTCATAACACACTTGAGCGATAAATCGGGAGCTGCGTCTATGTGACTGTATTCGTTTTCTTGGCTTTCTTTTTATTTTTGTTGTTGCCCAGACAGCTTGGGCTTTGTTTAACCATGCATAATTGAGCCCTCCTCTTGGCTCGCTCCCATGGTTGCACCCTTTTTTTTTTTTTTTTTTTTTTTTCACGAAATGGCTAAGAATGCAAAAAAAAAAAAAAAAAAAAAAAAAAACTCCCCTCCTCCACTGGAGCCAACCTTTCCCGGAGGACCTCAATCAGACGATCAGGGAGCGTACCAAGCTCTGGCATGTGCACTCACAGGGGAAAAAAAAAAAAGGGTCATAAGCTGAATTGAAAAGCTGTTGTAGGGTTGGGCAAAACACAGGTAGGGTTTAGTTTCGTGTTTTCTTCACATCAGACCACCTCATGCCTATTAGTTTTCTGAGGGTATGTGTAGTATTCTGTATTGCCTGTGAATAGTTTCACTTCGACACAACAGCGTCAGAAAGATCGCTATTCGCAATAATTGACCCCCCCCCCCAAAAAAAATTTGAAATTAGTAGTGATCAGGTGAGTTTACAAAGAGGAGGAGTTCAAGTACAGTCTCTGTAAAATCCATGAAAAACATCACCTTCAAACCAAAATGGCCGACGGTGACCACTTGTGCGTTTCACAGTATCTTCTTGGCTATTTTTTTGTGTCATGATTGAACACGCTGGCCCGAGTGCTGGGGCTGCTCGATTATCAACAAAAAAAACAGAAGACAAAATGGCCACCCCCAGACATGGCTAAAAATGAGTGCATTTTGCTGTTAAATTTATATTCCACAAACGCAAAATTAATTAGAATGCCGTGTTGCAACTTGTGGGCCTGTTGGGAACATATTCTTGACAAAAATATGTTTGGGTTGACGTGCGTTTTAAGAGTTATTTTTTTTAATGTTGATGCCAATATTTTCTCTTTTAAAAATTAATATCAGCTCCAAATATCGGTTATCGCCCTTCTTGACTACGAATAATCGGTAACATATCGGCCTATCTTTAATCTGTTCCCATCTGCCGTTTGCCTGTGCCACTCCAAATAATCAAAACAACTGTTTTACAGACTGGTGTCATGCGCAGATCTACGTATGCAAAAGTCATCGTCACGCCGCAAGAATTTTTCGTGGCCTTTTTAAACGACTTCAATATTTCTTGTTTTCCTACCATCTGTTGAGCTGTTTGAGAAGTTTGTACTAAAAACAAGCCATGTGTCGCATGTGACTTTTGTGTGCTCTGTTTGGACGCTGCCATGTTTTCAAGCGGCTATCAAAGCACAGCGACAACGCAGCCTGTCAACATTCCAATTGACCGTTTACATGACCCAAAAAAATGACATTTGATTGGTTTGGCTAAAGGATTATTTGACCGCTAGTCTGAAGTCGAATGAAATGCCGTTCAGTTTCCCCCTGGTTATTCCAAATGAGGTGTTTATATGTGGCATTTTTATTCGGTAGGGGCTTCCAACCCGATGCTAATCAGAACATTAGGCTCCGTGTAAACCGGGCTGTGGTTTTATGACTGCCAGGCATAGATAAGGTTGGGAATGCTGATACGCCGTATCACAGCTCAAACTGTGAAACCATTTTGGGTCATTAGTCACTCCAGTACATCAACTTAAGTGATCAACCATTTCTTGAAGCATCCAAAATTTGTCAGTTTCACCTCGATTATACCTTGATTGGAGCGTTGGATAAGACGGGTCGGGAATGTTGTTTGGCTTTGACGTTTTTCCTGAAGGGTGTGGCGACAGTTTACTGGACAGAACTCTGGGAAATCGAACATCTCTGGGAAAGCTAAAATCGAGTGTTGCTGGACAACTTGGCGGCAAAATGGCTCAAACATGGCATCATATCAATGCTGAACAATTCAACGAAATCGGACGTTTGTTATTTGTTTTGTGTCTTTTTAAAAGTGGCCGCCAAATTCCGTAAGTCATCTTGCACGTTTGCTCTAACTCCGCTGTAAGAACAGATATACTGGCGACACTTCCTTGGTGCAAGTAAGGGGTCCTCCGTTCCTACGCTAGCGACTTAAGGCGAATATGCAGGCAAGTCAAAATTTAAATATGCTGTAGTCAGTCCATCACTAAACGTACGCTAGCGCAGTAGTTAGATCACGATAACGGGGAATATTTGGATGCAAAACACATCCAGGCTACGGCTGCATGATATTTGAAAAACATGCGTTGTTGACTATAGCGATAGCGATAGCGATATTGCGATATTAAAAGGGGAAGCCTACCCAAACATATTTTTTTTCCAGTATATGTCCTATGCAAGCTCACTAGTCGAAACACGCCATTCTGATTAAGTCATTCACTGATATTGATGAATTTATTTGTCTTTTCGCAGTCCAGCCATTCGATCCCAGGAATTTATTTATTACGTATTTATTTCATTTTTTTCAAACGTTAGGGTAAAAGAGGGTCTGAAAATGTCTGGCAGTGAATGAGTTAATGCTGCGTTTGTAGAAAGCCACCCGTTTTTAGCTAGCGCAGCGGGCGGCCATTTTGTCACTTCTGTGGACTGAAGATGACAGCGAAGTCGCTCCGGGTTCGGCCAACGACCAATCATGGCTCAGCTTCGGAAAACAGGTGAGCTGCGATTGGTCGTTGCCTGAGCCCTGAGCAACTGTGACGTCATTTTTAGGCGACAGAAGACAGAAGAACTCTTATTCCACAAACGCAATATTTATCAGAATGCCTCGTTTCAAACGAGTGGGCCTGCATAGAACGTATTCCTGAAAAAAAAAACTATCTTTGGGTTGACTTCCACTTTAAGTATTGGTGACTGGTATTGGCAGCCTCCACTGGTACCCGATACCTTAAAATAAGGCTTGTATGGGCCCGATATTGATACCTGGTGTCGCTACTCTCCCACCCCTACGACTTTCATTGTCTTCTAAAGCTGCCGGCACTAATGAACGGACGGGGCCCTCTGCCTCCCATGGCAAATCGTTGAAATCTTTGTCCAACTTTGATGCCAAGTTCAGCCCAGCCCACAGTCGATGATGTCGGCAAAAAATGCTCCCAAGTTCTTACTTTGTACACCCCTGCCTTAGTGGTTCCGCTTTATCGAAATACTTTGGTTGGCCAAAGACTGCCGGATTGCAAAAAATGCAGCTGGTGCTTTGCGCCTCTGCCTGGTTTGTCTGCTGACAAAAGGCCGGAGAAGCGCCGAGGGGGCACGGAGGGATCCCCCCCCCACACACACACACCCCCGACACCACACCACCTTCCCCCATCCTCGTTCGGGGGCGGGTTTGAATGGGACCAGCTAGTGACCTCAGGCAGAAGGAATGTCCCCGTTTGCTCAGTCGGCCCGCGTCAACGCCGGGGCCCTTTTGTGTCCACCTCCCAGACTCCCAGAAACCTTGCAACACCACGCCAACCTCCCCCCCCCCCCCCCACCCCCCTTCTCTATAATCTCACTCTTCCTGCAAGGTTAGGCCTTTTGAGGACGCGAGGGTGGCTTCCTCCCTCTGCGCTGGCTAGAAATGCTAATTGCTCCTCAGTCTGCCTCGTCTTAAAAGTCTCACCTATTGTGTGCGCAGCATTCCCGGGCCCTTCGGCGCATTTGTGTGGGTGTGAGCGGTATGACCGTCTCCCGGCGTCGTGGTGACGTTTGAAATATAGCGCTTGCATAAATTTCACTTGTTCAACGGGAGGACCTTTTTAGCCATTAAACCAACGGCGGCCAAGGGACAACAATTAAATCCCGACGAACGCCGTCAGATTTACGATCCTCGACATTGCCCCCCCCCCCACCAGGCTCGAGTGAAGTCATCGCGCTGCCGCAGAGACGCGGCGCAGCGTTAAATGAATTTGAAAAGGGCGGGGGGGGGGGGGGGGGGGCAAGCCCTGAAAGATGCGGGAGGGGCGGGGTGGGCGCAAGCGGGCCTGTTGCAGAGTTTCCCCTTTAGATCGGACTCAGGCCTCATGAATTAAGACTCGGCCGTGGGAATTTTGCTCAACTTCAGAGTACGACATGAAATTGTTCAAGAATTTAGCTCTATTTATGACCAACAATAAAAGCGGTTGCTCTCGGTCAGGGGTCCCCAACCTTTTTTGACCCAAGATCTGCTTTTCAAGATCTCGAGATCAACACTGCAAACCCGCACACCTTTTATAGCCCGCAGCCAATACTTTTTTCTTGTCATACAATCACAAGACATTACATGGCTGTCTCTGCTCGCACACACGCATGACAGTCCGCATGATGACGCGCAATAGCCGTAACTGACCCTAACATGAATGAAACAGAAAAGTCAGCCAGATACAAGATAGGTAGGTGAGTTTGAAACAAGTAAATCGCCGCCTACCCTATAGTGGGAGAATTGACACCGGGATGTTCTTTTGTAGTGTGTAAAAACATTTTAGAAGGACCATCCTTGTTGTGGACTATTTGAAAATGCAGGTCCAGATTCCCTTTTTTTAGCCAGTGCCATTACTGCATTGCAGTCCACAAAAAAAGCTTTGAATGAAAATCAACAAAAAAAGTATCTTAACTTCCCCAGTAGGAGTTTGTCAAAGTACGATCCCCTAAAATGTTCCCAAAATGGCTGCCTCAAACCAAAATGGCCGACTTCCCGTTCAGTTTCAGGTATGGGTCCTTGAAACGTTTTTCATGCGTCCTGTTACGATAGACACGTACCCCCCCCATTTCGTGTTGATCTGTGGAACTAGTTATGGGGGCAGATTTTCTTTTCTTCCTTTCCATTGGCCTTCGCCTCGCCGCCCCCGTTTTCAATGGTCATCAAATTGCGACTCCAGGCATCACCCGTCTTTGATGGCCTAAGCTAGGGCTGTGCGATTAATCGAAATTCAATTACGATTATTACACTCCACGACTACAAAATCGGCATAATCGTAAAAAAACGATTATTCATTTGCATTTATAGCCAACACACTATGTTTACACAAGGAAATCATACTTGAATTTATACATTTGCACATTTTTTAATTTTATTAAAACAAATTTGATAAATCTTGTTTGGGTCCAAAAGGAACTTACTTACATTTATTATCACAAAATATATATCGCAAAATTAAAATTGCCACAATATATCGTCATGTGATGCCACCTATGTTCAAGACCCACGCTCATCGTCAATAGGCGAGCATGACTGGCCTAGCCTATTTCTTTGCGAATGCTCTTATTATGTATAAAAAATGAATATCGTGATTTTTTTTTTTCATTATAAGTTCTTAATATTGTGAACTTTTATACAGTATCGTGCGCTTTTTATATATCACCAACCTCCCCCACAATATCGTGATAATTATCGCCTCGTGAGGTTCGTATCTGGATATTATCGTATCCTGACATATGGATATCGTGACATCCCTAACTGATATTGTTTTCCGAAAAGTGCATAATGAGGCTCGGTGAAGTGTTTTGTCTCAGTGGTTTTGTTTCTGACTCGGATCCGCCTCTTTTGCAGGATCTCCGTATGGAAGAGGAAAAAAAAAAAAAAAGCCACTAAATGTCAAAAAAAAAAAAAAAAACGCATGCATCCCGAGTCAATTCTTTGCTGCTCACTGATTTGAATTCTCATGCTCACTTTGTTCATGCGCTGCATTTGTTTTTTTTTTTTTTGTTTTGTTTTTTAGGGAGGAGGTTGCGAGGGAAAGCCTTTTATAATGTCAATGGGAAGGTCTACTGCGAGGAAGACTTTTTGGTAAGTCACATGTGCAAAATTGGTCATTTTCACCATTCAGATGTAAAGTAATATCAGAAGCCCCTCTCGCGCTGCCTGTAAAAGCTGGCATTTCTCAGCGTATTTACTTTATATTTTTTATCATTTGAAAAAGAAATCTGAAAACTTCAGTTATCCCCTCAGGACACTCAAAACCAGACATTGGGCACACCCATCCAATTCACGCTGATCGGATCATTGGACCTGGCCCGCTATGGGAAAAATAAGATGTTATAACCCCCCCCCCCACACACACACACACACGAAAAAGGCCAAACTTGGATACTAAGTCTTGCGTCTGAATTCTTCCGCAGTACTCTGGTTTCCAGCAGACAGCCGAAAAGTGCTTCGTGTGTGGCCACCTCATCATGGAGATGGTAAGCTCACGAACGTTAGCCTAGATGCTAATACAGTGGAATAAGGATGAGACAATTTTACGGTTTGCTCACGCACGGTGATATTTTCAAGTGTGAGTATTCGTGTTTAAAGCCGTATCATGAACACCGTGTTTAGTACAGCAGGTTCTTCCGTGTACGCGGACCCGTTGCGGTCAAGCAAGAGTTGCGCATCGCGACGTGTACCACCGTCGTCCGAGTAAATAAGTACATTTTGTGGAGTCTGACGCGCACGAAAGTTGGCATTTTGTTTTTTTCGCAGCACTGTGGTCATACCTACAATCGTGATCATTTTTGGTCATGATAATCGTGATGTGAAATTTTCAGACCTTTACTTATCAACATGTCAAACGCCACAAACTTTTTCAAAGATTTCTCACTGACTTGAGGTTTTGCTGTCGGTACAAGTAACCCTACTTGATTCCATGGCTTCAGTCCAAAGTGGTAAGCCCTTTCTTGTGTGCTTCCTGTGTGGTGGCGAAGATCCTCCAGGCGCTGGGCAAGTCCTACCATCCAGGCTGCTTCCGCTGTGTGGTGTGTAAAGAAGGTCTGGACGGGGTGCCCTTCACTGTGGACGTCGAGAACAATATCTACTGTGTCAAAGACTATCACACGTAAGAACGGCTCTCTGCTCGCTGTTGACGCTGGTATCTTGTTGGTTTTTTTTTCCCCATCGTTTGGATTGAACGGCACTGAAGTCTGCGTTTGACTGAGTCACATTGTAGTCATATGTTTATTCCGCAATTGTGGCGAAATACTTTTGCTGGATTAAGAATAACAATGTTGCAGGGTTATAACAGTTTTTTCATTGTAGTTCGTTTTTACTCTGTTGTCAGTTCTTTTTAGTGTGCTTTGAGAGCAGGTTTGTTCGTTTTTATTTGTTCAAAAATTTGTTTGAGTGTTGGTTTTAGTGTTTTTTTGTTTTGTTTTTTTTCAAATAAATGGGGTACTTGTCGAGTGCAAGATTGAAAAAAGGAACAAAAAAATGTCACTGAGTATTGGGTAATGAATAGGGATGTCACAATATCGGCCAAAATATATTGTCGTCGTCATGTCACGATAATAATAGCAGCAAATGTGTTTAAAAGCCCAAGTTGTTTTCCATTTGTGCATTTACAGCACCCTCTGGTGGTTAGTTTATTAGTGCAGTTTAATTTGCTGCCAGCTATGTTTAAGACCCACGCTAATGGCCAACAGGAGCGCATGACTGGACTAGCTTATTTCTTTGTGCTGTTATTATGTACAAAAGCTGAATATTGTGATGGTGTTTTTTTTTTTTTTTTTTAATATGAGCTCCTTTGTTGTTTTACAATATCGTGAGCTTTTTATACAGTATCGTGAGCTTTTTATAATTCGCCAACCTCCCCGACAATATCGTGATAATTACCGCATCGCGATGTTCAGATCGTGATAGAGTATTATCGTTTCGTGACATTTGGGTATCGCGACACCCCTCGTAATAAAGTAAAGTCAACGACAATTCTCAAAACGGCCGCGTGACCTTCCTTCTTGTGTACGGACACACAACAAAACCAAAATGAATGCATTTAAAATGAACCCCGAAAGCTCACGCAGGATATGAATTAAGAAAGATTTTATTTTTATTTTTGTTCACTCTAATAACCTTACAATGTTGCCATGTGGTCTTTTACCCCAATGCAGGGTTTTTGCTCCCAAGTGTTCCTCCTGCAACCAGCCCATTCTCCCAGCTCAGGTAACCACAATGCACAAGCATATGAGTGTTTCATATTGGTCGATATCGTTTTTATATATTGATTTTTTTTTCTTTTTTTTTTTTTAAACTATTGAAAATAATAACCCGAAGAAAAATACATTTAGGTTACTTTATTTTAACATGATAGTTAACCTTTAATAAGAGGTCAATATAAAGGTCGATATAAAGATGAAATAAACTCCATTTTAACGAATTTTCTTTTTTTTTTTCGATCGAACGTTTTATCCAAGGCATTCTCTATTGGTTAGCGATCACGTGCCAATCGCGATACATATCGATATCGAATTATCGGCCCCGGCCCTAACCTGACACGTGCGATACACCCAAGCGCTAACACGTTGGAGACATATTGCAACATTGTGGCCATTTAAGCATCTTAAAATGGTGTTTTTCCCATCAGGGCTCCGAGGAGACCATTCGCGTGGTCTCGATGGACAAAGACTACCATGTGGAATGTTACCACTGTGAGGTGAGGTCGCACACCCACACACACACACACACACACACACACACAGAATTGGACATTTACTTAATCTCGTACATATGGCTTGACGGCACTGTTTACAAGCGTCGCTCGGTCCTGCTGTTTTGGCTCGCAACCGAGTTGAAACGGGCTCAGCGGTTTCGTCTTGACATCCGATTTTGAACAATAGCGCACGTTCATGCCGATGGGAGAAGGCAGCCGTCTATTTTAGGGTTTGACCTTTTTCTTAAGTGAATGATGCACATGGTGACTAATTCAGAAAAAAAAAAAACGTAAAATGGAAGAAAATGCTGCCCCTGAGGCCACTTTCACTTAGCAACGTAAAATCTGCTTGGCGTGTCCATCATGAGAAGACCCACAAAAAAGACACAAGGAAGCCTTCCGATTGCTTTTGATCTGCCGTTGTAGGCTCACGTCGAGCGCTTCCGAAGGCCCTTTCAGGGCAACCCCCCGCAGCGATGTTTTTTAATCGATTGGCTGCTGTTTCCACCAGGATTGTGGCCTCCAGCTAAACGACGAGGAGGGTCACCGCTGTTACCCTCTGGACGGCCACCTGCTCTGCCACGGCTGTCACATCCGCCGACTGCAGTGCCAGGTTGCGGGGCAGCCGCCCCCCGGCTACCCGCTCCACGTCACCGAGCTGTGAAGGGAAGGGGGGGAAAAAAAAGGGGGGCGTTGCCAAGCCCCCGCCTGCTCCCCCGCGCGGCCCGAGATGCCAACGTGCCCTACCCTCGCAGGATGCACAGTTGGGGGTGAAGTGTCCTTGTGTAGTGCCCGGGTCGTGGATTCGCCAACGCTGGCCGGGCCAATCGCTCCCAGCGTGGGCACGTGGTGCCCGTCTACCAGCCGCCCGCTTTGAGCTGTGAAGGGGAATGTGGGAGGCCACGCCAAACCCCCACCTGTAAGCCCAAGGTGACCGGAGACGCCAACCTAGCCCCGCCCTCTCAGCATCCATCTTCCTCTCTTTCTGCCCACTCTGACCCACCCTTCCTCCGAGAAAGCCTCCTGACCGGACCGGTAAGATTCTCCCGCCGACTCTCGCCCTGCTACGAGTTGGGGGGACGCCAACCTTTCCCCGCCTGCTGGGTGAAGCTTCTTTGGGGCGCCTGCGTGCTGGAATCACTTTGCTGCTCCCGCCCACTCATGGGGTTACACTCCCCCCTCTCTGACCACACGCCCACCCTCCACCCAACTCATGGCGCCCTCCAACTCTTCGTTCCTACGACTAAGTAACTGCCGCCCAGAGGGGCCACCGCTGGCGCTGGCCGGAGGGGGAAAGCCCAGCGCAACCCATGTCGTGCCTTTAGCGCGGGGTCTCCGCGTAGCCGCTAACACTGAGATCAGCTAACGCCCGCCAACCTGACCTCGCCCCTGTGGCACCCCGTTAACACTGACGTTCCGCATTGACTTTAGATAAGACCGCCACAGATTCACCGTTTTAATGATGAAAATACAATATATATGTGTGTGTGTATATATATATATATATATATATATATATATATATATATATATATATATATATATATATATATGTATATTTATATTTATATGTATATATATATATATATATATTTGTATGTATATATATATATATATACATATATATATATATTTGTATGTATATATATATATATATACATATATATATATTTGTATGTATATATATACATATATATATATACTTATATGTATATATATATATATATATATATATATATATATATATATATATATATATATATATATATATATATATATATATATATATACGCGCACACAAAGAGTTTTCTCACAAGACGCAAGGGTGTACATTGTTGCTGTCGTTGCATCATTTCAGCGCAATTGATACTGAAAGATCAGGAAGTGGTTTGTCGACGCCTTTGAATGCCCGGAGCCGCCGCCGGTCCCGCCCAAGTTTTTCCAAAGGAGTCGTTTCCGCCGCTTTCGTTTGGTGGTGCAAACGAGCTTCAAGTTGTCTTTTTGTAATTGGCACTTTTTCCCAACCCTCCAACTTGCTGTTTGTTGGCCATATTGTGCGCGGGTGGCAGGACCACCTTGATATGCACCTGGGTGTGTTTGCGAGGCAGTGCAGCAGCACCTTAAAAAACACACACCAATGTCCCTTTTTTCGCTAAGACCTCCGCCAAGGCTTGATTAAGATCCAATGGAACAAATTTCAAAATTCGGAGATTTGCCCAGAATGTTGAGTCGGGTTTACATTGCAGCCAAATCTGGTTCCAATCCCGACTGAGCTCGGTTTGACATCACAGCATCTGTCAATACGTATGCAAATCAAATTTGACAGATACATGCCCACTGTGTTGGCCACCTGATGTGGCATGCTTTGGATCGCTGTGTCTGAACCTGTTAAATGGAATTCTCCATGTTCATTTTCATTTAGAGTCCAATCTGGATTCAACTTACTTTTGACATGACAACTTCAGACAAGGCAGCCACACATTTATTTCAAAGAAGATACAGTTTTACATATGAATACCATATTTGGTACATGATGTGGTATGCTTTGGATTGCGAGCTGATAAACCTTTCCACTTTTATCTTTCTGGTTCAAATTAAAGCCTTGATTTGATTTAGCCTTCCTGTTATGAACAGCAAGTACAGTAAATCCCATAATTATTCACGTGTTTGTCAAATTTTGTCTACTTTTCTTTTGTGAAATTTAGCCGGAAGTCATTTTTTGTTTCGTAATTGAAAAAATTATTTCCAGCCGAGTGATGAAAATGTTAAATTTCGCAATTCTCTTTAACTTAAAATCCAGCAAAGGCTTAGTTATATGTACATTTTCCTCCACATATCATTTAAAAATATTTTAAATTTTGTCATCACAATTCTGTATATGAACTCATTCACTGCCATTGACATATTTATTCGTCTTTTCACAGTCCAGCCATTCAATCCCAGGAATTTTTCTCAAACGTTAGGGTAAAAAAGGGTCTGAAAATGTTTGGCGATGAATGAGTTAATTACAAAAGAAGAAATAATTGGATACATTCCGAACCATCATTAATGAAAGGGGGGAAAATGATGATAGTTTCCTTGGCGGAGGTAACAAAAATCCATTCACATATCATTTGGCACTGTTGACTAAAAGCACACAAAATGGGGACGTACGGTACTGCACTTGCTTGTTCATGAGCTCTTAGGCTCTGATTGGCCAAAATCAACCTTGGCTCCGCCTCTCAGGGGCAGGATGCGGGGAACGGACGCCATTTTGTCCCGGCGCAATACTACTGAGTAGAATGTTTCCATCAACAACACACTGACCGCAACTAACTTATCAGATTGACGCGAATGTAACGCAAATGATTGTTTCTACCCGACATTCCAAGCATCACCGTTCCTTAATTCACCTTTATTGTTATTATTATTATTGATTATTATATGTGTTCAAACAAATTACAAGCACACGCCTTGCATCCCTTGTACATAAAGAGTCTAGTTTTGTATTTTTGTTCTCTCGGAAAGAGAGGAGAGGACGACTCCTCCTCCGACTGGTTAGTTGCCATAAAGCACATGTCACATGATCGTTTTTTTTAATTTTTTTTTTTTATCTCGATTATTATTATTATTATTACCTAGATGGTTGATGAGAAAAAAAAAAAAGACTAGAGCTATTTATCTAAACATGGAGAGAGAAAATTATTTAATGTATTAAAAATAAATCAGGATGTATCGTTTTAACTGTAGAGGACATAATCTGCTATTCAATAAAGTGGTTTTGTAGCTAACGGCAACATTCAGACTCTTGGTGTCGAGATGGTGGAAATGCGGAGGGTTTCTTGCTCCGGTGGGTGAAGAGTGACGCCAAGTTTGAGGACTCAAGCGGTCATGGCAAAAGCGCAAAATAGGGTTCGGTAACAAAAAGTCAAATGAAATGAGAAGGAAAAAAAAGACTCTTAAATATAAAGTGAAAAGAATGTGGAAAAGTATAAACACAAGTAAGGCTAATAAAATATGTCTAAAAGTAACATTTGTAAAGTTCATTTACAAAAGTAAAAAAAAAAAAAAAAAAAAAGGTTCTATTTACACAAAGTAAAAACAGGCGAAAAAAAATGCTCGCAAAGGTAAAAACGACAGAAGTGGAAAAAAAAAAATTCTAATGTGAAACCCGTTACCAAACTGAAAGCAAATATTCACATTTGGGCGTGGGCGAGGCAATGCAGAATTCAAACGTTATACAAAACACATTTGTTCAACTAATTTACATAGCAACACATCCAAGTTTAAACAAAATTGAACTTTGGGGGGGGGGGAGGGGGGGGGGGGGTTTGCTGCCAAAAAGATAAGCCAAAGAAAAAGTAAAGCGAGAAAGAAAGATTTGTACGTGGACACACTTTTCCCTTTGTATGTTGCCCCACAAAGGAACGTTCAACAACAGCGCGACACCCCCCCGCCCTCTTGTCTCACTCTTCTCATTTCAGCTCCACAAGGTGTGCCTGTGTTCATCACACACACACACACACACACATTTTGCATGTGTGTGTGTGTGTGTGTGTGTGTGTGTGTGTGTGGCCCAGCATAGTGCATTGCAGTGTGCCCTCTGATTGGGCCCAACATTTGGGTAGCGCTCTGGTGTTGGTTGACAGTTTGGCCATTTATGGCACAAAGCATCCTTTATGTGTGTGTGAGGGTTCCACCCTCTGGCTGCGTGTGTGTGTGTGTGTGTGTCAGTGTTTGAGTGTGAGAGGTGAGCTCTGTTACAATGTACAAAAGACTACCTTCCACGCGCACACACACATACACACACACTGCCAGGAAGTGAGAGCAAATCCACTTGCCACAGCATGACCTCATGGACGAGAATGTCGCCAGTTTGTGAACTTCAAGTCAGTATGGTGGCCCACAAGTATCGAAAAAAACTGACAGAAAGTAAAAACAAACCACTCCAATTTTAGGGGGGAAATATGACAACAACAACAACAAAAAAAAAACATCTAACCAAAATGACAAATCAAAGACATTTGGAAATGTCAAATTAATGTACACACACACAAACGCATTTCCAAACTCAGGGGCGTGGCCAGAATTCTTCCTCACTAACCTTGCCAACCATGCCAATTTTTGGAGGGGGGAAAAAAGATTTCTGAATGTAAAAAAGAATCAAATTTAAAATTTACAAAATTTCAAAAAAAAAAAAAAAAGGGAGTGGAAACAGAAAGGTGCAAAAGTAAAAATAAATTTACATAAAGTAAAACTGATGATTTTTGGAGGGAAAAAGTATTTCTGAACTGAGCAAAAGTGTAAAATACATTTACATGAAGTAAAACGGATTTAAAAAAATAGTAAAAACCAAATTTGACGTGTGAAAATGTGCAGTGAATATTTTGAATGGCCATTTTTTTTATTTTTTTTATTTAACATGTTTTATGTTGTAAATTTGTGGTTTGTCCACCGCTGGCATGGAGCCTTGGGCCAATTTGATGTTTACTTCTCGATATGGCGACTGCAGCGACCTTGACTTTCAGTGCGTTCCAGATGCTCGGAAAGACCTCCAGTGAGTGACGTGGGAGCCATCATGTGGAATTCTGGCGCAGAGGGGAGGGAGCGTCGGTGCTAACGCCGGGGTCGGAAGGAGCACCCTCGGGACCTTGGTCTTTATATAACCGCCGGAGTCGTGGGAAAAACCAGACCGGGGTCCTTGTTTTTACAGGCCTGCATGGGAGCTTTCATTCCGGGGGGGAAACGTTACGACGACTTTCCCTGAGGTACGCCGAAAACGCCCTCCCTTTTGGCAAAATTTGAACTTGGGGCTGGGGGGGGGGGGGGTGGGGGCTGTCCAGGCGAGTTAGAGATGGCGGTGTGGATCGAGGGGGGCGCCGTCGCCATGGAAACCAGTGACAGCCCCCAGCTCCCTCTGTAATAAAAGAGTTGGAATGTGAGGCTACGCGACGGCATTGTTGAGCAAACATCTCAGGAACGCGCGCACACACCGGAACTTTTTTTTTTTTTTTTTTTTCAAAGCTGCCCACTCCACACCCAGTCTAGCATCTGACTTCCTGGTGTGCACCTGCAGCGGACACTCAGCACCATTGTACATTGCCGTCGTGCCAACATTTATATAACAGACGTAGCTTCATTTACGTTGTTCTTCAAAGAGGAGGGGAAAAAAAAACAAATACAAAAGTACAAATAAATGACAATGAAGCTAACACCGATTTACCCCAAAAATCATCGAAGAAAAACGGCAAAAACTCATTTGCAAATGTTTACGTTTTTCTTTTTTTAATTTACAAAAAAAACAACCTAAACTAGCAAAGCCCTATTTACAAAAAGGTAACACATTAATTAATAGAGAAAAAGAACATAAAAAGCAAAAAATGAAAAATAGTCCAAACTAATTCCTAAAAAGTAATTCACAAAAGTAAAAATGTTAAAACAAAATTAGAAAAAGTTTGACAATGACAAATGTCAATTTAAATTGTAAGTGTAAAGTTGTTAACTACTGTACAGGTAAAAACAGTTACAAAAAGCCTGAAATAATTTGCAAAAAAGTAGAAAAACAACTTCCTAAAAGAGTCATTCACACAAAGTAAAAATGTACAATGCAATGTACAAAAAGGACCAATATGCCAAAAAAAAAAGGAAGAAATTTACAAAACAGAAAAAAAATGTGCAAAGGTAACCAATCAAATCAAATTTGAAAAATATATTAAATTTACAAACTAATGCACAAAAGTTGAACACAATGAAAAATACAAAAGGGCAAAAGTTACAACGGAAACACAAATTTACCAAAAGTAAAATAATTTCACAAAAAATGCAAATACGTAAAAGCAAAAATACAAAAAGCACAAATGAATGTAAATTTTAAAAAATAACGGTAAAACTTACAATTTCAAAAAGTTTAAAAATGGCAAAGATGCCTATACTAAAGGTAAAAACAATTTGGGGAAGAAACATTTCAAAATAAAAAAAAAAAAAAGTTAAATAAAAAAAATTAGACTAATTCACAAAAGGCAAAAATAATTTTTAAAAGTATAAACAAAATTGTGAAGAAATAAAAGATTAAGAAACACATTTTTAATAGTTAAATTTACAAAAGTAAAAACTCAAGTAAGGCCTATTTCACAAAATATACATTTCGAAAATGAAACATACAGCTGCAAAATGACAAAATCTAAATTTTACACAAGGTTCAACTAAATATGAAGAGCGCCAAAAGTGTTTTTTAGTTCTTGCCATGGCAGACAAGTTAGGATTCATGCTAAGTATTGTTGCCTGGCAACCACTCTGAAAAAAAAACAAAAAAACACTAGCAGTCTGCAACAGCTTCTTTCTTCTTTCTCTTTTTCTTGTTTGTCCTCACATGGGCTACTCTGTGCAGCCACGGGAGAAAAAAAAAATAGGCCACTTTTTTTTTAGATACACCTGCATGATCTAACGACACCCGATGATAGAGTTCATCCAAACATCTCCTTTTACAAATAGAACAATCCAAACAACTGGAGAAGACCATTTTCCAAATGAATATCATGAAAGGAAATGCCTTGAAATGAAGAGAAATGTAGAATGTGAGGATTGGAAAATCGACGTACACTGTACTAGTATAGAGATTTTCCAAAGTCAGTGTGATTGATAAGAACAGTACTTCACATCTTTCCCTGTGCATTATTTCTACTGGGAATTATTCAAATGCTCACATGCTAACAGGAAGTAATTCACGTCTTTGCCTGTATTTTTGCATGATGTCTAACAGGAATGTCTCAAATGAGTAGGTCGAGAGATGTGGAAGGGTCGGTCGGCTCAATTCGTAAAATGTCTATAAATGTGGACATTTTTCTTTTGGAAAAACTAGGGAAAAAAATTATTGGAATGCGAATAATAGTTTCCTGAATGAGCCAAACAATTCGAAGTTGGATTGGCGAAGTTGGTCTCTGTGTCAAATGTTTCGCAGCTTATTTGGGACATTTTAGCATGACAATGGGAAATTCTGAAAAGTGGCACTTATTGGAATGTGAAAATTGTTTCATAGGTATTCCGAACGACATGACATTTCTGCATTAATTACAGAATTGTGTCTTGGAAAATGTGGACTACTGAAAGAGTGGAAACTAGGCAAATGTGGATAGCAGTTCTCAATAGGTCCTGAATGAGCTGAGCAATATATCTGTCAATTTTGTCATAGAAGATGTGAAAAACTGAAACATTGGGAATGATCCTAATTTACTAATAATTTAGTATGTATCTCAAATCCAACAATTTTCCCGGTTTATTTCATGAACTGCTGGCTGCAGCAGCAGCAGCGCAACCGGTGCTCTACTGCCACCTAGTGAATACATTGATTTTTTTTTTTTTTTTTTTAAATATCCAATGCCGTTATCACAACTCCTCACTTTGCTTTCAAGACCTGAGCCTATAAAAATCCATCCGTCCATTATCTGAACTGCCATAGGACTGCTTCGTTAAAATAAGTTACATTTTTAGGCAAGAAATACTCTTTTATTCATCTTGATGTCCCCACGAGGGCATTGACAAAGTGGTGATAAAATGACAAAATCATTTCAGATCTGAAAAGCTCTTCATTTCAGTCATTTAATATAAGCTACGACTTGCTACAAATTTAATTTTTGAGTTTAGTCAAATCAGCATTGAGGTATGGTGTGAAATTTTCAGGCAAAACAATACATTTTTTTGGGGGGGCGGGTCATTGTGTTACCATGTAAGGGTATTTTGATGAATTATTTACAGATGTGGAACACTCTCATCAGGCCCTCTAATATAAGGTATGACTTGATATGATTTGCTGCAATTTTATTTGTCAACATAGTAAAAATGAAAGAACTGCAACGCTTTAAACTGTGAAAGACCAAAAATCTTTTTTGGGTGGAAATCAAGTGAGTTTGTGCTTTTGTGAATGTGCGAAGCAAAACACAAATACACAGCAGCATACCGTGCCTCGTTTGGCGGTGTAAAAGAAAAAATTGTTGTTGTTTTTTTGTTTTTTTTTTAATATATCGTACAAACGTGCACAGTGCTTCTTCGCGTGAAAATGAATTTGAATAATAATGATGGAAACGACGGCAAGAGCACGGATCTCAGGCGGAGTTCTTTTTGAGGAAGTTGATGAGTCCGTTGGTGGAAGCGTCGTGGGAGTGCACCTCGGCGGCATCCTGCAGCTCGGGCTCGATCTTCTTTGCCAGCTGCTTGCCCAGCTCCACGCTAGGAACACACAGAATTTTATTAGGAATAAATAATAATAATAATAATATGGAATTAACTTTGAAAATGTGAGGGTGGAAGAAAAAACATGTCTCACCCCCACTGGTCAAAGCTGTTAATCTCCCACATCAAACCCTGGATGAAGATTTTATGCTCGTACATGGCTGGGGGAAAAAAATCACATAGGGAGTCATTTTATTATTTAAAAAAAAAAAAAAAAAAAAAAAAATCCCACTTCTGACACCAGATGATCCCACTTCTGACACCAGCATCAGAAGTTAAGATTTCACATTCTGTAACCATGGAGATGTATGTTTGCCTTTACAGGGATGATGTTGATCAGTTGTGTGTTTGCAGCATAGACCTATCACACTTCTTACACCAATTTGGTGAGTGACCCCATCCGACTTGAGACATGCGTATTCTAACACAATTATACATTGCAATGGCTGGCTGACTGATCCAACTTCTGACATTGGTGTTCTACACGCATGTAATAGAATTATGGAGTTTGTTAACTACATGGGTGGATCCCGCTTGTGACACCAATTTTATGAATGAGTGTTTATTGTTGTGTTTGTAGTTTGCATTGCACTTCTGACACCAATGTCAATGTGGAGTCATAAGAGGAAGTCTACACTCATGTTTTCTGCACTTGTGTGTTATAATTTGGGAGCTATGTGCGCCATGCACCGACACCACTTCTGACACCAGGCTGTTGAGCAGCCCTATCTAAGGGGAGGAATGTGCATTCGAACAAGAATGGATTTATGATTGAGTGTATTGCTTGCAGTGTGCATTGCAATTGCTTCTAGATCCCATTTCTGACACCCAAATTGAGTCAGAAGTGGGATTCTATAGTCATGTTTTCTGCCCTTGTATGTTATGATTATGGAGCTGTGTCTTTTCTTTCATGTAAAACAATAACAACGCTCAATTCTGAGTTTGTGACATGGACGGCTCCCACTTCTGAGACAGGATCTGGTGAGCTTGCCCGTCTGACTGGCGAAGTAGGATTTATCACAAGGGTGAGCCAGCAAGATTATTTGAGCCCCTCAATAACGGCAACCATGACAGCTAGTAATAGTCACGGCCCATTTCTGACACCATCGACTCTGTTCTCACCTATGAGAGCGCCAAGTGTGTAAGGGGTCAGTTTCTTGAAGATGATGGAGTTGGTGGGCCGGTTTCCTTGGAACACCTTGGAGTGCACAACAATAAGTATGATATGAGATTGCGTCTTGAGTTATGCTGCGTGTGTGTGGTGGTGACCCCACTTTGTGCGGCAGAATCTTCTCCAGAGCCTCCCCAGTCAGCCCGCCGGCCTCCAGCTCCCCGCGGGCCTCCTCGGTGGTCTTCCCCCTCATGAGAGCCTCCGTCTGGGCCAGGAAGTTGGCCGCCAGGATCTGCAAATGCACAGCATTATTCGAAACACATTTGACAATCGCGTATCGATGATGGATCCAACTTCAGATGCCAATACTGCGAGAGGGCCCTATCCTAGCAGCAAAAATGTTTATAGTGTTTTGGAAGTGCACTATGACTGACAGATCCAATTTCTGACACTATATTGTTGTCGTAGCATGCAAAGGAATGGCTAAATGATCCCACTTCTGACACCAATTTTGGAGCAGCATCTGACGAGACGATTGCGCATTCCAGCTAAGAACATATGTATTTCGTGGCACATACATTTCAGTGGCTGACAGATCCCACTTCTGACACCAATTTGGAGCGCGGCCCCATCTGACTACAGAAATGTCTGTTCTAACAAAATGTGTTTTTGCTGAGGTTGTATTTTAGATTCAAATGTATGGTGGATCCCTTTTCTGACACTTAAGTTGGTGAGTGACCCCTTTGCATCGCAATGGCCGATGGATCCCACTTCTGACCCCAATGAGCTGATGTTGGATCATGGCCACTCGCCTTGTGGTGCAGGTTGTTCCTGACGGGGTGCTGCGACTGTGCCGGGATGAGGAAGTCGGACGGCACCATGCGCGTTCCTGAGTAACGAGCACAAACCAAACCATCGCAATGGCATTCGAGTGGTCTTACTGTCGTCGAGCGCTGTGTTGAGTTGCGGGTACCTTGATGGATAAGCTGGTAGAAGGCGTGCTGCCCGTTGGTGCCCGGCTCGCCCCACACGATGGGTCCAGTGTGATAATTTACGCGGGCGCCATGTTTGGTGACGTACTTGCCATTGGACTCCATGTCACCCTGCATCCAAAACAGTCATACATTTAACGTTAAAGTCAATATGTATGTAATAATAGAAAGGATTTATTGTTGCAGTTGCATCACAATGGCTGACGGGATCCCACTTCTGACACTATGTTACCTATGTGAGGAATTATAATTTCTTGTGGAGATGTTGCACTCGCACAAATTCTGTTGATTTTTTTCTTTCTTTTCTTTTATAGAGTAGGCGTTAACCTGCTGGAAGTAGGCGGCAAAGCGGTGCATGTACTGGTCGTAGGGCAGCATGGCGTGGGTCTCCGTGTGGAAGAAGTTGATGTACCAGATGCCCAGCAGGGCCAGCAGCATCGGGGCATTTTTCTCCAGGGGAGCCGTGCGGAAGTGTTTGTCCTGCAGAGGTGAGTTTTTGAATCATTTTTATTTTTCATTTTTATGATTCTCTCTGGATTTAACATTGACCTCTTGGATGACCTACCATCCAGTGGGCGCCTGCCAGGAGCTTCTCAAAGTTGTCAAAGCCTAATCATGAAGGAGGGGGGGGGGGGGGGGGAATTGTCAAAACAAGAGCATGCTGCTCCCTGATTGGTGTCATGCTGAAAAAATGGCTCCCAGAATGGTCCCCTTTATTGCACCTCAAAATGCGTCGTAATACTTAATAAATATTAAAACAAAATAGTACAATCCAAACTAATATGGAAATAATTAATCAATAAATGTGAACCAAGGAAAAATTTACAAAACACTTTACAAGAATGAACATTTGCTTAATATAATACTTTTCTTTCATTAAAATGTTATGTATTATTTCAAATACATTTGTTTCATCATACTTTATTACGTTTCAGTGTTAAATGTTATTTTTTAATCATGTTCATTATATATCAAAAATATATACAGTATTTTCATTTTATTATCTTATTATATAAAAATATAACATACACATAATATATTATTTTTATGATATGGTTAGAATAGTTTTACATACATATGAAATACCATATAAAATAGTATCGGAAAGAATTATTATGTGTAACAATACAAATCATTCAAGAAAATAACATTTTAAGATTTTGTTACACATGATTAATTTCAATAAATATACCCAGCAATCAAGTAGTATAGAAAATGAAAAAATAGATAAAATATCAAAAACAAGATTATGAATACAATTGATAGTTAAAGCATGAATGTAAAATCAAATAATATATTTATGCTGTTTTCATTTTGTAATAATTGTTCATATTATTTTTAGTATACAGTTTTAGACTTTTCTTTCATTATATGTAATTATAAATTTGTCATGGTTGGATTGTATCTCATATATAACATTATATTTTATGGAGCGCCTGAGAAAAAAAATGCTGTGTTGATATGGTTCCTTCCTCAATAAAGAGTCACAAATCATCTTGTACTGTACATACCAATGTGCAAGGCAATGGCCATTCCAATCGCTGACCACAAGGAGAAACGTCCCCCAACCCACTGAAAGGACAAAACAAAACACCATTTAAAACATGGATTCATACCCAAATCAAAAATGATAGCCAAAACATGTGACATAGCGACATAAAGGCCATACTGTAGCCGCTGCACTTAAAATAGCAACCAAACGCAGCCCTGTGAGGCTGTGACCTTTATCTATGGGCTAGTCTGTAGAGTAACCTCTGCAAGGGAGAAGGTCACCACCAATAATAACCGAGCTGGAGGCACGAAGGGAGGGCCTCTGATTACCCGCCAGCTGCGTGCTCGAGCGCCCAGTCCCGGTCACAAAGTTGCGCTTAAATATAGCTGCCATACGGAAAGTGCACTCACGTCCCAGAACTCAAACATGTTCTCTGTGTCGATGCCGAAGTCCTTCACTTTGGGCTGGAAGATAGAAAGGCGACAATTAGCTAGCTAGCTAGCTAGCTCAATTACTTGTCTGTCTGTCTGGCTAGATCAGTCGCTAGCTAGCAACTTAAATGTTAGTTTTTAATCATGTTCATTATATACCAAATAAATATACAACATTTTCATTTTATTTATTATTCTATTACTGGTATATAAAGATATCACATACACATATTGTTTTTATAATATAGTTAGAATAGTTTGACATACAATGAAATATCATATAAAATAGTATAAGAATTATTATGTGTAACAATACAAATAATTCAAGGAGATACCATTTAAGCTAGCTAGCTAGCTAGCTACTGATCTAGCCGGACAGACAGACAGGTAATTGGTTTGGTTATGTTGATCAGGTGACTTACGCCATTGGTGGACAGAGCGACAAAGTGTTTGGCCACAGCACTTTTCTGTGGAGAAATGTCCAAATCATCAATGGTTGTTGTTTACCCAGGACGGAAGGCAAGGCTGCCGTCCAAGCTCGCACTCACGTACGTCTTTGGCGTGCTCCAGGAACCACGCTTTGGCCGACTCAGCGTTGGTGATGGTCTCCTGAGTGGTGAAGGTCTGACAAAAATCATCATTAAAAGGAAAACATGTATGTTAGACCAATGGAAGGCTTTAAATTGTCTTTCGTGTACATAAAAATAAGTACATTAGGCCTAGAAGACAAAATGTCTTTGATTTGATACCAGGGCTATAATAGTTGGAGATTTTTCATT
Source organism: Filicampus tigris (assembly GCF_054856515.1). Taxonomy (NCBI): domain Eukaryota; kingdom Metazoa; phylum Chordata; class Actinopteri; order Syngnathiformes; family Syngnathidae; genus Filicampus; species Filicampus tigris. The sequence continues at coordinate 4,189,210 of NC_141219.1, forward strand.
ATATTTATTTTTTACAAAGTAGTGTGTTTAGACTTGAGTTTTTTTTAAATTATTATTATTTTGTTAATTTTCATAAATATTTAGAGCAGGTTTGTATTAATTTTTTTAAAATGCGTTGTTAGTTTCATTATTAGTTTAAATGTTTTATATATAGAGAGAGCATTTGTTGAGTGCAAATAAAAAAAAGGTCACTAAATATTATGTAATGTAATGAACTAAACTACAATTCTCAAACACCTGTTCGACCTTCCTTCTTCTGTATGGCTAAAAAGTAATACTGAAATAAATATACAGTATTTCAAATGAACCCCGAAAACCGCTGTATGATACTATTTGGTTAGTTTTCATGTTTTTACAAGCATTTTTATTTTTTATTTTATTTTGTTGATGAAAATGTTTTTTCAATTTTTGTTTTAGTTTTTTCGCTAGGGTTTCGTTAACTATAATAACTTTGATCTATCATGCTTTGGAAAATCTGTTAGGTTGAACACTAAATGTGTCTTTGTTTACAAAAGAAACATGTTAGTGTAACCGAAGACTGAATTTCCTTTGAAGTTTTAGATAAACATGTCGGTAAGCTTCTTCAAAAGGTTCTATTTGCCTTTGACATTTAGACAAACAGGTTGGGTGAAGTCTCCGAAATTGTCTCTGATGTTTTACGAAAAACCGACAAAGTTGAATCTAATGCTCATACAAACCTCTTAAGCTAATCAAAGACTTTGCTGTTTCTGAAAAACAAATTCATGAGATTCACGCCAAATTGTTTTTGCTGTTTTCAGAAACGTACATTGGAGTCACCAAGCCCTTAAACTGTCTTTGCTAACTTGTCTTTGCCAACCCACTGTTTGGAGCCCTCCAGTACCTTGGAGGCAATGATGAAGAGCGTGGTCTCGGCGTTGAGCTGCGCTAGCGTCTTGGCGATGTGCGTCCCGTCGATGTTGGACACAAACCACACGGCGGGCCCGTCCTTGGAATACGGTTTCAGGGCCTCCGTCACCATCAGGGGCCCCTGCCGTTCGCCAGGTCACATTGGAAGACGTTAAGCACATACACGACTTTCCAGGTGAGCTTGATTTGACCTTCAAACTTGTCATTGTCTGTCCAAAACTGTCCAATGTTTCAATTCTTTATGAACAAGCTCCTGGATTTTAACAAGGAGCTGAAGGTCAAAATTCACAACAGCTTCTTGAAGGCACCGATACATTTCTTGGTTCAATTGTACTTTTAAATAGTTCGCGCTCATCATGATTCAGACATGTGTCTCTAAGAAAATGTATTGTCTTGGTACAGTACATTGAGGGGAATTTTTTTTTTTTTTTAATGAGTGCATATAGCCTTGACTTCAGAAGGGGAAGCCCCTTCCCAAATTCCAAATGCCGAGCAGATAACAAAGACAGATTACACCTAACAAGGCAACCCACCAAGCACCTTGCTATCTTGAAGTTTTGAAGAGCAGAGGCGACAGTTTGATTGTCTGCCTACTTCCCCCCCCCCAAGACGAGGGAGAAGTTGCTCCCATCTCACTTCGAAGGCCCGATGTTGAGGAGGCTTCTATTCATAATTGTCTGTTGATAAAAATGTTGTCATCGCAACATCCTTTGACCATGGATCCATCAGTTGCAAACGCAGCCGTTCAGTTAGCATGTTAGCAAACAGCAAGTTGCGCAAAAAGTACTGAGACAATCAACAAGTTGGACATTTGCATTCGAAAGATTAGAAAAGCTCAAATGATGTTCACCTGGAAAAATTACAGTGCATTTGAGGTTGATTCTGATCCCCCCCCCCCCCCAAAAAAAACAACTATGCCTAACTTTTTGTGAGTAGTTTGTTAAAAACTTTACTCACAAGATCCGATCCTCCTATTCCAATATTGACGACGTCCGTGATGCTCTTTCCCGTGTAGCCCTTCCACTGACCGCTACGAACCCTCTGCAAAAAAAAAACAACAAAAAAAAAACACACACACACAGTGAACCAGATGTGACTTCACTTTTTTCCTTTCCATGTTTTTTGCTCTGACATTAAACTCACGTGACAGAAGTTCTTCATCTTGTCCAGAACCTTATTGACGTCCGGCATCACATCTTTGCCGTCCACCATTATGGGAGTGTTGGAGCGGTTTCGCAGGGCCACATGGAGCACAGCGCGACCCTAAAGCACATTCACACATTCATAAACCCCCATTTTAGATTTCGGCTCCTTCCGCAGATGTTCAATAGGGTTTGGATAAGGGATAATCGCAACCGTCTCATGTTTTGGGTTTTTGGAGCTGTGAGTTTTGGTTCTTTATCCTGTTGGGAGACTCACGGCCTTTGGCTAAAATCAAGCTAGCCGACACTGGGGATTACCGCTACACTACGGAATGTTTTGATCGTCTTGAGAATTTATTGTACGTGCCAGTAAAGACATTATGACGTAACTCGTCAAAAAGTCTCAGAATGGCCTGACAGTCTTCAGATTACATTGTACGGATTGAAGACACCACCTTGTGCCGGATGTAGCAAAGCAGCCCCGGAACACGATTACGCCCTTCTCCCGATTTCATAATAGTTACACTCTAAAAACAGCAAACACAATTTTGGGTCAAAAGTGGACCGAGCCACTACTTGGCTCAATTTGACCCAACTTGACCTAACAAAATGGGAACACCTTCTTGTGTTCTTTTGTACAAAACAGCCCAATCTTTGGGGTTGTTTTGTACAAAATTACCTATTTTTTGGGGTTGTTTTTGCATAAAACAATCCAGAAAAATGGGTCAAATTGACCCAATTTGTGGATCGGTCCATTTTTGACCCAAAATTGTGTTATTTTTAACCCAACTGTTTTTAGAGTGTATGTTGTTTCGTTTTTTGTGTCTATAATATTGAGCTGATTTGACTTGCTAAAAATCTCCAAAAGGCCTTGTTTTTATCCCTAAATTTCATTGTACCCTTTACGGATTCAAGACACAGGCCTTTTCCGCCAGTGTTAGTTTCTTTTGGGTTAAAAATAACACAATTTGGGGTCAAAAATGGACCGATCCACTAGTTGGGTCAATTTGACCCACTTTCTTGCATTGTTTTGTAAAAAAGGAGCCCAATTTTGTGGGTTGTTTTTGTACAAAAATCCCCATTTTGGTGGGTCGTGTTGGGTCAAATTGACCCAAGTAGTGGATCGGTCCATTTTTGACCCCAAATTGTGTTATTTTCAACCCAACTGTTTATAGAGTGCATGCTTAGTTTTTGCATCAGTTAACATGAACTTGCCAAATATTCCAGAATACATTGATAGTCCAAATGTCATTGCACCCTCCACAGCTTCAAGTCACCCAGTGCTGGAAGAAGCAAAGCAGCCCCAGAATACAATTGAGCCTCTTCCGTGTTTGACAACAGGTACTGTTTTTTTTGGTTTTTTTTAATACATCCTTTCTGGGCCTGTAAACATGATCTGATGTGATTTGCCCAAAAGTGCCAGAACACTAAATTAGTCTTGAAATTTCATTGTACCCTGCACATTGTACCCTCTAAAAACAGCTGGGTTAAAAAATAACACAATTTGGGGTCAAAAATGGACCGTCCCACAACTTGGGTCAATTTGACCCAACTTTCTTGGTAGTTTTTATAGAAAACAACCCCAAAAATGGGCTGATTTGTACAAAACAACGCAAGAAAGTGGGTCAAATTTGTGTATCGGTCCACTTTTGACCCCAAAATGTTGTTATTTTGTAACCCAACTTTTTTTTCGAGTGCAGGCGGTGTGAAAATGGCGGAGGTCTACACAAAGTCAGGAAGAGAATGACAACATTCAGAAAGCACCTCGGTGAAGTTGATCTTGTCTCCGGTGAACATGGTCTCTCTGGCCGCTTCCAGGCCTCTCGACTTGGCCTGCCAAAAAGACAAAGCGCGCGGTGCGTTAAAGGACACGGAAAGTGCCGGGATTTTCCACTCGCGATGACGATTTACCAGCTCAACCAGCATCTTCATGACTTCTTCGGTGATGAGGTTCTTGGAATAGTCAAGCAGGATGTCTCCGTCTTCGGTCTGCAGTGTGAGGCTGCGCAAAGCAGAGGTGGGAGGAAATGGCAAGACTCTTATCTTGCTTGTGGATATTCAGATTCACGCAGGTCATTTCGTTCTCCGGACACTGAATTGACCGCAGCTGCCCTGTTTGTCTTTGAAGACGTTTGGCCCTTTCATCAGTGTTGGCTTCGTTAGTTGGCGAAGGACCGCACCAGACTAAGTTGGTGTGGCGAACCCAAATATTTATGCTCCAAGTTGGAGGCACGACCCAACCTCGAATAGGATCTTAACCTTTAAGTTTCAAGCCAGTCCCAAGTGACCTTGGCAAAAATCAAACAAGCCAAGCCCACAACAAGGTTATTATTAACGACAATTAACGAAATAACAGGAACTGAAATGGGGGGGAAAAAAATGTCCTTAAAGCGGAAGTCAACCCAACTATATTTTTTTCAAGAATATGTTCCCAGCAGGCCCACTAGTTGAAACGCGGCATTCTGATTAATATTGTGTTTGTGGAATAAGGGTTAATCCACCCATTTTTAGCCATCTCTGGGGGCGGCCATTTTGTCTTCTGTCGACTGAAAATGACATCACAACTGCTCACAACGACCAATCACGGCTGACCTGTTTTTCTGAGGCTGAGAGAAATTCAGTTATGAGCTTTTTCACAGAACAAATTTAACTTGTAAACCAAGGCACCATTGTTATTTTTATTGACTTCTATTTTTCACCAATGTGAATAAATAATGACTAAATGAATCTCTTTCTTCCCTTTCATGTTCACATATTAGCCACTTTGCATGTTGTATTTGGACTTACTTGCATTATTTCGCTGTAACACATCACAATTCAATGTCATTCGTTTGCGCCAGGCAAGTCCCAAGTTCTAAAATTGGCGACTCAAGTCTGACTCGAGTCAAGTCACGTGACTCGAGTCCCTCACCTCTGACGCAAAGACAACATTCTGAAGCGGAAGAGCCCAGTTTGTGAGTGATGCCACCCTACCTGAATTTGTGGAACCGCTCCTTGTCGCCGTCAAACATGTGCCTCATGTTGAGGTTCAAGGCGTGCGCCGTGTACCATTGCTGCAGCCGCTGGAAGACGGGGTCCTGCGTGAGTCCCATGCTGAGTCCGGAGGTGGGCTGAGTGGGGCCGATGGGGTGAGCGCAAAAGCTTTTTCAAGGGCCACCAGGCTCCTCCTACTTTTACTATATTCAGGGCTGCCTGGTGCACGCATGTGTCACACTTCCGACCCCCCCGTGTGTCCTCAAGAGTTTGCACTGCATGTTTGGCACAGGTGGAGAGAGAGAAAGTCAACTCATTCAAACATTTTTTTTTTTTTCCAAGAATATATTCTATGCAGGCCCACTAGTTGAAACAAGGCATTCTGATTAATATTGTGTTTGTGGAAAATGAGTTAAGCAACAAATCCACCCGTTATTAGCCATCTGTGGGGGTGGCCATTTTGTCACTTTTGTCGACTGAAAATACAATATAGTACAATACAATTTTATTTATATAGCGCATTTCATAACAGCTAGAGCTGTAACAAAGCACTTTACAAACAGAAGACAATAAAAAAAAGACAATAAAAGGCCGTAATACACAAGTATGAATAAATATAAATAATATATAAGATATAAATAAAAAATATATAAACAAATAAAGCCAATGAATTAACATAAAACACACCTGGGGAAGAGCCAAAAATTTCAGGTCTGATCAAAAACCAGAGAATAGAAATGTGTCTTCAAACAGGTTTTAAAAATGGACAGAGAGGGGGCTTGCCTAGCATCCAATGGGAGGTCCAAATTAAAATACAATAGCAAATACAAATATATAAAAATAAATGCATACACAACAAACTGTACAATGCAATATAGTTACATATTGACTTACATTAGATCATAACATATGATGATTAAGGTTTAAAACAGGCTAAAAACCGGTGCAGCTATGTTCAGTATCCCTCATAAGCGATGATATTGGGACATTTCTATATACTGTGAATGCAACATGACAATATTGAGGTCAGGTGCCAAATGAGCCCTTGCTGGTGGAATTTGTGGACCAGCACGCCCCCTATCGACCGTCTGGCCAAATGACATAAACCTGCTGCAATAGTCTTGATCCAACGTTGGAGGGGGACAAAGCCTCAGTATTTGTGCCGACCGTTTGATTTAACTCGCAAGTCTTATGTCAGCCTCGGTTTTAGTGTATTTACAAAATTAGACTTTGATTGTAATTAAATACACCCATGGATCGGACTGAAATGAAATAGCACATTATACAGTACTTTATTTACAGTAGCGGCCAAGCTTGTGTTTTGTTGTGAAACGTTACCCGGGCCGGAAGTATATGCTTTTATTTTAACGAACATCTTGACACGCTGAAGTCATACAGAGAGAAGTTTCACTGGCTACACTATTTATTGTGAAACGTTCACCGGAAGTATTGACTTTTATGACGACAATTGACTTAGTCGTCACACAGGCAGGAGATTCGCTGTCAAAGAGGGTGGATGCCAGAGATGGTAAGCGATGCGCCTTAGTTATTCCCTTACTTACCTTCACAATTTCTTTCCTTTTTATTACGTTTCCACCCCCTCTATATTGCATCGAGTTGGCGTTTGTGGAGCTTTGCTGTGTTTTTATCGGCCGCGCCTCTGTAACGCTTTTCAGTCGTGTCGCAGAGAGGCTAGCGGGGGCAAAGCTAATGTTAGCCCCGCGTAGCTATGTCGCTAAATCCACTGAGTACACATGAAACATCCGTGCTCCCATTTTCGGACGCACACCCCCCTCGCCGATCCCCGACCTCATGATTGACATTTTATAACTTATAACTTACGTCACCATGACAGGCTTCTGATTAATTACGACATGCTGTTGTGTGGCTACAACAGTCCATTTTGAACATATTTGTCCGTCTTCGTATCGAAACCACCCACTTTTGGCTCAAGAGGGGAGGAGCGATTCCGTGTTGGTTATTTTTATTTTTCCACGCCATCAAATCTGCATCGGGTGAACACGTCTCCTTGACAACGGCTTGCTGCGCTTGTCGAATGAAGGTAAAAGCGTGTTATTAACCGAGTATTAACGTCATTGTAATTGGTTAGTGACGCGTGTGTCCGATAATGGAACCGGCGGAGTCTGGACTTGCTCACCGTTTATGTACATGGGAGTTTAATACAAGTTAGCACACTCGTGTTTAAATGTTAGCTTGCGGCTAACCAACCAAATACATTGTCCTTTGATTTAATTGAATTAGAAAATGGGCTGTCTTCGTTTTTATGACACTCGTGTGTGTGGACTGTGGATCAGCTTTGTAGCGACACAAAGGGCCACTGTGTTGTCATTAGTATTTACGCTATTATTATTAATAGCTGCGACATAGTGCTTCGCCGCCGGGAGTTTCGGTGAAACCGGCGAGCGGGGGGATCCTGCCAAATAGTGATCTTGCACGCTTTAAAACTATCGCCCGATACCAAATAGACAGCAAAACTCTTTCCATGCCTTACTGTAGTGATCCACCATTAAGAATAACCAAATGTAAACCCTCGTCTGTGGGCTGTAAACACAACACTTGGCACCTGAAGATGAAATATGCCATGAGAGCTTGTGGAATGCGTTTCCTGTTTGACTCTTTTGCAGACAGTGTAGATATGTAGTTGCTCACAGCCGTGTACTGTAAATGCACTTAACATGTCACTAATACTTTTAAGGAGAGATTATGCATCCTCCCTTCCACCATTTAAAACAGCGAATCCCAGGATATTTGTGGTTTGCCATTCACTTGTTTTTGTAACTTGTATCCTTTGTTACTTACTGAACCCTAGCGAAGAGAATGTTCTTTAGCTTCTAATAAATTCATAGAGGGGTTTTTATAAAAATGTAAAAAGGAGGAAAATTCAAGTGCATGTATAGAGTCGGGGGAAAAAAAATCTCATTAAGTTCTGTACTATGGGTGCAGCTATGGAATATTTTTTGTATTCGGTTATCCTCCTGAAAATTCTGTCGCTTAATCGTGTACTCAGGTAAAAATAAAAAATGTATTTTGCTTGGCTAAAACAAAAACGAATACAGAAGAAAAAAACATTTCCGCTTAATGAACGACCAACTGTTTTTCATTTTTAGATCATCAACATTTTTTACTTGAATTTGAACTGTACTTAGCAGCACACTATTTTTCTGTCTAGAAACATTAGTGAGATTTTAGACATCTCTCCCCATCGATTTTTGTCTATAAACTGCCTCTGAAAAGTAATCTTGACAGCTCTTGCCAGCCAAGGTGGGGCATTTGCTTAGCGGCTAGCTGCTAACGCTGGAGCTACTGCTGAACACTGACATACAAAGTCAGTGTAATTAAATAGATTTTTAGAGTCCTTAATCAGATATAAATATACTAAAACTCATAGCTATAAATTAGAACATGGTAAACCCGTATTGCGCAAGCTTTTACTACATGTCAATCTTACATAAAATAAAATCTCGAAAACCTAATGTGCTTGGGAAAACATATATCACCATCAAAAATGTTTGAGAAAAAGTATTTTAGTGTCAATCTCAGTATTCCCACTTGAACGTAAACACGTGTTGAAAAATGAAAATATCGTGTGAAGTTCCTAGAATTATTAAGGTGGAAGCAGATCATTATGAGAAAAATATTGTAATTTTTTTCCCCCAAGGACAAAGGTTGCAATATTGTGAGAGGGGAAAAAAGGGAATGTCAATATTCCAATTATTTTGACAACAAAATCACTATTATGAGGAAAATGTTTTTTCTTTCCCAAAAAAAGGAAAACAAGTGGGGAATGTGATAAAGTCAAGAATTGGTTTATTTCATTGTTCCCGCAAACAAATTGGCGTTTTTGACACTGTTACTCTGGCGCAGAAATTAGGTGACGATGCCGAACGGCTTTAGGTTTTGATAGGTTTTCTCCCATATCGGAGAGAGCCATTGACTCTTGTCCTTTTGTCAGGTTTTTTTTTGTTGTTTTTTTGTTTTTGCTGGCTTGGCACAGACTCCCCACTAAAAGTGGGGCCTCACTCACTCAGCCCACTTGTTGACATCCGCCACAGCGGCGTCACCATGGAAATACGCGCTTTGCTCGGCAAAATTCCTGTCTCGCCTTCAGCCCATCCTCCTCCCGGCCGACCGACGGGCTGATTCAGCGCTGCGCTCGCAGTCCCGTCGCTCGTGCTCTCTGCGGTTGGAACACGTGACCTCGCAGGGACGCCCGGCTCATCCGTCCGCGTGCGCCAAGGTGACCCAGCCAGTCACGAGCTCATTGTTTGCGCTGGAGAGACCGTCGCACTGTGTCATGTGTTGTACACCTGAGTGATGTTTGCTTGCCGGGCGACCCTCCCGTCTGCATATTATTTGCAGCGGCATCTCTCGACAGGCAAGGCTGGGGGAAGGGTCCGCTTTGCCCCGGGGCCACGATATTATTAGAGCCAAGGAATTCCAGCTTTTGCAGCCCATGATCTCAGCTTACGCCGTCCCATTGAGGCTCCCGTTTTCACGGATGTTTTGCCTTTTGTTTTTGCTTTGTCGCATGGGTTTGCTGCAAAGTATTTAGGACTAATAAGAGAGAAGAAATAACAGATACTGTAAAATCCCGTGAATAACGCTTGTTTTTTTTTTGTTGCCCTCCCAAAAAAGAGCCCAAATCGAGGTGGAGTATTACACAGGGGGCTTAAGAAATGAAAATTGTTCACGTTGTTTTGACGTTTACGAGAACCTGGGCGGTACGCAAAAAAAAAAAAAAAAAATAGACTCATAGACTTTACCTAGACACATTTATTCGGATTAAATGCCTGATCGGAGTAAAAATGCTTCATGTACACACCTCATTCGGAATATTCCGGTCAAGATTTTATTCCAAACGAGAAGGGTGGTTTATGTCGATTGATAATCCGATCGGCGCGCATGAAAACCTTTTTTCACGACATTTCGGAACAAACCGTCTTTACCGTACATGTCGGTGACGTCAGTGTTTGTGTTATTCCCGGAAGCCAGGAGAAGCCGAGCAAGGGAATCGTCAAATTTCTAAAGCAACGTAACTGCAACTATCTTGATAGCAGCAAATCGCATGAAATTGTCCACAGTGATGATGTGACAAAGCATTGACTATTTCATTATTTGTCAAACTTCCACTAAAGTATATCTGTATTATCCTAAGCAGTTGCCGTTTTTACGCTGGGATTTTATTGTCGTAACATTACGACCATATTTAATCATGTTGTTCTTCAGACCAGCGCTAACTAGCTGAGATTGACTCAACAGCGCCTCTGCTGGTTGTAGCCAAGCCAACGAGGTCGTTCTTCTCATCGCTACTCCTCAATCTTCGACTTTGGCTCTAATTGTTTTTCATGTTTTCGACCATAATTCTGAGAAATGTTCATTATACAGAAAGTTAATTCGGCAGTCGGCTTTTAGCCCACCGGTCATTCCGAAGCATCTTTATAAACCCAAGGCGGCCTTTGCGATCTGTCACAAGGGTAAAACTCAGCGGTGATATAATGTGATCTTGATTAATGCAAACAGGAAACATCTTCTTGCTTTTCCAGGCAGAGGTCAGAAATCGGGGCAGTGCGCGATGTGATACGTTGCCCGACGGCACTCCGGCTGTAACATGTTTTTGTGTGACTTCATTTTCCCGTCGATAGCCCAGGAGAACCTTTTGTCCCGGCTGCGCTTGCGCAACTCCCAACCTCTGCGTTCAGCGGGGCTTTTGGGAAGCATTTTCATCCCCGCCGGTCGCCCCAGCATACTTTCACGAATGGGACGGACGCCGGCGGCTTTCATCGGCGCTCGCACTCGATGCAACCCACCGACGAGACGCACTCGACGCGTTCTATTGTGCGCTTCTATTCTGGAGAGGATATCGGAGCTAATTCTGTTTGCTCTCAGCGCCGTGCTGACAGGCAGGTGCGCTTTGTGCAAAGGCTTCCGTGGATCACAGTGGGATGGGACTTTTTATTTGTCGGCATTCACATGGCCTTTTAACAGGTTTGCTATTGTGAATGAGTATGTTGGTTGTCAGTAGGAATGTCGTTTTCAGTTCAACCAAATATTTGAATTGGAACCAGTACAGAACTATTCACGGGACATAGGAACAGAGCCCAGCAACCGATAGTGAAAAATTGCGAGTGGCTGACAAAGGATTTGATTTTGAAGAAGAAGGATGCACCTTTTGCAACCCTTGAAAACGGCGATTGTCAGGCAATGACGAGTCCGCCGTCAAAAATAATTTAGTGAACACTTTCGTAATTGCTTTCCCGAGCAACCAGGGCTGAACTACAACATAGAAAGACCTTAGAACAGTTGAGGTATTGCCATAAAATCCTGTCAGCAACACGCACCCGTGTATAATACGCCCCTTCTCCCCAAGTCACCTTTAAAGCGGAAGTCAACCCAAACATATGTTTTTTTCAAGAATTTTCAATTTGTGGAATATAAGTTAAGCAGCAAAATGCACTCGTTTTTTGCCATCTCTGGGGGCGGCCATTTTGTCTTCTGTCGACTGAAAATGACATCACGACTACTCAGGTAACGACCAATCACGGCTGACCTGTTTTCTGAATTTGAGCCGTTAATTAATGAATCAGAATGCCGTGTTTCAACTAGTGGTCCTGCTGGGAGCATATTCTTGAAAAAAAATATATGTTTGGGTTGACTTCCGCTTTAAAAATCGCTTTTATTTCTCTGTACTTGTGTTCCTGATTTCCTGGTATCTTTTACTATCAGAGTGAATAATATAAATATTAACTCTTTATCAAAATATTCATCAGAATTGCTTTTGTTTCAACTAGTGGGCCTGCATAGAACATATTCTTGAAAAAAATGTTTGGGTTGACTTCGCCTTTATGCACAGAAACAAATGGCAAATAGCAAAGTTTGTGAACAACAAACCCCAAATAGGTGGAGCTTCACCCACTGTAGGATCTGCGTTGGTCAATTTTGGCTTTTAAAAGGACATTTGCGCATTATTTGAACAGGAAGTTGCCCATGTGAGAAGGGAAATCAGCTCTTGTTGACAGCGTTAGCCACAGGGGGTCCTCTGTTTACAACTTAGCTTTCTAAGTTCAATACTTTCTGAACACTCTAAATATCTGACCAATGACGACATTGATTGGAATAAAAAAAAAAAAAAAAAAAAACTGTTGGAGTCAACATGATATGCAAACGGTCTATACGGGTGGTCATGTTAATGTGGCGGTGGAGGCGACACTGACCTGTGGGGGCCTCTTGTTAAAGTGGCCCGCGTGCTATTTTTATTGGAGCCATAAGCTACTTACAGTGGCCGCTCTGACATTACAGGTTAGCCTAATATTATCCCGCCCGGTCAGCGTCTTGACTGACACCAGCGATTAAGGGTGACGCCGTTCCGCTTGGTCACTATCGCTGCACTTTTAGCACAACTGGCGAGGATTTTTGACAGCGAGGTGCGTAACAAGAAGGGCGCTCGCGACCAAACGTCACAGACGACCTATAAACCCGACGCTAGCAGGTTATTCCGGAAGCAATCCGACACTGACCACAGATGGTCTATTGTTGCGCTCGTAGTTAAATTGTAGCGAGGCCTTTATTTATACTTGCACAAGTCGTACAGCTGCGTGTTTTCTTTTTTTTTTTTTTTTTTTATCCCCCCCGAGTGCTGGAATGCAGAGACCCGCCACAATACGCTCCTTGTGTGTCCACAGTTGCTCTCGCAGCACTTGTCCTGCCTATTTGGACTGACTTCCTTGACCCTCGATGCGTTGTAAATGTCTTAAGCTAGTAGCTGCTGTCAGATTTTGTTGTTGTTTTTTTTAAATTTTTTTTTTTAATGCTCGCATGACCATATGACTATATGACAAAAAACATGTACAGGCTGTTGTTGACTTGTGTAGTTCTGTTTCTACGGCGACATAGCCGAAATTTGTGCGTGAGTTGGAGCGTGATGTTGTACGGGTCTTCTTGTGTGTAGGGGGTGCGTAATGCAATAATGCATTGTCTTAAACCTCGAGAGCTTTCAATGTTTAGAAAAAAAACAACACATTTTTTTAATATTCAATGCCTAGAACTGGTTTTCATTCATTATTTATTAACAAGTAGGATTTTATTGCTGCGTTGGTCTCCCATTTCGACTTTCCTACAAATTAGGCTTATGTCGCCGCCATAGGAAGGAAACTCACTAACTGATGACCATCTGTAGGGCTGTGCAATTAATCAAAAATTCAATTACAATTACGATTATTAAACTCCACCATTACAAAATTGTTTTTTTTTTACAAAAGGAAATGATACATGTGCACCTTTTTAAAAAAACAAAACAAAACAAAAAAAAAAAAAAACTTTTTTTGACTAATATTATATATTTTGTTTGGACCCAAAGGAACTTACATAATCATAGTGTTTCAAAGAAATGTATTTGTCTTTATATTTTTTACATTCAAACATTTTCTTGTTTTGTACCCAAAAGTAAATGATCGTTTGAATAATAATTACTACCAAAATAATCGTGATTAATATTTTTTTTCATAATCGAGCATCCCTAAACCTCTGTATTCAAAGGAGAATCAAACGTCAATATAGTGGACGAAGGCGACTTTCCATTGATGCCCTTTTTGCTGTGAAATAGTGAGTGAGAGGAAGTTCCTGTATGTGTGCTTGTCTCCAGATTCTCCCTGAAATTTCCCTGGCCCCCCAAAAAAAATCATATTTGTAGTTTTTGCTACGTTTTGACTGTTTAGCCATGTCAAAATGAAAACAAAGGCCCAAGACGGTTGCACAGTCCTGTAGCTCTTCTATGCATCGACATGGGATGTGTCGCTGCTTTTTTTCTGACCTGCTCCTTCCTTTTGAAACTGCATTAGGCTAAGAGTTGAGTGGGGAAATAACATTCCTGTGCTTCATTGGCAACAGATGTAAGGAGAACCCCCCCCCCCCCCCCTTGAGCCCAACCTTTACTAGCGTCTAAAATCAGTGCGGCATGCAGCTGTTTTTTTTTTTTTTTTTTTTTTTCCCCACAGAAGCCAAAATAGACTTCATGAGTGAGCTAATGGCTGGGCCTTGTGACGGGAGCGTTGCCGCGTCCGCCGCCGCCGATGGATAAGGAGCTGTCAGCATGGCGTCACAGCTGCCACATCGGGACCCCTATTAAACTACCTGACGGCGCAAAAAAACGTCCATCCAAAAGTAGATGCTGCAGAAACTTACAAGAATTGGCTTTTGTCACCGCAGGGAGGGCCGAGTGCGAGTGGATAAAAAAAAAAAAAAAAAAAAACGAATGGCAAATGACTCAACAAACCAATGTGAGGGTGTGCGCATCTGCTCAGGAGTGGTTACGATGTAAAAAGCAGATCACAGACAAAGTAAATTCATTTCAAATGGTAACTTTCTGGCTTTCAGAAACAGGAAAAAAAATCAAGAAAGGAAAAAAAAAGGGGTAGTCAGTACGGTAAATTAAAATTCTCAGGAAAGAATTATGGAATCACACAGAATTTCCATTTCCAGAACTAACACCTGCGTCGGATTAGATTTTTTTTCGTTAATCTGCAGTAATAAACAAGAGTGACGGCACCTTGGAGAGCTGCTGCACCAAGTGGACTGACATGAATCATGGGTGCAACACGAGAGATGGCAATTGAAACAAAGAAGAGGATTATCAAACGTTTTGAAAATGTTAAAACCATCACGTATTGTTGCAAAAGATTTTAATTGTCAGCTGTGTCCGAAATCTGGACCAAGTACAAACATGGGAAGATTGTTAAAGGGAAAACATATTGTTAGACTGAGGAAGACATCAAAGCGCCAAGACAGAAAACTTCAAGCGTCTTGAAGACAGAAAAAATGGACAGAAAAACAAATGAGGAACAAATGGGAGGAAAATTAGACTGACTACCGCATTTAAAAAAAAAAAAAAAAAAGCGTTTCTTGAAGCCAGAAAGTCGCCATTCTGTAGTTTTGTATCATGTCTGTGATCTGCATTTTATTTTTTTTTCATCAAAATTAAATAGCTGAATAAACATCCTCCAGCACTGGTGATTCCATAATTTTTGCCAGGGGTTGTCGTATGAGCAACAGGTAAATCATACTTCAACGCGGCATGGCGTACTTTGGCTTTTACGTTGTTGTCTCAGGCGACAGACAGTTTGCAGACAGGAAATGTAAGCCCCTTTCCCGTCGAAAGCGGGGCAGCTGACACGAACTCAGGGGTAGAGCTAACATTAGCCCCCCGAGGACCCCCTGCAGTTGGGGTGGCTCGGTCTCCTTGATCCCAAAGTGGACGCATCGCCACCTTTTGTTTGGGTGCGATCTCCAATACAGCGGGGGCCCTGGAAAGAGCCCAGGCTTTCAAACAACAGTAAATCTGTCAAACGTAAAGCCGAGGGTTGAAAGGCTCAAGACCAGTTTGAAATGTGGGCAAAAACATTGACTCATGTACAAAGAACATGTACATTAGTTCAAAATGTAAAACATTTTGGGGTTAAAAATGTATTTGTGTACAAACAACTGCACGTAAATGCATATTTATACTTGATGGCAAGTAGTAGAGTAATACTTGAACCATTTTGAAAAACTTGAAAAAGGACTGCCTCGCTCACAAAACCCCTTTAGCGTCCTTGCATTATTAGAGTAATAGCTTGTAACGTTTTTGATGATATAATGGCACTGTGTGTCATGTTTGTGAATGTTACTGTACATTTGCGACTATTGCACTGAAGCCTGATTTCAAGAAAATCGCAAATTAAATCGAAATCGCAGTATCAGTCAGAAAAATCGCAATACAATTTTTTTCCTAAAATCGTTCAGCCCTAGTGCGCAGTGTGCTGAAATGGAAAAATAAGACGCAGCGAATTGGGTAATTATATCCTCTTGACCCAGCAACTCCGCAGACAACTACAGTATTACAGTATAAAAAACGAATCGATCTGTACTGCCGTGTGGAAACAGGGATTTCTATTCTGTAGTTAGGCTTTGTCTTTTTAACAAATTGAGTCCCATCAATATTTTTTTTTAAATTAATTTCTGTATCTAGATCAAGCGCGTATGTCGAAAAGTAAGGACAAGTCACTGATAGTGTCATGTGCGAAAGTGGGTGACGGTGCGTGATTAGCCTCTAGCTAGCTGAGGTCAGGTTTCCTGTTTGCCTCGCGCAAGCTAATGCTGCATAAAAGGTGTGTCGACCTGCAAACACAGAGGGCCACCTGGCAGCTTCCCCGTGGCGCTAATCTCTTTTGAGACTCACTGGTCAGCCCAGTTTACCCTCGTTAGCTCCCCTCCGCGGGGTTAACACACGGCTAGCGTGTGCGGTCCAGGCCGCAAATGCTAGTAATCCTCGAAAGAGAACTACAAGTGTAAATGACAAATGGTTGAACAAGAAGCTGACCAGACACGGCCATCAGACGTATGTTTTCTCTTAAATTGTTCCCATTGTAAACAACAATGAAAATTGAATTTATTCATGGCAGTGGAAAGCCTTTGATAACTAAAGGGGCGATGCCGTAATTGGTATTTTAGCATTCTTAACTGTCATACAAAGAGAAGTTAACCATTGACAAAGCAGAACTACTTCCCCATCGGAAGACGTTTGACAAACAGGTAATGGAGAGCTAACTAGTCATTTAGCCATTAGCACATTCTCTCCGCTGAAAAAATGCTGCACTGAGCAGCCAGACAAATTCCGACTTCTTGCCAACACTTGCCTTCAAAGTAAGTTCCAAGCCCTCTTCTATGGTTGCCATCGCACTCAAGCTAGCAGGGTAGGCTAGTGATTATCGCTCACACTTTTCAGATCTGGAGTTTGAATCCGGGCTCCAGCCGCCCTCTGCCTTTTAACTTCTCGCCCCAGAAGATGGAAATAGAGAATGGATGGATGTTTATCGTCAGACTTTTTCTCTGTGCCATCACTGACGCCTGAAGAAAAAGGCCAATTTCCACAAAATTGGTCGCGTATTCCATCTTCCCGCATGTTGTGGTACAGCTGAATTGCTTTTTGTGTTTCAGGAAGCGCAATGAGCGTCACTTTTGTCCCTTTGCGCTGAGGTCACCAGTTTCCCTGCGCTCTCTCTTTCCACTCACACGGCAACAGACGAGGGCTGTTCGCTGTTTGGGAAAGGAAGCGGGGG
This sequence comes from Filicampus tigris, assembly GCF_054856515.1. Classification (NCBI taxonomy): domain Eukaryota; kingdom Metazoa; phylum Chordata; class Actinopteri; order Syngnathiformes; family Syngnathidae; genus Filicampus; species Filicampus tigris. Next base: position 4,206,323 of record NC_141219.1, read on the forward strand.
TCTGAAGGTCGGCAGAATGTTGTCGGGATGCTGTGTGTGTGTGTGTGTGTTAGAAGGCAGTGCGGTGACGGCAGCATGTTTTGCTTCCTCTTTTCTGCTAGTTACAATCCACCCCAAAACACAGACACTTGCCGGCGTGGTGATACCAGATAACGACGCCTGTTCCGCAGACTGGTAGCAAAAGCAGTGACGGAAACGTTTCACAACAGCAAATATGTGTATGATATTCTTTTGTTAGATTAGATCATAAAAAGTGTCATTTTCTTGGGTCCATGACAAATTTCGCAATATCGTAATATCTATCGCTGTATTCAACATCCATATCGCAGACTCACTGTTGATGATTGAACCACGGGATATTATTTCAAATTGACAGTGCGGAAAATGCAACATACATTGATTATGATTCAGTTACTGGTTTGGTATGTAGTATATCAGGAAAAAAAAAAGGGAAAAAAAAATGTTGATCATTATTTTCCAAGGGTAAAATCAATGACTGATTTGAGTCAGAGAATTGTGTTGTTTTTATACAGAAACAAAATAAGGAAAAGACCGTGATTTCGTCTGTCATTGCAATTCTGATTGCCTTCAGCGATTCCCGCGACCGAATGTCCACACCGACGTACAAATGAATACATTCAGTCCAGTGGCAAGACCCGATTGCGTCTGTCTGGTGAATGAAACGATTGTGACGGGGACAATGCGTCTTTCTGTGTCCGCGCAAAGACAACGGCCTCTTCTTGCAAGAACTGATCGCCACACTGTCATGGTCTTGCAAAGTACAACTCCAAGTCACAGGGGTTGCCTAGCAACTAAACTACTTGACGAACAGTTAGCCGTTAGCGAATAGCGTACGGTGCAATATTGTAATCCACAGTGTGCACGTTGCAGCAGGTTTTCTTTCTACCCTCGGTCTCATCTTGAATAAGATTGCTGATGTGACCGGAAACGTAGCTTTGAAGATAATGAGGTTAGCTTAGCTTAACCTTGTTGCTTTGCCTCATTTATGGAGTATTCATATTCCAGTCTCCACCTAGCCGCAGCGCTTCGTTTTCTAGCTGCCTTCAGTCTTCTCATAAAAAAAAAAAAAAAAAGATTATGAATTGGAATTAGTTCCAGGTTTATAGTCTGTAACAGGTCAGAAAATAGGCGAAAATGTTGATCATTGTTTTCCACAGTAAAAGTCAATGTTTTATTTTGATTGAACACAAATCCACTTTCATGAAGGACTATAGAAATTTGGAGAATTTTTACTGTTGACAAGCTGAATTTCCGAGGATTTGGACAATTTGAAATGAAAGAGAGGTATCCAAACGATGAATCGATTATCAGCAGCAAATTTAAATCGGAGATGGCTTTATGAGTCACTAAATGTATTTGTGAAGCTGATTTAAAAAAAAAAAAAAAAAAAAAAATCTTTACTTTTTATCTGGCACATCAGGTTGTGCAAACTTGTGCAATATGGATTTTCCCATGCGTTGTATTTCATTGCTATGATGTTTCAGAAGAAAATTCTACCTGTTCCTGAGTATAAACCTTCATAAAATGTGATCGGAAAAATGTGATGACCAGTATAATTATCTTTATCGGCTTCAAGGGGTTAATTTGATAATCAATTAGTTGTCGGTTATGCGTTGCTCCTCGAGTACTATACTTGCTCCGCCATCATGACTTTGCTGAAGCGCCCCCGTTATTTTTAGCTGCCGTGTATCTCCTTTCCAATTTGATACATCAACATTTCAGGATACGTTGGGAGAAATGACAAAAAATACGTACGCAATGCTAACGTTAGCTTAAGCTTTGGACGCCGCCGTCTTTTACCCTACTGCCGTCACTTTGCCGCAGGACCGTGTTTTCGATTTAATAAAGTTTGCGTGTCAGTGAGAGCAAAACAAAAGATCCGTGTCTCGTTATGACTGGTGCATTCAAGGTGACGTGTTTTTTGAGAAACTGACAGCAAATTTGCGTTCTTCCCTGGTTCAGCCAACAAAATCGTTGTTTTCCACTCGAAGCACTGTGGTGGCCTCACCTTTGTCAGCCCGGTTTATTCTGGGCCATAAATGAAGCTCATCCTTCCTCTTCGGACGTGTTGCTAATCTTTTCTGTTTTTTTTTTTTTTTTCCTCCCCTCCCTTAGGAAATGACCTAGAGGCCTTACAGATACATTTGTGCTCTTGTCGCTGTAATCTGCATCCGCGGGCAAGTCCCACCTACCTCAGCCAGCACACGGACGGGATAAGCAGGAAGCCCGTCGGGTGGAGGTGGTGGAGACACGGAGTCAAGTGGCGCTTTCGGAGGAGGAGCACCTTGAGACGGACCGGATCCGCCTCATCCTCGCAGCCCGGAATCTGTTTGCATGTTTTTTTTAAAAACATTTTGTAACCTCCATGCTGTTGACCAGTGTTGTGTTTTTCTCATTTTTTTGCTTTCAATCCGATGATTTTCTACTTTCACCAGTGAAGGGTTTCTCGATGTACAAAAGCTACAGCCCGTATGAAGAATTTTTTTCCCCGCTCGTCTAAAGGAAGGCTAATGCACTTTAAACCTTGGCTCTTGGATCAGTTTTTGAATCTGAACCAGAATCTTGGAGGCACGCGTCTTTATATGCAGCTGGCCTGCATGTAAGCACTTCACACCCTCTCTGCTCGCCACTCCTGCCTTTGGATTCCCCCACGGCGCACTGAGATGAGCCTCCGGCAGGCGGAATCCCTCAGTGGTCTTTTTACGTGACCTGGACTGTCGCGGTTTGAGCGTGTCCTCGTTTGGTTGAGAGGATTTTTGTTGTTGTTGTTGTTGTTGTTGGGGTGGAAAAGCTAAACAGACACAGGATCTTCCGGTGGTGGTGCACCACCTATGTATTGTTGCAGCGTGCAACAAAGTAAAATGGACTACAAGCGTCGCTTTTTGCTCGGCGGGTCCAAGCAGAAAGTCCAACAGCACCAGCAGTACCAGATGCCTGAGTTGAGCCGGACCCTCAGCGCCTCACTGGCCGCCTCTTGCTCGGCCTCCTCGCCCATGGGCCTAGCCGGCGGCTGCCACCCGCCCTCCGCCTCGCCCACCACGGCGGTGGCCGACATCCAGCAGGGCATCTCCAAGTACTTGGACGCCCTCAACGTGTTCTGCCGGGCCAGCGCCTTTCTCACCGACCTGTTCAGCAGCGTGTTCAGGAACTCTCACTACTCCAAAGCAGCTATGCAACTGAAGGACGTGCAGGAACACGTCATGGAGGCGGCCAGCCGGCTGACGGCGGCCATCAAGCCGGAGATCGCCAAGATGCTGATGGAGCTGAGCGCCGGGGCCGCCAACTTCAAAGATCAGAACGACTTCAACCTGCAAGATGTTGAGGTAGGTCTTGGAACTATCAACTATTATACAAGGATGTGGACAATTGTCATGTGAACAACGCCTCTAAATGATTAATCAATTATCAAAATAAATATCGGTGAATTTGGTAATCGATTATGCGACAATTTTTTTTTTGGGGTACTGCTAATTCCTGAATTAGTTCCTGCGGCCTGAAGGGGGCGAAAGTATTTCTCGTTGTTCCATATGAAACTTACTTGGCTTACTAAGTGTAAAAAGCAATGAAAATGTCTTTTTTTTACACAATTGCAGTTATACGTTCAGTAATAAGAGTTCATGACGTGAGGCCACTATGGAAATAAATGGAGACAAAAACGTTTCGATTCCTGGTATTCACGCAACTACACAGAACTGGTCGAACACCTTTTGTGTTGCGTTCCGTTACCGAGAACCAGGTGAGCCACACACAGACTGTGGTTAGAGACATTGCCAATTCTTTGGAGCCCTTCTAGCCTTGGTGCTAATATGCCGAGATGCCTGGGTGCTCTCATGCCCGAAGGCTGACTTGATGAATCAGTGTTTTCCAGCTCAAGTTCCCCACCCTGTGTTAGCGTGGTGTGAAAACCCGAGGCCAGAGTGTGAAAACCGTGCGGTATTCTGCATGATCCTTATACTGAATTTACTTCCTTCCTGTGTCGACAAGGGAACCACTTGTTCGAACGCGCACACATAAACCCGTTGACCACAACATTAGCTAAACATGCTATTTTGGAAATTGTGCCCGGCTAAAATTTGATGACATTTAGTGAAGTTGAGCTGCTGCTTATTAAGAAAGTACAGTGGTACCTTGATTTACAAAGATGCAAAGTTTCCCAAGTTATGGGCCACTGTTAGGTTGATTTTTGCGCTACGAGGCATCTTTAGATATTCGGATACACTTGGGCTGTATGGCGGCAGCTAGCTAGAGAAGCTAATGTTTTACGCCTTCAATGCTAGCCTGATGTCATCAAAATGCCACTCTTGTGTGAAATATACACACCCTAGTCTACCTAGACAACACAAACCTAAATCGAACCTTTGGCGAAAGCATAGTTACTGAAAAATGGTCTAAATATACAACTTTAGAGGTCCATTATTCATAATAAGCAATGTAATTGCCTTCGGCGGCCCAGGCCAACTAAATGCTGTGTCACCTTTTGATATTTGTATTATGAATCTACTGTTGTTTACTTCTGTGATGTCACTGTCAGGTGTTGACAGTTGCGGAGTCATTTACATGCAATTTGGGCGCCTGAATATGTCGGTTGTTTAATCTGTTCAATTAGTCCAAACGTGACAATCTCAAATAAGCGAATGTAGGCTACAGTAGACATTTAATAGATACCGGGCACTTGGATCTACAGTGTTAATCCAGCCGTAGCAGATGGAATGAAGTCTAGTGAGGTGTGTTAAGTTAACACCTCGACCAATTGACAGATCCGATCGACGTCCACGATTAGACGACATTTCAAGTGATATTTTCTCCCCGACAATTACGGTCTGTGGGAACTGCGGTCAGGTTGCCGTGGGTGAGCGCTGCACCTCTCCCGTGGATGTGGCTTCGCCCAAAGCAGGAAACACTTGCGCACCGCTGCCGGTAAGAACGTGACTCTCTGCGGTCTCCAAATATGCGCGCATGAATATTAGAGGAAGCGTGAGTCTGAACGTTTTGACCGCACGCCCGGCCGTGGGCATAGGGCTGCGTTTGTTGAAGCAGGAAAGCAAACCCGCGATAGGTTTTTGATAGCGCACATTGACCTCATTAGGGTGTTTGAGTTGTTTAAGGCCCATGCCTGATGTTATGTTATAGAAGTGCAAAAAAAAAAAAAAAAAAAAGGTTTTAAATGGTGAGGTAGCCCTTGGAAGACTTTTGGTGCAGAACACAGTCTCGGAGGAAAACAAATGCTAATCTAATAGGGGAAGTCTCTTTACAAAAGGTATTTGTGACTGAAGAGGATTTTTTTTTTTCTGCCTGTCTGAGAGGGGAAGAATGTAGTCTGGCAGCAGTTTGTTCTTTGAGCTCTTCAAAAAGGGAACTTTGAGAAAAGGGGGCAAATTCAATCGTGAGTTGAGGGAGTTGTGGTATGTAGCGAGGCTTGACTCCCATTTTTTTTTTTTTTTCTCTGACTACGCTTACGCCGCTTTACTTTCCTTTACCCTCCGAAATTTCAGATCAACAAGTAAGGCACCCAAATCTCCAGCTAAAAGCACCGTTAGAGACCCTGCACATTTCCTAAAGGATTTAATGAGAACTTATTTGTGGTGTTTGTATCCGCAACTGCAGATGGCTTCTACTAGGTGATTTATTTATTTTTCTCGCCTGGATTTCTTAAAAAAAAAAAAAAAAAAAAAAAAAACTTTAATAAACACATCTGGTAGATTACAATTGGTGTCAAGTGGCAACATTGTGGAGTGCTCGCTTATTCCAAAATGCCGGAAGATGGTCTTTAATTCTACGATGGAAACGTACAGTGTATTGGTGCTGCTGTTTGAGTTAGCTACAGTTTTTAATGGCATTCAATGAACAATTTACTCCGCTTGTGTGGACAATAGCGTCTATGAACAGAGAGAATTAGTTGCCCACCGTGTTCCACATGATGTCAGATCATCTTTCATGCTGCGCGCGCAGCCTGTTTGCATCACGAAGCAACACACGTTGGATACTGCTGTTTTGGTTAGCAATGCAGTTGAAATGGACCGTACTATAACTCAAGTTATTTTGCGCAGTAACGATTCGTGTACGTCCGAGCAAGCAATGCATCTTGACATTATGATATCATCAATTTCCTCTGCTTTGGCCGTTGTCAATTTCTTCCGCATTATGATTTCTTTGGTGGGACTCCCATTTCCTTTTTTTTTTTTTTTTTTTTTTTTTTCTTCTCCCATTAAGTTTAGTTAAAATCAAAATTTATGAAGCTCTTTCTTCCAAGTCGTGAAAATGAAGTTCCTTCAAGATCAGCTATTAGGAAGAAAGAATGAACCCGGCAGCTTTTTTTTTTTTTTTTCTTCTTTGGCACTGCGTTCAAAGTAGCCATCTGGTTGCGATTTCAGTGTCTCACCCCCCTTAAGGAGCTCGAGATCTTCACGCATGGCGGCCCTCCACAGCAGCAATACTGCAGGTGTTCTCAGAAAAATAGAAGGATACATGTTGATGGCTTCATGATTCACCTAATTTGGGCTAAAGCGGCCCATTATCATTTTTCCCCCCCCCTTCTTCCTCTTCCTCATATTTTCCATGACTGTGGGATCTTGCACAGCCAATCCATGTTCTCCATTATCTGGAACTGTGGCCATGTTTTTTTTTTTTTTTTTTTTTTTCTCTCCCCTAACTTTGTTGCTGTGCACGACTTTGTAACATTTTGCTCGTCATCCTGTCAAGCTGTTGTTCGAATGATGACATACGCTTGTTGTGGTTGTATGGAAGGAGTCCAGATTTCATTGGCAGGCCATGTGTATTCTGCGCTGATCTTTTCTCTTGTCTGCTTTTGCATGCTTTATTCCCACGGAGTTCTCGTGGAGTTCATGACATTACTAGACGCTCTTCGTGACTTGCTATGGTATCAAGTGACACGATTCCCCATTTTGTGGGTCACCGGGTGAGATATGTGTCATGGCAGCATGAATTGAATAAATCGTCGCTGTTTTGTGAAAAAACATTTTTTTTATTATTGATCCATTTTTAATTTTTACGTGAACGGCGTTTCTGCGTTACAGACATCTCATTCACTGCCATTGACGAATTTATTTGTCTTTTCACAGTCCAGCCTTTCAATCCCAGGAATTCATTTATTTTTATTTAAAAATGTTCAAAGGTTAGGGTAAAAGAGGGTCTAAAAATGTCTGGCAGTGAATGAATTAATGTGAAAATTAAAAAAAAAAATACAAAATTGGACATGCAGGATTTTCTCAGGACAGCAACGAATGGAAATGCTGCCTGCCTGGAAATACTGCGGAATATTTGGGATTTCCTTCCCGCTTTTTTGGGTCATTTTTTTATCTTTGTGTCATTGGTCCGCGCTGCATTCACACTTGAGCTGAGCTGAACCGAACAGAACCGTAAGAAAATAAAGAATTTACTTTAATGGTGCACGTCAGGGTTTCTATAGCATTAAATGTGCCTTTAAAAGTCAACATTTTTATGTTGTAATGTGCAACTCAAGCTTGCTGGTGAGCTGACGTTATGCTCGTCCCTTCCAGGTCCTGGGTCGGTGCTTCTTGACGGTGATGCAGGTCCACTTCCAGTTCCTTTCGCAGACACTGCAGAAGGTCCAGCCCGTGGCCCAGTCCTGTCTGGCCGAGGCTCTGGCGCAGGCCCAGGAGCGCTCGGCCAACGTTCGGGCCCAAAGCGCCGAGCTCGGGCCCCTCACAGAGCTGGAGGAAGCTTCCCGCTCGTGGAAAGGTGCAGCTGAGGTATGCTCACCAATTAGAATCTGTGATACTGTATATGATTGGCATTTGTCACATAAATCTGACATCCCGGCATTAATTGTCTTTTTTTTTTTTTTTACGTTTTTAAAACAAATGGCAAGTTATTAACAAAATCACATGTATCCCTTTTTTTTTATTTTAATTTTTTTAAGAATCCAAGCAGCGTATTAACTCCTTCCCATTCAAGACATTCTCAGATCCTCTTTTACCCCTTTAGGTTTGAAAAAAATTGAAAAAAATATAAATTCCTGGGATTGAATCACTGGACGGTGAAAAGGCATATAAATTCGTCTTTGGCAGTGAATGGTTTTTAAAAAAAATTCCCACTTCTTTTGCCTTGTTAAACCTAAAAAATATCATGATTTTACAACTGTAGCTTGGAAAAATACGACTTTATTCTGGTATTCTTTGCATCCCAAACGTCAGATAAATAGATAGAACTTTCTTCTGATGAAAAAATGAATTTTTCATAACTTTAGATCTTTTGTCTTGGAAAAAAAGGGCAACTTAAATGCTATGCTAAGTACACTGTAGTTGTATTGAATTGATGTTAGGATTATGAGGAGGGGGGGGGGGTCCTCAAATGTTTTTTTTCTTCCCTGTAAGGTGGTCCCTTTGAGAACCCTTGGTCTCTATCACAGTCCCTGACTATGACCATACAAGGAAGAGTGAGACCCTATTGTAATCGCAGCTCAACCGTCCTCCAGCTAATCAGTCTCTCTGGTCCATTTTCTGCCTTGTTTGTATACAACGAAGCAGAGAGCTTTTCTGTGCTCCGGCTTGCAAAATGTGAGGGGCTGCTGGGATTGATTGGCTAGAAGATCTTGGAGGTTTGTTTACGGTGGCCAGGACTCCCACACTCATGTTTCACCATCTAAAAAAAAAAAAGTTGGACTTCTCTAAGTTCTAGATTCTGGGAATGTCTTATTAAAAAAAAAATTGCAAAATAATAATAATACAAAAGAAGACATTGCAAAACAAGCTCATGAAAAGAGATCTCTTGTTGTACTTTTGGACTGTTGCGGGGGAAAAAAAATGTCTGAAGAATGTTGCTAAACCCGCAGGCCATGTCGAGGCTGCGGGAGAGGGGTCGTGACGGCTGCCTGGCAGGCCTCCAGGTCCAGCAGCTCTTCTGCTCGCACAACACCAACATCCCAGAGCACCAGCTGAAGGAGCTCAACATGAAGATAGACAGCGCTTTGCAGGTACATTTTGGAACTTTTTGGTTTCCATGTTACCGTCGGTCGCGCAAGTCTGTCGGATCAGGTTGCGGCCCGTGGCCTCAACTTCAGCGGCAGAAAACGGATGCATAGATTTTTTATGTCTTACGCTCCGGTTCTGAAATTGATTATACCAACTAACTGTTCATGAGACATAATTGTAGGGATGGCGCAAGAAAGAGCTTTACTGTAACTGCATTTATATATATATATATATATATATATATATATATATATATATATATATATATATATATATATATCTATATATATATATATATATATATATCTATATATATATATATATATATATATATATATATATATCTATATATATATCTATATATATATCTATATATATATATCTATATATATATCTATATATATATATCTATATATATATATCTATATATATCTATATATATATATCTATATATATATCTATATATATATATCTATATATATCTATATATATATATCTATATATATCTATATATATATATATATATATATCTATATATATATATATATATATATATCTATATATATATATATATATATTAGGGCTGTCAAAGGTAAAGCATTCAACTATGGAGATTAATTTAAATTTGATAACGCACAAAAAACCCATTAAGTCAGTTAACTCAGTTTTATTTACTTCCTGGAGCAGCTGACCTCTGCTCACTGTGCAGCCAAACTTTGAGGGGAGTCACTGTCACAAAGTTGGACTTTTATGTAGTTTTTCTTTAAAAAGTTGCTCGGCGGCTCATTGGAGAAATCCAACATAATTTGCACATTTTGCCAAATTCAAATAGAATATTAGTTGTACGTCTTTGGTGTATTGTTCAACTGTTGTATTTTACAGGGAAATAATCGTATTCAAGGATCAAAGAAGGCTATTAGAACAGTCTTTGAATCGAAATACTCTTTAAAAAAAATCCACATTAATTTCAAGATTTTACTTGGTAAACCTTGGTTCTAAGCTAAGTAAAAAAATGTGGTTAAAAAATATGATTAATGGCGATCAATTATGGAAAGTTTTGCGATTAATTAGTTTAAAAGAATGAATCGCTTACTAATGTATATATTTTCAAGTTTCAGTATATGTCCGTCCATAAATATCTATTTTGTTGTTCATGCAGTTTGAACTGACTTGCGTCCCTCTCCCTTCCGCAGGCGTACAAGGCAGCGCTGGAGAGCCTGGGCCACAGTGAGTATGCGCTAAAGGCCGGCTTCCATCTCAACCCAAAATGCGTGGAGGCAGCCTTGCAGGTGGGCCATAGCTTGAGATTGCGAGGACGCCTGACATTCAGCCTCTATTTATTTATGTATTTATTTATTGTAATTGTTTGTCGCTTTCGCGACAGGGATGCTGCGGCGAGGCGGAGGCGCAGCAGGCGGGCCGGATGCAGACCACCTCCCAGCCAATCCAGTGCGAGCTGCCCACCATCCCCGTGCAGATCGGCTCGCATTTCCTCAAGGGCGTGTCCTTCAACGAGTCGGCGGCAGAGAACCTAAAACTGAAAATGGTATGGCCGCTTTCATACTGTCGCCCGAAAAGTCCCGGAAGATGAAGATGCACGTGTGTGGCGTCCTCTCAGCAAACCATGCTGCAGCTCATTAAGGAGGCACTGGGCCAAAACGGGGTGACCCCCAGGGACGACTCCCCCGTCACCGAAGTGCTCAACCAAGTGTGTCCATCCAGCTGGAGGGGAGCCTGCAAGACGGCCGTCCAGCTGCTGTTTGCGCAGGCTGGTTTGGTGAGTGCCGTGCTCCGCCGCTTTATCAACTTGTGCTCATTCGGATTGCGTTTCACCTCCTGAAGAGTAGGGAGAGAGGGAAGGGAGAAACCCCCCCCGCCCCGAAAACAAACAAGACCTGAAAGAGGCTGCAGTAAAGGCCTGGAAAAGCATTTCAAATAAGGAATGCAACAGTCTGGTGAAGTCAATGGCGCGCAGGCTTGATGCAGTTATGGCGAGTAAGGCTCACGCCACCAAAATACGGAATTTGATTCGCTGTAAGTTCATTTAAAGCGGAAGTCAACCCAAACATATTTTTTTCAAGAATGTATTCTATGCAAGCCCCACTAGTTGAAACAGGGCATTCTGATAAATATTGCGTTTGTGGAATAAGAGTTAATCCACTCGTTTTTAGCCGTCTCTGGGGGCGGCCATTTTGTCCCTTCTGTTGACTGAAAATGACATCACAGCTACTCAGGTAACGACCAATCACGGCTGACCTGTTTTCCGAGGCTGGGCTGTGATTGGACGTTTCCTGAGCAGTTGTGATGTCGTTTTCAGTCGACAAAAGTGACAAAATGGCCGCCCCCTGAGATGGCTAAAAATGGGGTGTTTTTTTACTGCTTAACTCATATTCCACCAACGCAATATTAATCAGAATGCGGTGTTTCAACTAGTGGTCCTGCTGGGAACATGAAAAAAAATGTGTTCGGGTTGATTTCCACTTTAAGAATGTCTGTTCCAATACTTTTGCTCACTGCAAAAGTGGCTGTCTTCAAACAAAGGCGCACTTGCCTTGAATTGTCTCACACATCTCGATGTAAATTATAATCCAAATTGTCTTATATTCATCTTTTATCTGAAGCCCAAATGTCTTCAGTATACAACAAAAACAGGAGTTGACCTTGCCGCCCCGATACTTTTGGGGGGCGGGTGATGGGCGATGGGCCGTATGTGACCATAGTGCTACCTAAAACATTGCCTGCACAGCTAACAGTTTTACCCCGCGACGGATGAAATCCATTTTCCATCATTTCAAAATAAGGAAAATCAAGGTTTGAATCCCGAGTTCTGTATTTTGAGTGAGCCGAGGTCACCCAGGTTGCTTGGAGGCACCCGAGTGGTGTAAGGCAACACCGGTGAGACAGAAACGGGGGAAGCAACATTCCCGTTACATCTGGACTGGCCTTTGAGGGCCCCTCCAGCAATGAAGAGAGGGCGCAGCCCCTGCAGAGTAACACCGGCGCGTTTACGCTTATGCAGTGTTTATTTCCTCCTTGTGGTCCGGAGTGTTTCCCATGCCAGCTCGTTGTTCATCAATCCGACTGACGACGGATGGGCCCTTCTCTACTTATCAAGCCACAAATCTCGCAAAACACGTGACTACTGCACACGCACTGTAAAAAAAAAAAAACGTAACATATCGCGTTTTCTCTCATAGTGCCGTTCTCTTGACTCGTTTGAGGTTTTGAATTCCCGTGGAGAAACCTCACCCCCCCAAACAACAATGGCGGGACTTCCTGCAGTGCAGGAAATAAACACACACATCCCATGTCGCCTCCCTCTTTTTTGGCTCAGCTGCAAGGTTCTCGAGGAGCCAAGGCCTTTCAAAGAACCTGTTTGTTGACAGGGGGTGAAAAAAGAAAAAAAGAAAAAAAAAAACACCCGCGCTCTCCTTTCTTGGTGGAGAACTTAACGATAGAAAGTGGATGAAGGTCATTGTGTTGTATTACATATTTTAACACGGAACGCGCTCACAGCACTTGAGCTTTTCCACATTTTATGTGCAAACACTTATTCCCAAAATAGACGCAATGATGTCATTATTTATTTTCTCGCAGTCCTCCATAACAGCAGAAATGCGTGCGCTTCCGCACAGGTGGTGGTCGACACGGCTCAGATCGAGAACAAGGAGTCGTATGCGCCTCACATCACCCTCGAAGGATCCAGGCTGGTGGTCCAGGTTCCTTCCACATGGTGAGGCCGCTCTTACTCGAGTCACTCGTATTAAAGCCGAAATCAACCCAAACATGTTTTTTTTTTTTCCAAGAATATGTTCTATGCAGGCCCACTAGTTGAAACGGGGCATTCTGATAAATATTGCGTTTGTGGAATAAGAGTTTAATCCACCCGTTTTTAGCTAGCTCACGGGGCGGCCATTTTGTCACTTCTGTTGACAGAAAATGACATCACAGTGTCTTATAGCTCTGGTAACGACCAATCACGGCTCAGCTTCAGAAAACAGGTGAGCCGCGATTGGTCGTTACCTGAGCCCTGAGCAACTGTGATGTCATTTTCAGTCAACAGAAGTCACAAAATGGCCGCCCCCGGATATGGCTAAAAAGGGATGCATTTTCCATTCATATCCCACAAACGCACTATTTATCAGAATGCCTTGTTTCAACTAGTGGGCCTGCATAGAACATATTCTTGAAAAAAAATGTTTAGGTTGACTTCCCCTTTAAAATGGGGGGGGGGGGAGAAAAATGAGGGGGAAAAAAAAAAGGACGCCTGGATGGACAAATGTCAGCAAAGTGTCCTGATGTTTGCTTTCCGTGTACTGTTCACCAAAACAAGCAGGATGTGACATTCACTGAGACGTACATTTCCATCTACTTGTGATTTAAAAGGGAGAACTATTTGAACTAGAGGGAGTGGCGTGTTTGCTTTCCAGGCATGGACAGCTGTAATCATTAGAGGTGGCAAAAAAAAAAAAAAAAAAAAAAACACACACACAAAACCAGTCTGAGCTCATCCCCATCAGTAGCCTTGAAGCTCTTTCCATCTTCATTTTGAATATCAGCGCTTCATCCCGTGCCTCAGATGGCCTGAACCGCCGAGCGGGATTTGCCAGTTTGTGAGTTAACATCGGATCGTTCGGGGTGACAATTCACTCCCAATTTCTCACTATGCTTTATGGACGCTTTTGCTCCCAAGCGAGCGCATCACAAGGCAACGGCTCACGTGCGCATTCGCTCGGCAGGAGTCGGGCTCACGCGGCTTTGCACTGAAGCTTTGTACTTGTTTACCTCGCAAAGCATTATCTCGCACACAAAAGATCGAAAATCTCATCTTGCAGGACCCGAGGGGATTTGTGCGAGTAAAACCTCTAAAACCGGCTGCAGCCGAGCGAGTATCATTGACTTGAACAATGTGCGTGCGTGCGAATGTTTGCAGGTGTCTGAAGGAGGACCCGGCAACCATGTCCTTGCTCCAGCGCAGTCTCGATCCGGAGAAGACGCTCGGCCTGGTGGATGTGCTCTACACAGCCGTGTTTGACATCAATCGATGGAAGGAGAGGAAGTGAGTCAAATTCTTGAAAGCCAAACAACCCGCCAGAAAGCGACCTCCCTTGTAATTTACTTTTTGGGATGTTATAATCTCATATGATTTAGTTAAAGTGAGTCCAAAAAAAAAACACAATTAAACCAACTGTGAGGATAACAACACATTTTTACTATTTTTTTTTTTTTTTTTTTTTTTTTTTCAAATCAGAGGTGCAAGTAAACTTTTCTAGGTGATTTTTTTTTTCCCACTGATTCCAAATCTGCCCTCTTTTTTTCCTGGAGCACATCAGGTTTTCATAATGTGTGATATATTTAGTAATAGTTATGAAGGAAAGTTTAAGAGTTAGGTTTGGCAACAGGTGGAATTTCTTTCTGAAACGTCGTACAGGTAGCTCTAAAAGGACAATGTGTAGAATTCAGTGCCATCTAGTGGTCAAATAATAGAATGCATCGACCTAAGATGGAAGCGTGTGCGTTTGGATGCACGCGCATTACGGTGCCTCCGAGAGACCACGCATTGCAAGCATGCCAACAGGTCCTTCATCAGAGGTGCAAGGAAAATGTCATCACAAACGACACATAGTATTCCTTCAAGTCATGAAATAAGTACGTTGCTTTTGATACACATGCAGTAGCCATCATGCTTTGGAATTATGATCACTAAGTTTGTCTCCTTCGAGCGTCCGTAGCACAAAGATGGCAGCGAAAACATGGCAGCCTCCTGTAGGGGAGGCGCAAAATATAATTGGAGATTACTTCACCTATAATTATAGCATGGTTTTTTGGGGGCATATTGTTGAAATGAATTGTGGCTTTTTAAAATGAATGATTGTTGAAAAATCAAAACATTCTACACATTGTCCCTGTAAATTACAACGCATGGTACAATCCGTATTGCTTTTTTTTTTTTTTTTTTTTTTTTTTAAAAGTCAAACCTAAAAACAAAAATGAAAATATCTCAAACCTGATGTGCTGGAAGAGAACGTAAAAGCATTTTTGAAACCGGCGTCCAAAATACGTTGAGGGACACATACACATTTTTTAATATCATCAAGCCCCTAAACAGAGACGACGCTCGACTTGTCTTTCTGCCGTCCAAAGGGAGCAATCCTTGCCGACGATCCAGATTCAGCTGCAGCGGGAGAGCCCGGACTTTGGCGGCCACGCCGATTTGCCGCCGGGCCCCAACTCCAAGGCCTCGAGCGGCCTCCCCAAAACCATCTCCAAGCTGACGTCCAAGTTCACCAAGAAGGTGTCGTCCAGCTCCTCCGCCGGCGCCGGCGGCAGCTACTCCATCCCCGGCACGCCGTCCCGTAGCATGCTGACGGGCTCCGAGGACAAAGCCAAGAGCTTGGGCCGCCTGCACAGCCTGCTGCAGATGGGGGCCGCGTCCGCCGGCCCCGAAGCGGGCCCCCACAACCCGCTGGCCAACGGCCTGGCGTGCGACGAGCAGGGCATGAACCTCCCCACCGACCAGGAGATGCAGGACGTCATCGACTTTCTCTCAGGCTTCAACATGGGCAAATCCCAGCAGGCCTCCCCGCTGGTCAAGAGGAGAAACTCTGTGGCGTCCGCCAACCCCACCGAGCTCAAACCCCCCGCCGGACCCTCGCCCACCTCCCCGGTTATTTCGCACGTGGCTCAGACTTTGTCGCAGCCTCAAGCTCAGCCGCCGCCGCCGCCATCGCAACAACAACAACAACAACAACAACAACAACAAGCGCCTCCGCCCCCGCCCGGGCCCCCGCAGCCCCCCTCCCAGGCCCTGCAGTACTTCCAGCACCTCCTGCAGCCCATCGGCCAGCAGCAGCCGCAGCCGCAGCAGCCGCCGCCCCCTCAGCTTCCCCCCCCGCAGCAGAGGGCGTCCGGCAAGTGGCTGGGAACGTCCGGCCAGCAAGCTCCGCCTGGGGGGTTGTCGCCCCTGGGTCCCATCGGCCAGTGGGGCGGCTCCCCGGGGCTGCCGGACCTGAGCTCGGACCTGTACAGCCTGGGCCTGGTCAGCACGTACATGGACAGCGTCATGTCGGAGGTGCTGGGCCAGAAGCCGCAGGGGCCGCGCAACAACACGTGGCCCAACAGGGAGCAGAGCGACGGCGTCTTCGGCGTCCTGGGGGACGCGCTGCCCTTTGACCCCGCAGGTAACATCCGCCGCCTCCGTCGTTAACGTTCTTCGTCATATCACTGCGTTGCAAACGCTTTCTGCACCGGTGAGAGATTGCTTCATGGGAGCCCCGTTCGGCGCTCTTGTGTGAACGTTGATATGAAATGTTGACTGAAGAGGACAACTTGTCATCATTTACCACAAAGACACTGTTGCGCGCATACGTCCACGCACGACTAAAGGCAATGCAAGATGTATATCCTCGCTGTCCTGTGGAATTTTTTATTTAATAATGAATCAATTATATCAATTCATAAATCCAATTTTTAATTTTCACGTTAATGCGATGTCTCTAACGCAGAAACTCCATTCACGTAAAAATAAGAAAATTCGGGGGAAAAAAATGGACATAAGTGTTTTTTACAGGACAGCGACCCTTGCATATTCGCAGGTTGGCACCCGCGGATTTACATTTTGGCGGATCCACCCCCCCCCAGTATTTGATCATATTTTAGATTTTTCCCCTTTTTTTTTTCCTGAGATTTTTTCCCCCCTCGTGGTAAACCTTAAAGAATGTTGTCATTGTTATTTTGTTTTTTTTTTTGGGGGGGGGGGTTGCAAAAACAAAAAATAGAATCATTTGTTGGCATCTGTATTTTTTTTTTTTCCATTTTGCTTTCTGCTCGTACGCCGCCATCAACAGTCCCGTGCGAAATTATTTTAAAAGCTTTTTTTTTTTTTTTTCTTTCTATTTTTTTCACAGTTGGCTCCGACCCGGAGTTCGCCCGCTACGTGGCCGGTGTGAGCCAGGCCATGCAGCAGAAGCGTCAGGTGCAGCACCCGCGTCGCCTCAGCAACCCTCGCAGCAACTGGCCCATGCCCGACGAGCAGCACAGGACGTGGACGCACCCCGAGTACTACAGCGAGGGGTAAGTTGCACCTTGCGCAATGCTACCGGACGGAAATTTTCCACCCCGTTCCCCTCTCCCTTGTGCAAATAAGTTAAAAGTCTCAAAAGAGTCTGCCAAAGACCCGCCCGCGTTTGTTTGTTTGCTTGCGTTGTCAGCGAGGCGGTCAACAGCAGCTGGTCGGCCAATCAGGGCGACTCGGCCAGCTCCAGCGACGAGGCGTCCTCCGCCAACGGCGACAGCCTCTTCTCCATGTTCTCTGGACCCGACCTCGTGGCGGCGGTCAAGCAAAGAAGGTAAATGACGCGTTGAGGGGAGAAGAGAGCAAGGGCGGGCGACAATCTCGTTTCAGTTTGGCTTCCGAGCACAAAAATGTGAACCGTCCCTGCCTGCTCTGTGGTATACGCGGTAGAAATGTGTTCGCAACCAAACGACATCATCAACAAATGACCCCAAAATGGCTACCGCAAAGGGAAAACTCGTGAGATCGGCGGTAGTACTCGTCATTTATTTGTAGTTGACCGGCAGTTTTGTTGTTGACGCCACTGAAATGTGTGCGCAGAAAACACAGCTGCGGAGAGCCGGAAGCGTGCACGCTGCCCTCGCCGCCCCTCCATCACATCGTCGACGACAACCAGGTAAGAATCATCTGCGCGCCACAAGGGGGCGTCGGACATAAAGTACATTCTGTATTCCTGTTTTTTTGGGGGGATTTTTCTTCTTGAAAAAACTACTACTTCTTGCAATGTGAATCTTTTCCCGTAACATGAAAATGTTCTCTTAATATTACAACTTTTTTTCAATTAATTTTTTTATAATAATTTCAGTCTCTTGATATTAGGACATTTGTTGTCGTAGAACTTTTTCTCCCTTGTTGCTGTAGCTTGTTAATGATGAAAAAAAAAGAAGGCACGGCAACTTTATTCTGTAAATGTTATGATTTTCTTCCTTGTCACGTTACATTTTGTTCTTGTGGGTATTTCAACTTTGTTCTCATATCCCAATTATCCCCAAAATCAAAATGCCTTATTATATATAGTAATATTTGAAAATAAATCTCCCCAAAAATGTCTTCATAACAATACAACCTTTTTCCAATGTGTTATTACATCTTTTTTTCTTATTGCAATTTTATTCTTGCAATATTCTTTTTTTTTTTTTTTGCATGTTAAAAACCCCCAAAAAACTTTCAACTAAACATTTTCTTGTAATATTGTAAGATTAGAATGTAATAGAAACACCAATACAACCTTTTTTTTTTTTTCCTTGTAATATTGCAACTTTTCACCTGTAATATTACAACTTTATTTTCATTATTTAGATATCATTGCGGACGTTTTGTCCTGGTTCCACCGACCCTTGTTACCTTTGTGTATGGCGGAAACATTAACTTTGAGGTCAACCCCACCCGAACCCGAAATCTTTTTGTGCCGTCTTCCTCAGGACAGCAAAACGAAAACGTGGCCTCCCAAAGCGCCCTGGCAGCACTCGGCTCACGGCGGCGGCGGCGGCGTGAGCAATCCCAGCTCTTCCTTGTACCACCAGATGAATCTTGCGCCGCCCTCTTCGTCGCAGTGGAGCGACTCCCTTCAGATGCTGCAGTCGCCCGTGTGGTCGGCGGCTGGCGGCGGCGACTGCTCGCCTTCGGCCGCCGCCATCTCCTCGCCGTTCCCCTTCGGCCAGCAGCAGCAGCAGCAGCAGCAGCAGCAGCAGCAGCAGCAGCAGCAGCAACTGAAAGGCCTCAAGGCCTTCAAGTCGTTCCCTTTGAAACACGAGCACAGGCCCTCCTTCCTGCACCAGTACTGAGCCGGCCGGTATACATGCTACATGCTACATGCTAACGGTAAACACACTGGCTTGATCTCCTCCCATCTTCTCAACGTACTTCCACACACGCGACTTTTCTCCAAGCGCTATCAGGGCCGCGCTGAAAGGAAAAGCAGCTGACGAGCACCATTAAGGCCGAATGAAAACAATTAAGCCCAACTATATGAACTTTATGGGGCAAAAAGTCAAACCTTTAAAAAAAATGAAGTCAGAGCTGTACGAGGAAAAAAAAGTTTGAAGTCGGAACTTGTCACGTTGATGTTTTTTGCTAATTACTTTTTGTGTTGACAACTTTTTTTTGCTCGTAATTTTAACGTTTTTCTCATGTCACGACATTTTGCTTGCGACTTTTATTTTTATGACATAACACCACTTTTTCCCCTCTTCAATTTAAGTTTTTTTTTTTTTTTTCCCTCATTACTATACGACTTTATTATCATAACAGTCCCAACTTTTTCACGCAACTTTGCAAATTTCTTTTGCACTTAACGTTGACTTTTTTGTTCGTACCGTAACGGTTTCACTCCTAAAATCCCGCCTTTGCACGTAACTTGACAACTGCGTGGTGTAACGCTACGACTCTTTGGTCGCAATTCAAATAATTGATTTTCCATTTTCGGCGCGGCCCTGGTACTCTTACGTATATCACAAAGAGACCTATTTTGAAAATTTCTCCCCTCTGTCCTAACTACTTAAGTTACTCACTACTACTACTATTAATATTTTTACAAAGTGGTCATTTCTCTGCCCTACGGAGAGCGGGTGGCACCCCCCCCCCTCCTCCTTTCAGGCAAGAGCTGGAGACTGCTTGAAAAACAAAACAAAAACAACTTAGTGTGTGTACAGCGAGCTGTATCTGCCAAATGTACAGCTAGCGTGTACATGGAACATGAATTTTCATTTTTCCTACATTTTTAAAGAGGCTTTGAGCAGGCTCAGCACAGTTAACACGCAAATACACTACTTTTTTGTTTATGATTTATTTTTCCTCATCCGAGACACACAGATATGATATATGATATGAAATGTGCCATTTTGCTGATGATATAGCACTTGTTCCCAACCAAAGCAGGAGACGGAACGGCGGTGCATTCGCTTGGCCCCCCCCGCAAAAATTTGACGCCGCGACTCCTCGTTATATTTTCGCAACAGTATTAATAATTGTAGTTAAAGGCTATTTTCCACTTTCCCGATTTATGTGAAAAAAAGCACACACAAGTTTTCCATCTTTACCAAATATGCTAAGGAAAAAAAAAAAGTTTATTTGGTTTTTACGGCAAAAGCCCAGAATGTTATCATTTTTGTGATGTTTGCAGATGCCAATGTTGCCTGTATTTATGAAACGACACCAGAAAAAACTAACACACTTCAAAATGTTTACAGTTTTGCTGTACATACATATAAATATATCTATCTTTTTATAGTTAAATGTGCTTTGCACAATCAACATAGAGGTTCTGTTTTTTTCTTTTTTTGGGGGGGGGGATCTATTCACTCCCCTAAAAGCCTTTTTTTTTTTTTCTTAAGACAGACTTGTAACTGTTAGCTTATTGTTACTATTTTCCCCCTCGCTGTGTCAAAAAGGTTGAACTATGCTGGTGGCAAGGTAAAACCAAAATGATAATGGCAAAATGATAACATGTCATCAAAAGGGGGCGGGGCTGCTTGGCTTATATGTTGCTTCGTGTTCTTTTCAGCTGGCGACTAGAAATCTACCAGCAATGCAAAAACTGAGAAATAATAAAAAAAGAAAAAAAAAAACAAGTTCATTGTTTCTGCTGTCTTTATTCTTCTTGAATGTCCATGTTACAAAGTGACACCAAAGGGAAGAAATTAGCAAGTTTTGTATTTCCATGAACATCAACATATGTCCATCTTACAAGAATAATACTGTAAATTTACAAGGATGTAGGAAAGGGAAAATATTTTTTTGGGGAGGGGGAGAAATGATCATTTTTTTATTGGCGGGGGGGGTGGGGGGGAGTTATTCTTAAGATTGTTTTTTGTGACCATAATGTTAAGTCTTTGTTTTCCTAAAAAAAAAATGTAAGTCAACACAATCTTAATTTTAAAGCATGAATGTCAATCTTCCAAAGTAATTTTCCTCAGCAATTGTAATAGTATGACCTTTATAATGATTTTATTTGCACAAACATTTTCCCCTGGAACATGACACAAGTGCGAGAGCTGCAAAATCTTTGCTGCCAATATGATGACGATTATTGCCTTATTTCTCATCTCTCATTGTCTCACTCTGGTAAAGCAACATCTGTCCCTTGCAAATGACATTTTTCCTCAATTATGACTTTATTTTTGTAAAATGACAGCTTTTTTTCATACCATTGCAAGTAAATGATCGTTTTCAGTGTGACCCAGACACTCCTTCATATGACGTGCAAAAATAAATCCATGAGGCAGAATGTTGTGACATGACATAAATAATGAGGTATGGTCAGGATCAACTTCCTTCATTGGTGTTGGCGCTCGGCTGCACGGAGGCTGAGCTTTGGTCGCACTGCAACAGAAAAGAACAAGGTAAGGGTAGAAAAGCAGGTAAGGAACTGAAACTGCTGCTTCAAAACTTTCCGTACGGTTGACGAAGAAAACGAGGAGGATGAAGGCACGTTGTCCGGCGGGCTGGCGTCAGCCAGGGTTGCCAGGTACATGATGTTACGGTGCAGGAATTGCTGATATCTGCGGACGCAAACATTCAAAAGATTTTTCGGCGCAGTTGAAGCAAATGACAGTCATAATGCTTCAAGTCAATAACCGCTACAATACAATTTTAGTTTCTTTCCCGTCCTGCTTGAAAATGGTGGTCTGCTTAATGTGGAACTTCCGCTGCCGAATTTCCTTCAATTGGGCTCTCACCGGTTTAAGGCAATCGTCACAGGTGTGTTGAGATTGATTTTCGTGATCAAAGAGCCCCGAGAGAGAGAATACTTACCGTGAGTTACATTTAAAAACAAAACAAAAGTGTCATATTAATGAATGGGGGGTATTTTGGTAACGTTTTCCCCTCTTAACAGTTCAACCTTACCTTACTAAGACTTTATTCTGATGACGTTTTATCGTAATGTTGCGTTCTTCAAATGACGGAATAAATCCTGTAATTTTCCGAATCCAACCTTATTCACAACAAAATACTTACTTGACGCACTCCACGGCTCGTCCCTTCTGCATGTACTCGACAATGCATCGTATTAACTGGTCGTTTTCGTCCAGTAGCTAGGGGGAAAACAACAAAATGCAAAATAGTCAAATGGTGGCTAAATTGTTATCAGCGATAGCTAGCTGTGACGCGACTAAAGTTAGCAAAACGCGTTATTGTACGGGGGCGAAAACAATAATATGTTGAGTTACGTTCGTCTTTTTAATGTTACAATTTACCCTCTGTATAGTGTCCTGGTTGATTTTAGCACTACCGCGAAGTTTCTCTGGCACAAATACGATCGACATTTTACATCTCCATCGAAGAACTCTAATCTTCGCTTGTCTTCGTCACTTCCTACGCGTTTTCGTTTCGTCAGCAGCTATAACCAAACTTCCGGTTCCAAAATGAGTTAATCATATATCCAATCTTTAATCTTAATGGTAGAAAGCAGTGAAAGGATAAAAGGTTTGATGGGAACTGCAAAACAATATAATTTGTTTGAATATTAAGAGCCTCAATGATTGTTACCTTCAAATTTTGTTTTACTTTATCTTATGTTTTTAAACACGTAAAGCAAATTTTTGTAAAATACATTTTTGAAAAAGCTTTGCAAATTTCCTTTTTCTGTTTCGAATGTATCAAGACAATGTTTTCTGAAGAATGCTAGATGTTTTCCTGTTCGAGAATGTATATGAATAAAAGATTTTTTTTTAAAAAAGACCAAACTTCTGTTTAGAAGAGCTTACAGCGCCATCTGTCGTACAGCGACGGTGGTACCAGACGGGTTTATAAGTGTACGTCATTCTGGATGACGACAGAAATCGTTCATAAAAATAAAATCGTTCACAACTTGATGGCTGTTGCTTTACGAGTAACGAGTGATTTTATTTTTATCACAATATACAGTTATACTGTAATGGTAATAAACAGTCCTCTTTATGCGTATCCATGGTTATTATAGGGAAAAATCACTTATTTTCAACAATACTGTACTACAATTTTAATATTGTAAATTACACGCCCCATGTTGTATCGTACAACTTTAAATAGTAATAATATATAGTAAATTGGTAAAAAAATAAAAAATAAAAAAAACATATTACGACTTTGTTCTTCTAAAATCACAACTCGTAAAATCAAAGTTTTACCTGTAAGATTATGTCTTTATTCATGTAAAATATATTACACTTTTATCATAAACCTCCAAAGGTTTTTTTTTTCTTGCAAAATTACAACTCTTAGTCTCGATGTATGTGTGCTCATGCTTGCAAAACGAGGCCACAAACTGATGGTTGAACATTCCCCCCTCAGGATTTTCCTGGTTAAAGAGCAGAATTCATCACAGCAAGTCATCCAGGCCGTGAAGTGTGAAGCAGCCCCAGACAATCACGCTACAACGTTTGATTGCTGGTATGATGTTTTTTTTTTTTCGTCTCTTCTGAAATGCTGTGTTATTTACGCCAGATGTAACGCGTCACATCCAAAATGTTAAAGCTTCGTCTCACCACTCCATAGAATATAAATATTCACCAAAAATCTTGGAAATCGTACCAATGTTTTTTTTTTTGTAAGTAAGGACAAGCAGTTTTTTTTTTTTTGTCCAGCAATGATTTTCTCCTCCCAATTCATTTTGTCAGGCAAGTGTTTGATCTTAAACATTCAAGTAGGGAAACTAAAAAATGTCAAATTATGAGGGCGATTACATTTTAACTGCAGTAGGGCTGTAATAACAAATTGACCCCCCAAAAAAATCAGTATTTAAAATTGTTGGCAACAAATAGTCATGGGAGAGCAATTTATTGTTAGAGCTGCACCATACGGTATTTAATTTGAGATCACCGTTGCTGTACGTTTGGCGAACTCCGCATTCATTACCACACACAAGAATCGTGACCGCACTTTGATCGCCAAGGAGGGAAAATGCTAACATTTCACTGGATTATCCACACAATCTCTAATCGGAACAAGTCATTCGAGGTCATTTAACCTCAACTAAAAGAAAAAACAAGGGACATGTATGTTATACTCTTTTGAACTCTTTATTTTTTCTTTAAATTGTAAAAACTCATTTTTTTTCTGATGCTCTCAAGGAGAAAAACAATTCCTTGGTTTTCCAAATGTTCCAGAAGCTCGGAAGAAGTAACAAACTTACGAAAACTAAACAGTTGCAGATGATGCTCATATGGATAATTCTCCCGGCCGCCTCGGGCCGGTTTAAAAATCGACGGATCGCTCATCATGCAGTGTCGGCGGGCCCACGTGTGCAACATTAACTTGTACATAACGGTTTATCTGCCATTTATTTAATTTCCATTTATTATTTCACCATTTGCAACAAGTTCACCACCTCCTAGTGCTTTGTGTTTTGTTTAAATCGATACAACTGCCAGAAAGCGTCAACATTAAAGGGAGAGCTGTAGAAAAATCCCGAACCGACCCACATCGAAGGCACTCCCTAAATACAAAGTGGAGCCAAAATAATGCAAATACTAAATCATTCATGTCACATATCCAGTTGCTGTCCATTTTTGTTGGAGAGAAAACTCAACAAAAAGCTTCACAGAAAAATATTGGGAGAAGTCATTCTGAGTGAGTGAAAGTGGCAAACTGAGGAGAAGAATGCAAACTTTTTGGCTAACTACTGAAAGCGCTCTTGGAAGAAGAAGAAGAAGAAGAAAAAAAAGCAGTTAACAGTGGACTTTCTCCACACGCATTTCGTCATGCGCTCAAAATTTGGTTTCCTTCAGGCTGTCTCGAAACAATGTCACGTTCACCATGGTAGTAAAACGAAACAAAATGAAATTAGAAGAAGAAGAAGGAGGAGGGAAAAAAAAAAATAAAGCTACCTATCGGTGTGCTGACCGACTCCACTTATTTACACCACTCGTAACTCAAAAATGGAAGAAGATGAAGAAAAAGAAAATGGATGACAAGCTGCTGCGTCTTCTTCCTTCCTGGCAAATGTCGGGACCCAAGAACACGTTTCGAAAGAGCTACAATTGGTCGTCGTCCAAGTGGGCGGGACTACGCCGCCACCTTGTTGTCCTTCTGAAACGGACAAAGACAACGGAATCATGCCACCTCATTTATAGAACCCAATACAGCAATTCTACCTTCATTCATTTGTTTGTGTATTAGTTTATCGATAGCACGTATGAGCGACCGAAACAAAGTAAGGAGAGAGTCACCGTATATTCAAAGTCGGAGAACTCGCGGCCTCCCCTGCCGCCCCTGAAGCCGCCTCGGAAGCCGGGCGGCGCCCCTCGAGGCGGGCCGAAGGAGCCCCGGCCGGACGGCCGCCCCCGCCCGCCGCGGGGCGCCATGTAGCCTCTGCTGCCGCGGTAGCCCCCCCGGCCGCGATGGTGCCTCAGCGGGATGCCGAACGTCTCGGCGTTCATCCGCCGCTCCTCCGCCCAGGTCGACCTCCGCTCCCTGCCGCGAGCAAAACCGGCGAGCGAGCAGCATCAGCAATACCGAAGCGGCGGCTAAAGCGCGACTAAAACGCGACGCTTACCTTGGGAATCCTCCATCGTGTGCTTTACTAAGGCAAACAAAAGAAGAGCATTGTATGAGCGTTAGGAAAATAGAATCGAAGCCCGAAAGTCGTGAATTTGGGACAATGACTTTATAAATTATATTATATAGAAAAAAATTATTCTTGGTGACTGTTTTTGCAAATAACGCTTCTGATTGAATTAATTGTAAAAATCTGAATGTTTCTGGTCATATTACTAATTCTGGTAAATATATATATATATATATCCAGTAATTACTATCAATGGTTTAAGGTTGCCTGTAGAGTTACAAAATGTTTTGTTTCTATTACCATTATTTCCCATAGGAAATATGGTTGATCTAATAAAAAATAAAAAAATAAACAAAAGACCATAAAGGTTACATTTTATTCTCACACTAGCCGGGTTTACATGGAGACTTTTTTTTGTCATTCTGATTGAAATCATTGCCAATGAAGACCTCTGGTCACCTGTTTACATG
Organism: Filicampus tigris; assembly: GCF_054856515.1. Taxonomy (NCBI): domain Eukaryota; kingdom Metazoa; phylum Chordata; class Actinopteri; order Syngnathiformes; family Syngnathidae; genus Filicampus; species Filicampus tigris. The sequence goes on from NC_141219.1 coordinate 4,232,324, forward strand.
TGACGCCATCTATTCCGATCCGCAGTTTCAGTTTCCCGTTAACCAGATCAGCCGTGTGACACGCGGAGATCGATGTAAACATCACAGTTTTTTTTTTTTTTTTTTTAAATCAAGATGGAGCTCATTCATCTATTTAGCACAGTATTGGCAATTGTTTCAACACTTTTACTACAGCCGCAACTAGATAAAATCAAGTTAGCAGTACTTTGAAACAAGTTCTTGAGTCGCAGACGCTGCCATTTTAAATGCAACAATGTCACTAACAGGGCTGTGCAATTAATCGAAATTCAATTACAATTACTACACGCCACGATTACAAATTGACAATCGTAAAAAAACGATTAATCATTTATATCCAACGTACTTTTTTTTTTTTTTTTTTACACAAGGACATCATATTTGAATGAATACATTTGTACTTTTTACATTTTTTTAATAACTGATTTTAGAAATATTGTCTTTATATTTTTTTTAACGTTTAAACATTTTCTTGTTTTGTACCCAAAAAATAAATGATCGTTTGAATAATCGTGATTTCAATTATTACCAAAATGATCGTGATTAATATTCCCCCCCGTAATCGAGCAGCCCAAGTCACTACGCGTTTGCGTCAAGATAGCAAGCGCAGACCGGACGCAGCCTGGCTATTCCGATTGAACCGTTTACATGACGCTCGGATTCTGCATTTTTCGTCCGATTGAGGTCATTCGTATCTTTTGTGGTAGGACTACATGTCTCCGAGTAAAGCCGGCTTCCGATAGTAGTGTTGCAGTAAGTACTTGGAGTCGTTGCAGGACAGGTTGTCAAAGAAGGACTTGGTCTTGTCGTAGTAACAGGGCGGTATCGCCGCCTCCTCTTCCTCGACCGGCGCCTCCGCTCCCGGATGTTCGGGGTCGGCTTCTTCGCCATTCGGCGTCTTTTCCACCTTGTCATCTGCGGATTAAGGGGGGAAGAAAAAAAAAAAAAAAAAAGTTACAGCACAATGTTAACCGATAACCAAGAGCGTGTTTGTTTTGAGCGAGGCCCCGCGTCACCTTTGAGCTTGAGTTTGGTCTGCAGCTCCTTGTCGATGTCGTCCTTGTGGAACTGAGCGTTGGCCGTCTCAAAGTCAAAGTCCTCCTCGAACTTCATCATTCCATCCCGGCGCACGTTGACTTTGCCCCGGCTGCGGCTGCCCCGCCCGCGACCGCGCCGCACCGGCTGGGCGCCCGCCGACAGGTAGCACTGACCTGCCGACGAAACACGCGCGCTTCAATAGACGCACTTGCCATGTCTTTCGGGGGCGCGGTTTACGTCGACTTCCGCGAATTACAAACGCAAGCGGAACGGGCAAAGGTCGACTCTAATTGGCTGTCGTGCGCACTCCCGCCATCTTTGACTTTGCAATGTTGCATGGCAAGTCATGACCATAACGAGGGTACATTAGGGAGTCGCAAGCACTACGCGGGCGCGAGCGGGAAGTCGCGCCCCTAACTGGCAGTTGTCGAGGTGGAGCCGACGACACGGACTTTAAGAGGGACTTTCCCGCGAAACAAAGCTGCAAACGACACACCTCCTTGACGCCTGTTGGGGTCCCGGTTTTCGACCGCTGTCTGCTCATGATCCCCGTGAGCCACTTTGGGCACTTCGGGAGCTAAAGCGCACAGACAAAAACAAGACTTTCACACACACCGGGGACAAGGTCCAAGGACTGAGGTTCAATTGTAGTACGGCGAGCTCGGTGCTCACCCTTTCTCTGCTCCAGGAGGTCCGGCGGCTTCTGGTTGCCAACGGAGGCTCCGACGAGTCGAGGCGCCGGGGCCGCCGCCTGACTCCTTTGTCCGACGGGCGGCGCCAGGGCGGCCGAGGAGGGGGCCTGCGTGGCCTGATCCAGGGCGGAGCTCTTTGCGAGTGGGTCCGACTGAGGACTGCTACGCCCTGTGCAAGCGACGACATTGCGTCCTTAAAAAGGTCAGTCTGATGTGTTTTGTGTCCGCCATGAATGCAGAAGTCACAATTACCGTAAATATTTGGATGAGGTACACTTCTGGGCTATAAATATAGACAGTCAAGCGAAAGACAGGAAGTGCAGCACGAAGCCAAGTCTGCCTGCTTGTGCCACATCAAAACATTTTCTTCTGAACTTGGCTAATTATTGTTTGAAGAAGAAAAAAAAAAAAAAAAAAAAAGATTACAATATATGTTAGCGCTACAGCTAATGATTATTTTAGTAATTGATTAATGGTGCTCAATACGATATGACTTAAGTAGCAATAAGATGACTAACAGAATGGCATACAAAAATATTGTGATTTCAAAAGGTGAGTAAAGGGGAACCTCGGTTCAACGGACTAATAGCCCCCTGCTCTCGTCAATGTTATAACTGCGACAACGGCTGACAGTATTGAGCTGACTGGACATTTATTTTCTGCCCGTTCCATCTGGAGTCCGTCGGTGCTGGGTCCGTTAAACCCGAGGTTCCACCTTGTGTCGTTTTGAATTGAGAAGATTGATTTTACTCTTATTTTTTTTTCCCCCCCCCCTATGACGCCACTTATTGCACTCATTGTTTTTACATTTCCCCGACAGCACCTGTTTGGTGCACTCGCACAATTGAACGTTTGAACGTCACTCATCATCTTACCTCCGGGGGCGCCAAACTGCGGAGCGCCCATGGGCGCGCCGCCAAACTGTCCATAGGTTTGCATCGGGGCCCTGCTGAAGGGCGTGTACGCGCCGGCGGACTGGAAGGACGCCGACGGTCCCGCCGCGCCGCTCCTGCTACTCGAGCCGAGGGACGACTGCAACGGCAAGTTGCAAAGATTGGTAAAGAAAGCTCTTCAACAGTAATTCACACGGCTTATTGAATGGAGAAGCTTTCAAGCGGCCGCCGGCTAGGCGCTTGTCGTACACTTTCTCGTTCAACCTCAGGTGCATCGGGACACATTTTGAGTGTCGGTTGCCATAGTCAAGGTAGCAACCACCACCTGAAGCTCTCCCACGCTTTACGGTGTCATGTATCGGTCCAACTCGTGCTCAAAATGGCAACAAGTGTGATCGGAATGATCATGCTTCCATTAAGAGTTTCTTTTGGAACCAAGGAGTCACTTCAGTCATCTGAGCTGTTTTAGATCAGTCTTTTCCTCGCGTTTGCTATCACAAGTCTTTCGGTCTTTGCGGCGACGTGACAGCCAACGACCAATGTGCTCGAGCAAAACCGGAAACAGGAAAGTTTGCAAGCAATCACGAAGAGAGAGAGGCACGGACGAAAGGCAAACGCCGGCGGAAACGCGACTGGGCGTGATGTGAAAAATTGGCATCGTGGGAAAAAAATGCCGAAAGAATCAAGCTGTGGTCTTGTAAATAGTGACCCTGCAAAATTCACAGTCTCAGTCGTTTCACTTGGGAGACTAGAATGTGGCTAAAAAGTGAGCAGGTGCGAGATGATAGTTTGCGCGGTGTGACGCCAGTAAAACTCAACGTCTTCTGATGTCAAAACATATCCTTGACATGTTTTGTTATGAGTTGCATTTTAAATATATGATGTGCAGAGAGAGAGAAAACTGAAACGGGAGCCAATGTTTTTCTTATTCGTTTTTAAAGTTTGGGGGAACCCCCCGAAAGGTATTGAACAAAAGTTAAAAAAAATAAATAAAAAAAACTGCACATACGCGAACCCGGTGGTGCTGAACAGCAAGTATGTGGGGTTCGACTGTACTGTTCTCCATCATCTACTTGCTGCCGACAGTAAGAAGCAAAATATTTTGCTGTAAAAGCAATCTCTCATGCTCAGGAGTTCCTGCAGCACAAATGTAGCACGGTAATCTGCCATTATTGTTGTAAATGTTGGTGGTGTCATTTGGGATTGGATAGTCATTGTTCATTCATTTTTCATCATTTTGAGTGACTCCGACGCTGAAAAACATTTACTGTTTCAAGAGAAAATTAGAATATACCAGCGCTTGAGCTGCAAAACTCTTTGAAAATCGCCAGACCGATTGATCGGTCATGCCGTGATACTCGGCACTCAGTTACACGTACAAGATGGCCAAGTGAGGAGATTTTTGACAGAGAAAGTGTGGAAGCTATTTGCAAGAGTGTTGTTAACTAAGTCCGCAGTCGTCAGCTTGATTGCTACCACCTGTTTTCACCATGAATGGATCGATGGATGCTGTGCAAATGGTTCACCTGAACGATGGCCGGGTCTTGAGGCAGGCTGCTGGTAGCCTTAGGAGGCTCGCATACGGTCAGGTCCTTAATGTCGCTGCCCCTGAAGATGATGTACTCAAACACCTCATCCCGGGGCGGAACGGGCCTTTCGGTGGGCCTGTCCTCAGTTCCAAAAGAGCGAACTGTTTGGAGAAGCATGGTCATGCAATTTGGAGTAATTGTATGGCAGAAAAATGACATCATAAAGAACCGAAATACTGTAAGAATATCCAGTTAATACTTATAGGGCCTACACTGATTTAAGTCGAATTCCTCGCAAGGTTGTTCAAGAGAACCCAGATGCTACATGCAATCTGTCTGGAAAGTTGAAGTTACTAATTTTGGACTTGGAGCACACAAGCTAGCGCCAACACAACGTAAACAAAGAGCACACGTTAGCTAGTGAGCTAGCTGGCTAACTGCGAGAAAAACGCTGTCATCATTGCGCACGAATGTCGCCAAAAACAGGTTGTTTAGGTGACTTTCAGAAAGTAAAATCAACCGTTTGGTGACCGGGCTTACCTTTGGCGAGAGCTACGGTGGAGTTTTCAGTGTCTATTGTGTACAAAATTCCTTCATAGCGAATCTCGGCCTTGGAGATGAGGCTAATTTTGCTACCGATATACGGCGTTCCTCCTCCGCTCATTTTGACCCCCTTTCAATCACTAACGCACGCGTTTGCCTTTTAAATGTTTCTCTCTCAAGTGAGGCGTCAAAAATGACAAAGCTTAAGACCGCAATTTCGAGACAATCCAGCCGGAGAAAGTAAGTTAGGAAGTGAGTTTCTCTTGTCCGTGGCCAAATTGATTTCTACGACACGACATGGCCGTGTTGGTTATTTTCAACCACCGCAAAGGATTGTGGGAGGAGAGGCTGGCGTGGCTTTCCAAAGTTACACCCACAGCTTCTTCCCTTTTTTTCTTTGCATCGTAATTAATTCCCACACATTAATGACGACTTTGGTTGTATTTTATGAATATCACGAAGAGGAGAAAGGAAGAAATAAGCGGGCGAGATTCAAGATGTTCTCATTTTTGCTTTATCGCGAGATTCCGCGGGATCCCTTCGCCCTGCCCCATATTGTCTGCTCGCAAATGCACGAAATATAACATTTATTTGGTAAGATGTTTTCTCGAATATTAAAAAAAAATCTATTGGCGCGTAAAAACATCCCGTTCGTGATTATGTACATCGTTCGACCGTATTAATAATTTAATAACTGAAAAGGAACAAGGAATACGAGCATTTCGCCTCTCTCCTGAAATACGTCTAATGACGTCAGATTAATTCCCACAATGCCTAGTAACACGCATGCGCACAGCAAAAAGAAAAAGACAGCAATCGGAGATCAGAGATGGCGGGCGCCTCCGACCCCCTGGAAGATATGCTCTTCTCCGAGGTGGATGAGAAGGCTGTGAGCGACTTGGTGGGCTCTCTGGAGTCTCAGTTGGCCGGCCAGAGCAACTCGGCGGGCAAAACCGACGAGAGCCGAGGCGCTGGCTCAGTTGCCCCCGCTAACCATCACTTGGGGAAAACGCTACCAGCTCCGGTGGGCTCCACAACACTAGATCCACAACAACAAGGGCGCCGTAATAAACCCGACATGCGCCAGGATTTAAACTCCACGGAAAAAACTGTCACATCTCCTTCCCAGGACAGCACCCTTTCCCCCGGTGAGACCCCTGCAGCAGCAGCAGCAGCAGCAGCAGCCGCCGCCAGTAACAGCGGCTCGCAATCACATGGAGCATCCATCACAACACTGTCCGCGTCCGGCGTGTCAACTTCCCCGCCGGCCAGCAGCATCAGCACCGCCGCCACCTCCGGCCGCCCCACGAAGGCTTCCCCGGACTCAGGTGAGCCTCACGCGGACGCTTCGAAACGGCGCCTCGCCAGCCCGCGACGGAGCGCCTCGGCTCGGATTAAGAGTTTGAACGGTGCCGTCGTGACCACCCGGAGGAACAGCAGCGGCAGCAGCCCCGCCGCGGGGGGCGACGACGCCTACGACAGCCCCGCGGACCCCCGGCCGGCGAGCACCTCAGCCATCAATACGTCGACGTTCACCCTCGCCAACGCCAGCCTACCTGCGGGTCAGTCGGCCATCGCCCTGGACCGGGGCACCCCCACCATCGCCTTGCACAGACTCCCCAGTCACATCGTGGCCAGCATAGCCCAGAACGGGACCAGCGTGTCGGCGTTGACCCAGCAAGGTGCTCAGACGCCCCCTGTTACCTCGCCCTCATCTTCCTCCTCCACCTCACCACCTGCACAGGAGAACCACACTAAAACCACGTCGGACCCTGCAGGGGCTCCCAGCGAATGTCAGTCCAAAAGTGTCACCACGAGCTCTGTCATAAACACTGTTTCCTCCGTTGCCGTGACGACAACGCCCTCCGCCAGCACCACCACAGTCACGCAACCTTTAACCACAACCGCTACTACAACCACCACCACCACCACCATAGCAGCCGCCACAGTGACAACAAGCTGCGTCGGTGGTCAGACCACATCAGTGACCAGCACTATCAGCACGGTCCGGCCCACCACCGCCGCCCCCGCCATCCCCGCTGCCCCAGCCACCCCGGCTGCCGCCTCGCCAACCACGCTCACGCCGACCCGACCCGGTTTGGCCGCACCTCAGAGGATCGTTGCACCCCAGCTCATTGTAAGACCGCCCCAGCAGCAGACCACCATCCAGCTGCCGCCTGGGTTCACCATCCCGTCTGGTAAGGCTCTCCGCATCCAGTTGCTTGACACGCCCCCCCCCCCCCCCCTTCCACCATGTCCCAAAATGGCCGATAGAAACTGCATTTTTGTCATGGTGGGAATGAACCAAGTACAAATACTTCATTACACTACCTTACGTACTGTTCATTTTCCACACACACGTTTTCCTGGTCAGTTCTGACCCGTATGCAGAATCTTCTCACAATATTGGTGTACTGTATTTCAAATTAGGAAGTAGGAATCTTTTCAAAATGTACTAATGGCCTTTCTGTGTCATGAAATGGATGATTACGCTTCAATGAACATCTCAGACAAAAGGGAAATTCTATTTTGATTCGCTACATTGCAGGTGCAGGCACCCTTTGACCCCTGTGTGACTTGTATTCCTTTTGTTTAGTGCGCACTGTAGCATCATTCTTATGCCGTTTCACTCTTTCACTGCAGTGTTAATTTTGACCACATATTTTAATGTAGTTATAGTCTTTTGTCTAAAATTGATTAAAGTTTTAGTCACAAATTAGTCATCTGATTGTATTTAAGTTTCAGTCCGTTTTTAGTTGACGACAAAAATAAAGGGCAATTTTAGTCGACTATTTTCCGAAAGAAAGTATAACCTACCTACTGTATTTGTAACTGTCGTTTAACACGCTAGACACACATTGAACACAACTGTGTCATTGTTAAACTTTCAATGAAAGATGATGCTATTTTCAAACTTAAAAATTAGTTTTCCACTAAATAAATTAAAAAAAGGTCTTGGGAAGCTAACATTGTCAACACATCCAATGCTAATGGTGTCAAACTGCTGTAATTTAACACAGCGTAATATGCATGCAATTATTTTCAGGTCTCCACAGTTTGATGCTACAACAACGTTAGCAATGACAACAAATTTACCGTAGACAACATCTCGGCATGTACGTTCTGTTGATGTTGCTTCACTTCCAAGTCGTCGTATTCTTCCCACGAATGACCATTCCACATTATTTCCCCAAAAATCCTTTTGTCGCTTTCTCCCGGCATTATCATTATACCGTATAATGGACATTATCTCTGACTTTCGCCATCGTATCCGTCTCATTTCTCGACTGCTTGCGGGTGACGAATAACCGCTGAAGTTGGCCTCTGATTGGTCCTCTTCACACTCCGTCCCGTCGGTTCCATTTTATGAGCGGTTCCTTTCTCCCACCCGCGTGCGTTTCGCTTCTTCTCATTGGATTTCGCAGTACCACAATTCTACTGGATTTAACACCCACTGTGTTGAGTCAAGTCCATATTAGTAGGCATGCGTCAAATTTCACCGAAAACAGCCTCAGTGCACACAAACTTTGTAGCACTTATACTTTACGATGGATAAAAACGTGCATGGAATACATTGTAAAGAAAATATTTGACTTGACGTCTCCTTTAAGTAAAGACAGCATTTTAACTCCCTCGCGTTCTTGCCACCTGTCTGTACCGAAAGCAAACACAGTGCAGCTCAGCTTCTGACTTGATGACGTCATGGCAAATGATGTGAATTTGTTCAGACGGTTGTCCGGTTAGGGTTAGGGATGGGGATAGGGTTGTAATTGTAATTGATTTGAAACAAACCCTAAACTAACTATTCTTTTAAAAATGGATTCTTTTGTCCATTTATCCATGAATCCAATTTGAAAAAGATGTTTAGCACAGCACACAATATGTCGATAATTTCACATGGGCGACGGAATTTTTTGGATTCCTTCAGTTGAAAAATGAGATCGGCTCTGGTTGCGAGTGCTGACTGACTGCTGGTCAGCCCCCCAACGTCCGCCCCTGCCCCCCACCCCTGACCATCTAGGCCCCCTGCAGCATGTCTTTGCCCCCCCCCCACAATTTTCTCTAATTAATATCCTCCCGCTTCCTCAGGCATGGTGCTGGTACGGACCGAGTTGGGCCAGCTGGTGTTGGTTCCTCAGCAGGCTTTGGCTCAAGCTCAGGCACAGGCTCAGGCGCAGGCGCAGGGTCAGGCCCAGAATAACATCTCTCCGCGACCCGCCACGCCCACCACGGGGGCGCCCTTCAGAGTCAGCACTCCGCAGGTAACGTGGGCCAAACTTTACCACCATCGCAAAATGTATTCCATTGGACATTCTAAAATGTTTTTCAAAGGAAGTACAAGAAGGCAAAATCATCTGTTACGATTCTGTTACAATTTCAGGCAACATGCGGGGGGGGAATCAAGACAAAAAGCCAAAGAAAAAGCACAATCGCCGACAAATTTCTCTCACGTGTTGTCCACTTGGCAATCTGTGTCACCTTTCCGCAAAACACACCTGTGGAGTCAATCCTTCCGTTGCTCACCGAGCAGAATTCCTATGTCAGCATTTTCAGCTGTGTAAAAAGAAGCTAACTGCTGTTCATTTCAAAACACCCGTTTTTGACTTTTCATGGCCTTTTTGGGGCACTTGAATGACAGTTAAGACAAGTGCACGGAAAAGCATTTTTTTTAAAATCTTGATTTTTGCTTTTACTTTTTTTTTTTTTCTTTACATTTCAGAACATTTCCTCTGTCCAGTTAAAACACGTTTTTCCCGATGGCCAGAGTAAGACCCGCGAACAGATGAATTGCATTCCTATGGGCAAACATCCTTCCGCTATCCGACATGTGTCTGCCAGTTCATTACTCTGCGCGCAACACTCTTCCGCCCTCTAATTGGGATATAATTATAGCAAATTAGTACTCATTAATATTATTTTATGTGTAGATTAGGCTGTGATTAAAAAGTGGATTAATATCACAGGGGACCTTCTTGGGCGAGCCACTGAATAATTGATTGTTTTGCTTATCACCTGTGGAGACATCACTCATTGAAAAGAAGACCGTTTATATTGGCAACATGCTTACGTACTGCGCATGTATTACTATGAACTCACAAGTATTAAGTATAGCTATGTTGACCTCGTTTAGCCTCACTAAACTCAGAATAAGCAAGACATAACATAAAGTTTCATAGTGGATGTTTTTTATAAGGTTGTAACTCTTATAGGTTCATTTTACAATCAATCATTTGGTGGCCAAGTTTCTGAATGTCTTATTCGGGTCATTGATACGTGTTACCCATTCATTAATGTTTAAAAAAAAAAAAAAAAAAAAAAAGATCCCCCAAAATAAACAATGACGAAACATCACTTCAATAATATTCGAGTATCAGGTCATGCAGACAGTATTTAAAAAAAAAAAAAAAAAAAAAATTAATCTACCTGTAATAACTGTAAGCACACGCGATCGACACTGGAGGGCAGTATTTTACCGTCTTCACCTCACGTTTGGAACTATTCCACTGTGACTGAAGGGGTGTACTGTAAATACCCTAATAGATAATATAACATTAACATGTATGGATATTTACAATAATAATGGTGATAATAATTGCAATGATGTACCTTATTATGTAATTTAGCTACATGACCACGACCAAACGACCAAAATGTAATTTTGAATTTAAACAATCACCCATCCATGCATTCACTGTACCACTTAGCCTCACAAAGGTGTGCTGTAGACGATAGTAATCATATTATTGTATATTCTATATCATACCATTATTCTTTTATTCTTTAATTGTAATATAATGCTAAATTCATACCTCAGTGACACTGTGGCAGTGCAAATAAAATTCTTCTTTTTCTTTTTACATTGCTTATTTAGCTACACGATACCAAGTCCTGATAAACGTATTGTTAAATCGATTAGTTAGGTAGGGATGATAAGATTTACTTCAATCATTCAATCGTACTTAAATCATTTTTACAAAGTAGTACATTCTCAATTAATGCAACTGTTTGAAAAGAAAAATAAGAGATAAATCATTGATTAAGAATCAAATTCTTCAAAATGATAAATAATGATTGTTATTTATCCTCCTCCTTCCCCTCGCACGTTGCCACATCGCTGACAAATGAGCGGGGGCCGCCTTGTTGTCAGGAAAAGCGTGAGCGGGGCCGGGCGGGGGTGGAGGTGGGGTGTGTGTGTGTGTGTGTGTGTGTGTGAATAAAAGGGTATGGTGTTTATTCCCAGAGCTGTCGGGCCTGTCAGTCTTCCCGCAACGCTGAAGGGGAGAAGAGCAAGGCGTCGCAATCTTCCTTCCTTCCTTCCTTCCTTCCATCCTTCCTTCCGTAACCTCCTCAATCATTCATCAGCCGGCTGCTTGATTATTTTAAAAGGCTCAACGGTGAGGTAGAAGGAGCGAGACGCGGCGACAGGGTGGCGTCGCTGGCGGTGAGATGCGCCCTGTGGCCCCCCAACAATCGCCTCCCCCCCCCACCGCCAACACCAACCCCACTCATGCGAACTTCCCGCGGGCTCTTTTGGATCCTGCTAAACTTTTCGCGGTGGGGAAAAAAAAAAACAAAAACAAAAAAAAACTGCCTCCTGCCTTACCATCCTACGTGTTCACAGTCCCTATTTGTGTGCACATTCGGTAGATTCATGTATGCCTCTGTTGGATGGAATATAGAGTAGAGACTTGAGTGGAGGATTAACGTGTCAAAGTACACTAATGGGTTGCTTAGCAACAAGTGGCTGCGCAAATATGACACGGCCGGGAAAGTCTAATTGCATTCGTCCCAGGTCCTTTTTGCGTAGGGGCAGCAATCCCTCTGCCCCTAGTTGCCAAGGAAACGGTGAACTGAACTCAGGTTTTTATTTTATTTTTTTTGTTTTCAAAGTTTTTGCCTAGTACTATGCAAACGAACGCCTATGAAAGTTTGTGTTCCTACTTGGGATGGGAATTGAAAAGAGTTGAGCATTTCCGATTCCATTATTGATAGGCCTACGGCTCATCGATCCAATTTCTTATCGATTCTCATTGGGTGAGGGAATGATATAATACGAATGATTTGGGATGGAGCGATTCACTCCAGCCCCGATTCGATTCGATTTTCAGTTCCCGATTCTCGATTCGATTTTTTTTTTTTTTTTACGCAATGATGTTCGGCGCAAGCGCATAACGCATTGAAAATGTGGTATGCATCTGGAATGGAAAAAACTGTAATGATTAGGAGGAAACGGAATTTTTTAGCTACTCTAAATGACTCTTTACTCTAAATTATTATATTCTAATGACCTAGATATATCATTGTCTAGGTCAAAGACAACCTGTCTTTTGTTAGGTGAAACTCAAATTGCTTATTCGATTAATCGATTAAATTTTTTTTATTTACATCGGTGCATATTTTTGAATGTATATTTAAGTCGATTTTTAATGGATTTTCAATTCATCGTTACATCCCTACATATGATGTATGATATAATTCATGTCATTATCATCATATATACAGTGGTGGTTCCGTATATTTCTTTTTTTTGCCTGTTTGTCATACTTCAATGTTTCCCACCAACACACAAATTTAAATATTAGTCAAAGACAGCACAATTAATCACAAAATTCCGTTTTTAAATGATGTTTTTTAGTAGACTTTGCACAGACCTAATCGGCTGGATCGCATGAGCAGATATTTAGCATTTTTTTGCAAAATCGGCGATTGGCTCTAATGTCAATATTTGACGATCGGTTCCGCATAATAAATCACGACCGTAGATAATATACTCGAAGATTTTTCAGTATGTATAGTCTGCTTTTTTTCCCCCCCAAATTTTCCAATATTTTTTGGGGAATTTGTGGGGGTGGTGCCAAGTGCTGTAGGTGAGTTTGCGAATGGTGTTGCGTGTTTATTGTTATCTATCCACGGCTGATGTCTTGACATTTCTCTTCTTTCTCCCATTTTCTGTCCTCCTGCTTCTGACAGTCTCCAGCAACCTCTCAGACCACCAGGCAGTGTGCTCTGACCACGGCCAAGGTGGCACCATCTCCCTCTCTTGCTCCTTCCAGCCCCGCCCTCCAGACCACCTCCTCCTCCTCCTCCTCCTCTTCTTCTTCTTCCTCTACTCCTTCCTTCGTTACCTCCTGTCCCGCACTACGCCCAGTGAGAAAACTCTTTATATTTTTACGTAAAAAAAAAAAAAAAAGAAGAAAAAGAAATGTTTGCCTCATTTTACAGATTTGGACCAAATATGGCTCAGGTTTTGTAGCATGGAATTCACGGTGGGCAAACTCATTTAGTCAAGCGCCGCATTAGATTTTGAAATGGACAGCCGTTCGTAGATGAGGAAAAAAAACTACTATATGTATACAAAATATGTAGGGTGCTTTATTCTATGAATAAAAGAACATCTTTTATTATTATTATTTATAAATTTTCTGATGACTAAGGCAATGATAATACAATTAAGCAATTTTGAATAAATAAAATAAATTATTGTATTTTATATTTATTTTATCTATTGGTTTTATATATATATATATATATGTATATATATATATATATATATATATGTGTTTACTCATATTACTATATACTATATATTTTATAATGATAGAATAAATACATTTTAGTTAAGACATTTTAGGAAAAATGGCTAAATAAATGCAACAAATGTCACAAGACTCAATGTAAATGAACAGGCAGGATCATCATCATTATTATTATTATTATTTTTTTTTTTTGCGATTTCACTCCACTCACACGTGGTTGTGGAGCTGCCTTATGTGTACACACTCATTTTATTCCCTCACAAGAAGCAATATGGGCAAAGTGTAGTTTTGCTAAGATCATGTTGATAAGAAGACTATTGAAAGCGGGGCTCACTTGTCAGGCGGATAACCAACCAAAGAAAGCTGTGATGCCCTCCCCCAGCCTCTAGGTGGCCACCATCACTCTCCCAAATCACCCTCCACTGTTTTCCTCCTTGTCTGATAAATTAGAGGTTCATAACTCAATGTATTATTTGGTAGTGAATGCGGACTAATCACGTTGCATTGAATTGAATGTGCACAGTTTTTTTTTTTTCCCACCAACCATTCGGCGGCTCGTACCCGGTCCGGAACGTGGCCCTTGATCATGTATCAAAGGTGATGCGAGTTTATATGCTTTGGCCTGAGCACAAAAAAAATTGGTGAGTTTTTCTCAATATTTCATAATGGAGGATAGGTTCCCCCCCCAAAAAATATGAACTTAAAACAATTTTTTTTTTTGAATGATACAGCCCAATAATTTAACGCAAATCAATATTGGACCCCCGAGCTGCAGCTCGTGCACCCCAGTTTTGAGAACGGCAGAGTTAAGTGATGTCCAAGAAGTCGGCGCGCCAGATGTGACAGGAGTGTCGCGGGGCCCGCCTCCTCTTCTCTGTGGCCTTGCTGCGAGCCAGGCGTCACGTCCGATTTATCTCCACTCTCTCGTCTCTTTGCAGAAGGGCCCCGTGGCGCCGGCCGTGGCGGTGACGGCGCCGCAGCAGACCCCCGTGGTTTCCACACCCCAGGCGCCGCCGGCCCAGGCTGCCTCACAACCCCCGCCGACGACCGGCATCGCCGTGGCCCCTGGAGCTCCTGTCGTGTCCCAGGTTCTCTCACGTCATGAAATTAAACCAAGATTTCCTCTTATTAAATCAAGGCAAAATATGCCTGTTCTCTATCTCCTTAGTTTTGTGTTAGAGAGTTCCATTTGCTTCAAGCATTTTGTTCCTGGAAAGTATTATAACTCGCAATTGAAGTTTTATTACTAGTTGATGAGTAAGTGTAGCTTGAAATAAGTAATAGTATCATTCAATAAGTGTAGATTGTATAAAAACACAAGTTATAAGACAGGAACATCCAAACCATTTCCACTGAGGGTCACATACCGAAAAGTGGAAGTAGGGGGGCCCACGTCTCCTTTGGTTTAGGAAAGATGCTTATAATCAATTTACCGTGCTGTAGGGCAGCACATGCTAAACAGTTAAATATATTTAAAGACCCCCCCCCCCAAAAAAATTGAAAAAACAGCCAATCTTAGCTATTATTTACAATTTTAAATGAAAAAGAAAATCATGTGACTATTTTAATATAAAAGAATACATGAAAAATTATTTATAATAAACTGTGGTACCTTGTACCATTCAACTTCTGTTGTATTTGTATTTTTAATAAAATAAATAGTGCACTCTTTCAACATTTTTACTTTTTCTTGGTGGGCCAATAATACATTTGCAATGGGCCTTAAATGGCCCCCTGGGCAAAGTTTGATCACGATCACACCTGTTATAAGACATAGGTGCGGGTTTTTGAGGCTCGCTATTTTACTTATTTTCCCTGTTATATTTGTTGATTATTTGGCCTAAAGAACTGATATAATCCTCATTTCAACTTTTTTCTTGATTTTTTTTCCCCCCCCCGTTACATTTTAATATTCTATTAGCAGATAATTTAGCTTTAATTAAAAAAGTATTCCTCATGTTTTCCTCTTTTTGTCAAAATTTTGTTTTCTATTGGTGAATAATTTTGCTTAAATTTTTGTTTCTTTGTCAGTCGTATTTTCTTGTGCTATCAGTATCAGTAGATAATTTTGCTTAAATCAAGTAACATAGTCCTCATTTCATTACTTTTTATCTTTTTTTTTTAAAGCCCACTTTTTACAGTGCTCTCTCTTGCTTTCTCTTTTCCTCTTTCTGTCTCTCTGGTGTGAGTGCTGTCACAGCTGCCAGCAGGCTGGCTGTGTCACAAGCCCCCCCGAACCCCTCTCGCAGCTGGCCGCACACAAAGGGTCTCACACGTGCCCACGCACGCCATTTTGCCATTCGTACATTCACACGAGGAAAGCCGACCCAAGGACATATTTTAGCACACACACAAACACACACACACTCAGCCACATAGGGATGGCAAACAGATGCGTGTCAAAAAACACGGAGCAGAAACATAGAACAAGACGGAGCATAACGTTGGATAACGTAACTGCAAAACATGACATACTACCACATAGCGTAGTATAACATAGCATAACATGACTACATTGGAAGCATAGCAAAACATGGTGAAGCATAGCATAGCATAGCATGATATAGCATAGCATAGTTACAGCATAACATTGCTACATAGGAAACATAGCAAAACATGGTGTAGCATAGCATAGCATGACATAACATAGCATAGAATGGTATAGCATAGCATAGCATATCATAGCATTACTACACAGGAAACAGCAAAACATGGTGTAGCACAGCATAGCATAGCATATAGCATAGCATAGTATAACATAGCGTAGCATTACTACATAGGAAACAGCAAAATATGGGGTAGCATAGCATAGCATGACATAGCATAGCATAGTTACAGCGTAACATTACTACATAGGAAACAGCAAAACATGGTGTAGCATAGCATGGCATAATATAGCATAGCACAGTATAACATAGCATAACATTACTACATAGGAAACAGCAAAACATGATGTAGCATAGCATAGCTTGACATAGCATAGCATAGTTACAGCGTAACATTACTACATAGGAAACATAGCAAAACATGGTGTAGCATAGCATAGCATGGCATAATATAGCATAGCATAGTATAACATAGCATAACATTACTACATAGGAAACAGCAAAACATGATGTAGCATAGCATAGCATGACATAGCATAGCATAGTTACAGCGTAACATTACTACATAGGAAACATAGCAAAACATGATGTAGCATAGCATAGCATAGCATGACAGTACCAAAACAATGCACAACGTAAAGCAACAGAGCACAACCCATTTTATCCTTATAGCACGTTTATATGACAAAGAAGTCCAATTACTGGGGATAGTCCAACTGATAAAGACCCATTTTAAGATTCATATTAACACTAGTCATCTATAGTTGTAATAACACCTGGGCAATTTACTCGCCAGACATTTAAAGATGATACTTTATGAGCGTTTTATCAACGTTTAGTGCCCCTCAAATCGTATTACTGTCTCTCCTTTGTTGTTTTTCTTGTGACAGGAAATGCAGGAGAACGTGAAGAAGTGTAAAAACTTCCTAGCCACGCTCATCAAGCTAGCGTCGCACAATTCCCCGTCGCCCGAAACCTCCAAGAACGTCAAAGCGCTTGTGCAAGACCTGCTGGTGAGAATGCAATACGATACAGTAATCTCCCGCATATTCGCGTGCCACTATTCACAGATTCACATGTTTTTTTTTTCCCCCGTGGAACCTGTTCATACGCAGCTGTTGAAAAACTCAACTTTTGTGTTTTTTTTTTTTTTCTGAACTTGGCTCTTCATGTATCACTATCAAATACAGTAGTGTAGTAGGACCACGTGTTCATCAAAAAAGAGGCAGACGTTTTATTCCGATGTTTGATATTATTTTATGATACTAACATTATGCACACTTTGGACATTAACAGTACACTTGAAGATAGAAAACAAACAACTTGATGATTCAATGAAATTGTATTGCACATAAATATTAAATCCAAATTTTAGCCATCGAAATGTTTGAATACAAACAGATCTTGAAGATTGAATGCATATGTATTGTACTTCAAATTAAAATACAGCTGAACTATATTCAACAAATGTACAAAAGTTTAAGATGCTGTAAAATTATGCTCAGTTTGAACATTCAATTCACTGATTCTTGTGCATACTACTAGTTAGCCCGTGTACACTTTGTGAATCACTCGTTTAAACCAAAAATATGTCACAAACTTGGATGCTGAAACACTTAATTCAAAATCATTTTACATTACCGGTACATAGGTATTTGGGCATTTACATAGAAAAGATGTCTCTACTTACAAAATTTTCTACTTCAGAAATTTCTTCCAGAACCAATTCATTTCGCAAGTAGATTTACCACTGTATTCGACTTTGAAAACATGCACCGGACCGGCATTGTGCGTTTATGTGCGGCGACAATTTTGTAGCTTCTGTAGGCTAATCTTAGCTCCTCCTTGAAATACAGTTTGTCTCTGAGTCGAGCTGTCATTTTGAATAATTCCTTGTCACTTAGATACCACAAGATGGTGCTAGAACCCTGTCCAATAGAAAAGTAGTGCTACTCTTCTATTGACCATAGAAGAATATCACTACTATCCAGGGCTTTGGCGCCATCTTGTGGCATCTTATGGTGTAAGCGCACCATAAATGCAAATAGGGGAGTTTTGGGATATTTAAAAAAAAAATTTGGGGGGCAAATTTGTAAATAACAAACTGTGTATGGACTGAGGCTGGGGGGGGGGGGGGGGAACACTATACAGTAATTGGTCCAAAGAAGTACTATGTATTCATGGTTTAAACTGAGCCAATTATTTTATTGTTGTTTTTTTTTTTGCTCTTTGTGACAAGGTTCCGGCACTGAGATTTATGCACTGAGGACTTCTAGGCTGTAGATTGCAGCATAAAACGCCTTATTACTCCTGCCTTTTTTGGGTGGCGGGGGGGGGCGCTATTTGATAAATATCGGGCTGTGCCTGCCTGGAGGGGACAGGATGAGCGCTGTGTTTATGGTCTCCTTGGTTTACATCACTTTGCATGTCTCATTGCTTTTTGTTCATGTGTGTGGTGTTAAAAAAAAAAAATAGGATGCCAAGATTGAGCCGGAAGAGTTCACTAGCCGGCTGCAGACGGAGCTCAAGTCGTCACCACAGCCTTACCTGGTGCCCTTTCTTAAGGTGGGACCCCAACCGATACTCATTCTACTAGTTTCAGCTGAAGAAAAACAGCTCCAAGCATGACGCTCCCACCTCCATGCTTTACTTTATGTATGGTGTTCTTCTAATGAAACAAAGGTTAAACTTTTCTGTCATAATTCTATAAGGTATATTTAGCGCCAATTTAAACCTGTTCATCACAAAAAAAACCGAAAAAAAAAAACCACCGTACCTACAGAGAAGCGTGATGCAATTATCAGACTTGTTATGTGACCATGTGGCTCCCCATTGGTAGGTAAGGCGAGCCAAGGCCTTATGTACGTACTTTTTCAAATATATTTGATATATGATATGATATAATAAGTAATCACAAATTCTTGTGCGGACTCCCGGGTGTCCCCAGAACCCAGCTTGAGAACCACTGAACCCCTTTGGAGAACTACCTTTAATCACCTGCCAACCTGGGTCCTCCTTTCCTTAACTTGAACTCCCTGAAGTAGCATTCCCTTGACGCTAAGGCTACTAATGGCTCAACCTGACACATGCACAAACATGCACACACACACTCACACACACACACACTCACATACGCACACAGCCCTCTGGCCTGATTTCTGACTGTGTGTGACAGTGGGCCTGGCAGCCGTGCCTGCCAGTCGCCAGCAGGTTTCTCCAGCCAAGCATGATGAGCGTCACATCAAGGCAGCCCAGCGCCCGATCCGGCTACAAACACATGTTGTCATGCAATGTTAAGTTGCTGGCGTCCAAAATTTTGCCTGAAAATACTTGTATCTGCGTGTGTGTGTCTGAGTGTGCGTGCAAATAGATACCATAGTATAGCAACGTAACACAACTAATAACAAACAGCGTAACATAACAATAGCAAAACATAATACCATCATGAAACTCGTAGCGGAGCTCAAAACAACAACGCAAGATAAATGCACAACGTATCAAAAATACAACACGTCATGACATAGCACAGCATAACGTAGCATCACACAACTCTACTATGCAGCAAAACGAGATGAAACAAAAAAAGACAACAATAACAAAATGACATAATTTGAGATAACACTACACAACTCACAATAACAAACCTCAACGTAAAAAAAAAAACAACAAAAAAAAAAACAGCCTGACTACACATTTGATCCAAAGTAGAAAAAAAGTCAACACAACATTAAGAGATTTTTTATTAATTTGAGATTCTTTCTTAATTTGAGGGAAATTGAGTAGGCTGAAGCTCAAGTTAAGTCAATATCGCCACATAAGATACAATACACAACACAATTCAACACAGCCTAAAACAACTGTGTGTGTGTCCGCGGTCACAAATGGCTCATGGTGCGTTCATGCACGCAAGGAAATATCCCAATTTCTCCCAGTTTGAAATTTTTGCTTTGTTTTGAGTACGGAAATGTAATTTGCTCTTGTCTGCCCGTCTACAGAAGAGCCTCCCGGCCCTGCGGCTGTCTTTGCTAAACAGTCAGCAGTCCCTGATCCAGCCTCCGCAGCAGGGCATCAAACCAGCAGTGCCCGTCGCGAGCGGGCCGGCCGTCCACGTACGTCCGCCGAACAGCGTTGGGGCCACCACGGGGGCTAGCGCGCTGCCCCACGGCACAATGGGCCACGCAGCCGCCGCGGTATGTACACTCCCATGAAACGTAATCGTACAGGCTATGATGTAAATGAGATTACAAATTATATTGATGTGAATACCATTTTGTTGTAATGTATTTGTTGTTAAAGTGTTGTTTCTTAAAATTAATCCCCATACTTTTTACAATTTATTAATTTTTTTACATTTTTCGCATTTTCAACACAAGTTGAACGTTTTTGTTGGAATATTGTTTTAGATGTAATGTTTGAATATTGTTTACATTCGCCATCAGTTTTAATATTTTTTTGTTGTCGCAAGGAAATGTTCACATTTTGAACATAGTCAACATTTCCTTGTAAGAAGAAAAACTGTCCTCGACCATTAAAACTGTCGGCGAACGTCATCGTGACCTTGAACGAACTCTGCCGACAAATCAGTGACCGCTGCCCTCGAAAACATTCGCAAACGTTCACCGCTCGGTGGGATTTGGGCTTTATAGTCTGAAAAATACATTTTTGTTGTTTTGTTTTGCAATTTTCACATTTTTGAATGCAGGATGAGCAGAAAATTGATACATTGATTCAATTTTTTTAATGGTGTCATTTAATTTGTTTTTTTTTTAATTACACTTTTTACATATTTAAACATTTTTACACTCTGGGTCTCATTAACTTCTACTTTCAGTTTTCCTTCATCATAAAGCCTTTATTTACTGTACTTTTAATGGCATTTATTTTTAAATAACAAACCGTAGCATAATTGCCTCAGTCATTTTTCAATATTTTTGGAAAACAAGAAAAAACAATTTGTAGGACACACATTGGTATTTTTTTTATTGATATTGTAACCAGAACTTCAACCAGATGTGTGACGCGAAAGGAAAAAGACCCAATAAAAAATACCAATGTGTGTTCCAAAAATGAAAACTAACTTAGGCAATTATGCTATGTGGCCGACAATATTTCAATATTTTTATTTACTTGTCATCTCTCTCATTTAAGCCTGAAAAGAAGTTTCAGTAGTTCTCAGTACTGCTAGTAATAGCAATTTAAATGATTTCTTTGAGTAATCAGGAATAATAAAAAAAAAAAAGAAATGTCAATGCTGTTGTAAAAAGCCAAGCCAAAATATGAACACAAATGTGGAAACCAAGCCAGTGTTCCGGCTCTGTAGAACCTCTGATCAGGCTCTTAAAATATACTGTCTCGCCGCCATTGAGATGAATACGCAGCCTCTGCTGGTGTAAAAATGCATTGCGGCCAATTTTCATCGACTGTGCCCAAGTTGCAGTTGAAGCTTTTAGCACCTGCAGTGTCGAGCCAAGTGAACCGGCAAAGTAGTAAACTTCATTCAACCCACAGCTGTATTGCATTAACATGGATCTGTGTTTGTGTGTGATTGTGCATGTGTGAGTGAGAGAGAGAGAGAGAGAGAGTGAGTGAGTGAGTGAGTGTGTGCGCTAATTATGCAATTGGAAATGTTGGGGTGCAAGGGGGGCGGCCAAGTGAGGTCAGACTGGTCTGGTCCGGGCAGAGCCAGGGGCTTCTCTTCCGTCTCTCTCCAATTTTACCATCTCCGCACTCGCGTTCGCACACGCGCACACACGCAAACACACACGCTTGGGCTGTATCTTCTCCGGAATCAGTCGCTCATCTTCCCCCCCTCCCTCCCTCCATTAAGCGGCGGAGGGTGAAGCGAGGTAACTAGGTCAGCCCCAGGTCAATTTTAAAGCAATGTGGCGGGCCGCAGTCCATGTCCAGAACATGCCTCTGGTTTCTCTCTCTCTCTCTCTCACACACACACTCGACAACACAAATACACAGCATAAGCTATCGCACAAAACATAGCAAATGACCGCCTGTGGCACTCCAGCGGTTGGTTGAATTAGGCCGAAAAATTGCGCTCTTTCTCTCTCTTTCCCTCCTTAGCGCAGTACTGTGGGGATACATTTCTCGGGCACTTGGCTTGGAGTCAGCTCAGTACACACAGTGCACAAGAGGGATTTTACTTAACTTTAGTTATTATTTTATTAAAAGTGGTTTCGATTGTGAAAACTAAATACTTAAGGATTGGGTTCACAAACTTCACACACTCTCCTTCTCTGCAAACATAAGTTGAAGACCGAAAAAAAGTTACGTCGAACGGGAAAACCACACAGTGTTCTGCCCCACTAGAACCTCTGCCAAGGCAGTTTTTTTTTTTTCTCAATAATCAAAACTTCCAATAACTGCACAGGCAATGGCGTTGGCAATGCTTTTCTCAATTATTTTCAAGCGGGGAAGTAAATTATATGTCAATATTTTCAATTGCATTTGTTTTCATTTAAATGTTGTAATTGTTTGAAAATAGCATTTTACATTTTAATGTTTTCTTCATAGAACAATTTGAAGTCAAGTAAAAAGATATGTTACAACCAGGCTCTCCCTAGTCTGTTAAAATTAATTTCTATATACATATAGAAAAAACAGTAATATATTAAAATGTATACAATATTAAAACATTGAATGATAATTATTAAATACCACAGTGTAATGTAATGATTTTTTTCCACAAGGTAATAATATAACATGAATAGAACCACAGAGTCTATTTATCTTTTTTTGGGGGGTGGGGGTGGGTAATTGGTGCTTATTTACAGAAGTACAAAATTTCTTAGTATCCCACAAAAAAGAACACATGGAACATCAACAATCAAACAACCCAAATAATAATAAGATGAATTAAATAAAAACAATCTAAATAAAAAAAAAAAAAGTTTTGAATGAATAAATAACTTTCCAAATCACCGAAATATTAATGACAACTTTTCATTTCTACGCAAACTTTCACTTATAACCTGTTGAAGGAATTCTTGAAAGAAGCCACAAGTCTACTTCTTTGTCACTTTTTAGCAGTGAAAAATACAATAAATAACCTACTGTATATGCCTATAGAACCCCTCACATCATGTTCATCACATATTCATTCAACTGCATTTTTTAAGCTGTACAACCACAATAACAAAATAGAAATTCCATTTTTTTAAAGATTTAATTCTAATGTTAAACATGCCGTATGAGCATTAATGTTTACAAACGACAGAAGGATATAAGTATACACGATTTAAAACTTAAAAGCGTGTGAAAGTAAAGTTGCTTTCCTCTCATTGCCAAACTTTGTACCCGAATTGTTGTTTTTGCTCTTGTGAGTGTGTCGCCGGCTGACCGGAGATGTTTTGCTATCTGTGCTGAATGAATTCCTTGCCCACGGTGCTTCTCTGGGAAAAATGGCCTTTGCTTTGTCGTCCTGTTTTTTTTTTTTTTTTATTTCTATTTTTTTCCCCCCTTTCACCCCTTGAACAGTAATATAGCATGTGTCAGAGAATGGAAAACAAGGCGAAAAAAATTTGCAGGGAGAAGCAAAGTGGTAAGGAATGGATGGCTGAGCCTGAGGCCTAACCTGTGGCACTACACGGGAAGGAAGTGTCTCTTAACAGCCCGCCATTGCACCCCCCCCCCCCTCCCAAATGCCTGCCTGCCTGCCTTCCTCCTCCACCTTCTTCTTCGGGTATTTTTTTTACCGCCATCTTGATTTGTTGTTATCTTGGCGCTGTCTTATCTGGAGATGCCCGCCAATGTAGGTCACATGTTCACAAATCCTCAATCTGCACACCTGCCCTACATCCACACATTCCAGGATTTAATAAACGACCAACCTGACAACCGACCGACCGATCGACCTGACAACCAGCTACCCACTGAACAAACCAACAACTATCAAACCAACTAGCCAAACAACCAACCAACCAAGCTGACAACAAACCAACCAACAACTGTATGTGACACTCAACCGGATAACTGACCAGCCACCAAGCCAGCCAACCGACTGACTGACCAATCATCTGACAGGCCAAGCAGCCTAACAATGAACCAACCTGGCAACTAAACAACCAACTAACAAACAGCTGACTCACTTTGCAACCAACCAGCCAGCCAACCAACTAACCAGACAATCAGACAACCACTCAACAACCAACTAGCCATCAAACCAACAAAGCAACTAACCACCAAGTTTAAAAAATAACTTATATGGTCAACAGCAAATTTTGACTAGAGATGGCTTTATGTGTCCCAAAATGTATTTTTGATCCTGATTTAAAAAAATGTTTTAACTTTTTTCTTGCACATTTTTTGCTTTTAGGTTTGAACTCATAAAAGCTTGCGCAATACGGATTTTACCTTGTTGTGATTTATAGCTAGGACATTTCAGAAAAAAAAATCCATGAATTCATAAATAGTACTAAATATATTACTATATTACATATATTATTATTATTAGCAAAACCTAATGTGCTCGAGGAAAAAAAAATGAATCAGCGCAATTAAATTTATGTAGAAAAATTTGCTTGTTTCTTTGAGTAAGAAATTGAGTAAAAAATGTGTTGACCTCTGCGACCCTTGTGAGGAGAAGCGGTACAGATAATGGATGGATGGATGTGTTGACCTGTGTAATAAGTTGTAACAGCAGTGTAATGGAAAGCAGTAAACGTATTAGCCATCACTGTGCTCTTGACACACAATACTTCGTTCCCATGAACAACTTCAATGATTGTCTGGCGAACGGGAGGATTACATTTGCGTGAGCCAGATAGAGAGTGCCTGCTAGGCCCAGCTGGGGGTAGATAAAGCCGACCTTGCAGGGAGAGTGACTCCCTTTACAGGTGGTTAATCAGGAGGCAAAAACAATTAGCAAAAGCAATACAACCTGTATACCTTTTATTAGCGGTAGTATCGCGTTTTTGATCAGTCCAAGCAAACTGAATGTAACACTTGTCCCCGCCGTCTCCTCCCAGGGTATGAAGACCGCAGGCACTATGGGCGCACAAGTCCGGATGCCTGTAATGATCACGCAGTCCATGAGAGCTCAAGGTGAGAGGCATCTGCTCGGCTTATCAAACTTGTCGTCTCAATGTTTTTAAAGCCCCGGCAGTGTCGTTTTTTTTTTGCGTTGTTGCTCGGCCGCCGCGTCGTGACTCAAAGTTGACCCGACGCGGCGGTGAAGGAGGCTAAACGGGCCATTTAGCCATTAGTGAAGCGTCCTCTCGGTGGGCTCGCGGGATGTGTAACGGGCGGCAAGCATAGCGAGAGAACGGGTGCTTTTCTATTTTTTTTTTTTTTTTTTGCTTCCCTCCTCCGTCTGTCTGCTTATAAAGCCTCTGCTTACTCACACTGATTCACACACACACACACACTCTTCCCATAGAAGCCCACTAACTTCGCCCAAACGCTCTCCAAAGAGAGATAGCTGAGTTCTCTCAGATGCTGCGTGTAACAAGCGCACTTGTTTACCTATTTTTCACGTGTGTGTGTGTGTGTTTACGTCTATGTAATCAGGGGTGCATACAAATTTGATCTACCACGTACAAGGCGGCCCGCAGTGAAAGCATCTGTATAGGTCGTTTTATGCCCGCAAATTGGAATGCGGGGTTCGTTCTAAAAATACTTTTTCTGCGCCCTTGGGCGAAGAACATGCCTGTTAAGATCAAGTTTGAATTCACTCTGGCAGTCGTTGTGCCTCGCTGGGGAGGAGGAGGAGGAAGGGGGAGGGGGGGGTGTCTCGGAGGTAGTAGCATGCGGTCTGAAAGTGTGAAGAGAAGCGGTTCAAGTGTTGTGTGCGTCATGTAACGCAACCCTGCACCAGCCCGGAGAGTGTAACAGGCTGACCAACCAATAATATGGCGGATGGAAACCTCGAGGGGACAAAAGCAAAACATACATGTCAGCTTAGCGCACCCTGTTGCCGTGCCTTAGCTGTGCATTGTTATACTTCACAGGTTCCGATTTGGAAATGAAATAAAATCAAGCGGTTAAATCAATATGAAAATATATTGGATATTTCAACAGTATGTATCAGGTCCGATCACCATTTTAAGACTTTATATCAAATGACACAGCTTTGCAGGTCCCTTGAGTCTCGCTTAAAACCCCCCACTGTATTTTATTTTAAATAAATTACATTTAAATGCGTTTGATTGATTTGTGTTTTATCAACTGAAGTCGCAATTTCAGTACTTCTTTATATTGGATGACACAGCTGCGCAGCCCCTTCAGTTTGCAAAATGAAATAAATTTGCTCTATTTTTACTTTTAAATATTTCTAATATTTTATTTTTATACATCACGTCCCTCAATTGTGCAGCCCCTTCAATCTGACAAATTAAAAGAATGTTTGAAAAACATAATAAATTGTATATTATCTTCATATAATAAAATGGATCACATTTTTATTTAGAAGCAGATCAGTAATTTAAAGAACTAATCAAAAGATGGGGAAAAAAATGATTTGCCAATATAATTTTCAGTGTTTTCACCTCCTTTGAACAGGCACAATGGGGAAGGTGGGCACCTTCCAAGCAGGGAGGACTCCGGTGGGCTTGGCTGTCCAGATCCCCGGCAATCAAAAAAACAAGCTCAACGACCCCGGAGGAGGCTCTTTCAGGTACCACTCATCCCTTTTCTCAACTATCCTGCCACTGTTGTTCCTCGTAGTCTCCACATGGGGGCAGCATTTCACTAAGATGCCTTTGGAAGAAGCACTACGGGCAACACTCTGAGCAAAGACTCGAGTGTTTGTGCCACCTGGTTACACACATACGCGTAGACACGCAAACGCTCTTAATTTTGGAATAAGATATTACATCCAAATGCGTGACATTTCCAAGAACAAAAGACGACAACAAAAAACTTTATATGCCGGGCCATGGCCTTACAGGAGCAAAGGTTCATGATTTCCCATATGCTAGCTATGTGTGTTATTGTTGCAAGTATACAACCAGAGAGGCAAAGAAAGTGTTACATTTCTTTAGGGGTTTCGGGACTGTGCCCCGGCATGACCAGGACCAGGCCGAGGCATGTCTGGGTCACATGGGCCAATGGGTTCGCGGTAATGCCCCCGCCTCCTGTGTCCCCGGGGCAAAGGCAGTGCCCTGGAGCCCTGATTGATAAACCGATAAATCTTTAGCTGCGTTCGTAATTAAGCTGTCAGGCGGGGCTTGTTACATGACAACCATGCTGCCCCCACCCACCCCCTGTGGTGATCACCATGGGCCTACACACACACGCACACACACCCACACACACACACACACATGCACACATGTACACGCATTGCAAACTTCCATTACCAGGATGTCCATGAAGCCTTAAAGGGGAAAGTCAACCCAAACTTTTTTCTTTTCAAGAATATATTCTATGCAGGCCCGGCAGTTGAAACAAGGCATTCACTTCAAAAAGGGCAGTCCGCACCGTTGTGGGCGTGAACACAACCGACCGTTGTGGGCGTGAACACAACCGACTTGATTAAAAGCGGCTCCTCTCATTCACTTTGAATGCAAGAGGCGCACTGATAGCATGGCGGAAGAAGAAACTGATTTTCTTCGTGTCCGGCGAGACGTGGAGGTGGATGATGTAAAATTGACTGGAAGATCACAGATCTGTGAGGCAGCCACTTGGAGACTGCTTTCCATCGTTTGTGTCCGTGTGTGACAAACACGATCCCCCTCCCCCAACCCCCTGCCTTCCCTCAAACCAAATACCATTACATATTCCCCTTTATTTGTCTGGAAGGTTGTCCAATTCTTTTGTTGGTACTTTTATCGCTAACGTCCATCTTTGATAGGCTATTCTTGTCGTGGCGTGACAATTTTTAAAATAATAATCAAAAATAACATCAGAGGCATAATCGAGGGCCAAAGAGGGATGCTTTTTTTTCAAGGTCATTTTAATAATATTCTATTGTCAGACAGTTTTAATAAATATGATCAAAAGTGTTTTTTTTTCCTTTTTTTTTTTTAATTTTTTTTTTATACTGCAGTCTCCCCATTTAGACACTTAATTCATTCACTGCCAGACATTTTCAGACCCTCTTTTACCCTAATGTTTGAAAACATATGGGAAAAATATAAATATAAAGTTCCTAGGGTTGAATGACTGGACTGTGAAAATACAAGTAAATTCGTCAATGGCAGTGAATGAGTTAATGAGAGGAAATAGAAATAATGTATATTTCATGTTGGTACATTATTGTAGCTATATTGATCAACATTGACAAGAGTTATGAAAGATTTTAATGATTAAATTAACAATTTTTCTATTCTTTGTTTGTCTGCACATATGATGTAATGCAACAACTGTGTTACATGTGCGGGACCCCCTCGGAAAAGATCAGACATCTCAAGGGGTTATTTTTATTTATTTATGTTTTTTTTTTTGTTTTGTTTAGTTTTTCTCGGCTGCGGGCAATGTTGAAGCGTTTCCGACTGTTGCGTTGGCTCGTTTTGTCTTGTGCACTTTTTTTTTTTTTGTTCGCTCTCCTTTCGTATTGCTCGAGGCCTCCACCGTGTCTCGACGCAGCCCGGCGCCACGGGGGCAGCTTTGTCACGAACACTCAGCCCGGTGTTACAACCGGACCGGCGTTACTTTAAAATCTGACATATCGCGGCATATAATTGAAATGTAATCGTTATTTATATTTGGGCTTTTCACCATCATATCAACATTATTATCGAAGGCAAGCGATATGCCGAACAATGCGGCGTATTTGCAAGTTACAGTGTTCTGAAAGCACCCTGAATGCACCGTGTCGCTATGGAACACCTGCCCTCCCTGAGCGTGCTTTAAACTCTTTAATGACACCCCAGTTGAGTTACACCATCAAACTGAAGACACAACAGAAAGAATTATACACTTTGTATATTTAAATACAAGACATTCTTATGTTTAGAAACATTGCACACACAAAAGAAGTAAGTGAATAAATAAAACAATAAATAGATCAATATCGTCCCGTTACTTACGCCGTTCCCCGATACTGCAGGGTCAGTGCTAAGTAAAGTTTGTGTTACCACGACAACCAGGGGGTGAGGCTGCGATTGCTAGCGCAGAGTAGGAAGGCCCATAAAGCTTGCTTGATTGGATGGCTGGATGGATTTTACAACCTTCTTTCTACCTTCTTTCTTCGTCTTTCCTAATCCTGCTAACCATGTCTGACTTTATAGATTATGTATGTTTTTCTTTTCTTTTTTTTTTTTTTTTTTTATACCAGTATCATGCTCCTGAGTTGGCCCTCTGTGGAATAATGAACTCTCTTTGAGGGGTTGCTTTAATTTCTCAGAGTGTTTGGCAATTGCCAGGGCTCCAAATCAAGCGCCCGAGACAGGTCTGACATTAAAAGGAGCCAACGAGATATGAAATGCAAAATATTCCTAGACTACAGCTGGGCGCTAATAAAGCCGAGATGTAATTAGCGGTCCTCGGGAGCCTCTCGAGTTATTGGATTGGCTTGGCTCGAGGGGGACGTGCAGCCGGCAGCCACATGCATGCATAAGCGGTGTTTCCATATCAAGCTTGTGTTTCAAAGCCAGGGCACGCCATAGGTGATGATGAGAGAGGAGCGCTGCAACCGAAGCCCCTTTTAACAAGGAATGGGGGTTGAATGCTCCTTGAACCCCTTCTTTAATGCCTCAACCACTCTGTGCTTTTTACCTCTATGGTGGCCTGCAGCATGAACATATTTGAATCTGGCGGTATCCCCCCCACGTCCCCCCTTACTTGGAAGGACTTTATGTTTTGAATGTAATTGAGTCACCATTTTATTCAGAAAGCAGCAGGCCCGTGCCATTGCGGTGTAGACAAAAACAACACATGTAACCACAAATTTAGCACTTTACTACGGGAAAGAGCTAGCCAACACTAAATTAAGACCGCATTCAAACAAATATGAGTATTCATAAAGAGGGAAGTCAACCCAAACATTTTTTTTTGCAAGAATGTGTTCTATGCAGCCCCGCTTGTTTAAAACAAGGCATTCTGATTAATGTTTCGTTTGTGGAATATTTCATTACTGCCCGTTCCTCACGTTGAGTAACATCTTTCAAATACATTTTTAGTAAATTGAAATTAAACTGTGAAGCAAAGGGCTTTCACTCCTTCATTGCCAAATCGTTTTATGTTTTTTCCATTCAAGTCAAGGATGTGGCGGCGTTTGTGGTTTGTCTTTGAACGCAGTCCCTGGGGGCACGCTTCATTTTAGGACAGGTCAAGTTATCCGCGAGGACGTGGCGAGGGGTAGGTGCACCGCCAGAGGGGCGTCAGCAGCAGCGGGTATATGCACCCCGATGTAGCCTATGTTGTTGTTTTGCACGCGCTCCCTTGGAAGGCGCGATTAGAGCGCTTGGAGGAGAAGCACGAGAAGGTGGAGGTGCACTCTAATGGTCTTTGTCAACCTCCCGTTGCCGTGTCAAGTTTCATATCGGGTTGGCCAACGGTTTGCAAAATGGCGGACCATGGAGATGTAGCGAGTAGCCACGCGGTAGCAGTTATGTGTTTCTTTTTGTTTGTTTTTTTTTGCACTCGTCAAAGCAAAAAAAAAAAAAAACCCATAAAACAAACTGTGGATAAATCCCGCTAGCTCGCTCTGGACCAGTACTACAAGCACAGTGCGTCATCGCTGGCGCTAATTCACGCCAGGACCACCCGGCCTTTGATCTTTCCATCCATCCGTTTTTTATAGTGCTTGTTACGGTGGAGGGTGATGAAGATGAAACTATCACAGATGACTTAAAGCGGAAGTCCACCCAAACATGTTTTTTTTCCAAGAATGTGTTCTATGCAAGCCCACTAGTTAAAACACGGCATTCTGATAAATATTGCGTTTGTGGAATAAGAGTTAAACCACTCGTTTTTAGCCATCTCAGGGGGGCGGCCATTTTGTCACTTCTGTCGACTGAAAATGACGTCACAACTATTCAGGGCTGAGGTAACGACCAATCACGGCTGACCTGTCTTCTGAAGCTGAGCCATGATTGGTCGTTATCTGAGCCCTGAGCAACTTTGATGTCATCTTCATTCGATAGAAACGACAAAATGGCTGCCCCCTGAGCTAGCTAAAAATGGGTGTTTTTGTCATATTCCACAATATTAATCAGAATGCCGTTTTTAGACTAGTGGGCCCGCATTGAACATATTCCGGAAAAAAAATTGTTTGGGTTGACTTCCTCTTTAAGGTTTACACAAATATGCTAAGACTCTTTTACAGTCCGTGTTTCCAAAAACATACTTAAGTTTCGTTGATGACTATCTTTAATGTTTACTATGACGTGATCATCAAACTCTAAATTGGTTTTGTTTGCAAAAACATATACACTACTCACAAAAAGTTCGTTTTTTTTTTTTTTGCAGGTCTTGCCAGGTGACATTTGAGGATGAACCTAAAATGCACTACAACTTTTACAAGTGAACTTTGTTAGAACTTCTCGAAACCTTTTAATGCATGTGTCCAACTATTCGTCATTTGAGTACTTTTTGTACAGCTCGCCGTTCTCAAACAAGGGACTGAATGGCAAGATTCACAATTTATTTCATGTGTCAAGCCTAGTTCTTAGTTCGGTTGCTGTTGTTCAAAGTTCTCAGAGGGAGTCGTCAACAGAGAGACTGGACGAGTAACAGAAAGGCGAGGAAGTGGACGTGCGTGAAATTGTACAGTAATGGTTGGGTTGACCTTCCCCCGTTTTTGGCAGGGACGACGACGACATCAACGACGTGGCCTCCATGGCGGGCGTCAATCTGAACGAGGAGAGCGCCCGCATACTCGCCACCAACTCGGAGCTGGTCGGCACGCAGATTCGCTCGTGCAAGGATGAAGCCTTCCTGCACCCTGGGCTGCTCCACCGACGCATCCTGGAAACAGGCAAGCGCGCCACAAGTCGAGTGTCGAATGCCGTTTTCCAACTTTTGGTGGGGAACAAGCGGAGAATGATGCAACGGCTGAGTGTTTGTGGTTTGCAGGGAACATGTTGTATCTGTATTTAAAGTGGCATCACTCAGGACCACTCTTGATATTCTCTCTGTCTTTGCCCGCAGTTGTTTGAGGCTGCAGCCCTCTTTTCTTGTTTGCCCTCGGTTTAAATGTGATACACTTAACAATTCTTTCACCTCCTTTTAATGAATTCTTCAGTGGCTGTCTGTCTGAATTCACTGCACCGCGGGCGCACACGCATGAATACTTGATGGCTTTGTCTTTTTAAAGGCGGCCCGTCAGAGTCGTCCTGTGGACCAAAGCGGTCCAGTTGAGAGGAATCAGACTCAGCAGGGAGGGTTTTTTTTTTCCCCCCCTCATGGTGAAATCGATATAAGCCAACGTAGTGATGCTGTCTTCATTACCTGGTATTGCCACTAAAAGCTCTCCGCTGTCACCTTCAGCGATAGTATCAAAGCCGTAACTGAGGAGTTTCCATGTAAAAGCCGCCTTCTTCCACCTTGCATCTTGGTCATCGTTTACAGGCTGTATGAACAGCGCCTTAGGCGCTGTCCCGCCTTAATAGGCCTTTTCGCACTGCACTTAGCAATGCGGTCGGCTGCTACACAGGCACTTCCACATTCGGGCAAGCTTGCGCCGAGGCGCTGGGCGAAGCCCAAGAAAACCGAGTGCAGTGTGAAAAGGCCTTTTCATGCGCTAATAGATAGGTGTCAAACTCAAGGCCCAGGGGCCAGATTCGGCCCGCCGCCTCATTTTATGCGGCCCGTGAAGGCAAAGCATGCGCGTCGACTTCATGGTCCTTGCTAAAAGACCAAAATTGCAAATTGTCTTCACTTTTAATAACATTAAGATATTGCTTTTTTTTTTTTCTTACTAATCAGCCTTTTTAAATAACTGAAAATAGTTCATCAGTCATTTTTTATTGTACTGACTTCTGATTTCAAAACTCCATCATTTTGTTGTGTATATGTGGTATGAGGCAAAAAAAATGATACGGATTCACAGTCATAATGGCCCTCCGTGGAAATCCATAACTACCATGTGGCCCGTGGCAAAAATGAGTTGGACATCCCCGCTCTAGTAGCACCTCCAAAAGTGAAAACTTCCTGTGTCGACTTCGTCCTCACGTTCCGTGTCAATCCCGTTGATACAGAACAGCAAAACAGAAACGGGCCATAGGTGCCTTCCCGGATCCTACCTCAGAAAATGGAAAATTTGGAAGGTCAACTTATAAACGGCACTGACACAGAATGGGTCGACGCATGCATTTTCCACTTCCTAGGGTAGTACCAGAGATTTGGGATGCCGCCTGAGGCCCCTTCCATACTGCATGTAAACAGGTTTTTTTTTTTTTTTTTTTCGTGGCTGCTGTGCTGTGTAATAGGCACCAACACAGAACTGGGGTTATGAATTTGACCAAGGAAATTTATGCCCCCGGCGTTTGAATCAGAACCGACACGAGGTGTGACGTGCCTGTGGCCCCTTTCACACTGTCTCCAAAGTGTCTTTTTTTTTTCTTCTGTAGTCTGTTCTGTATAAATGTCATCTACGCAGAATGGGAATCGGATGAAGTGAACCTAGTTATTTTCCGCTTTCTGAGGTACTAACGGAGCCGTCACAGATGAGGGATGACGCATCTGACTCTTTTTACACTTTCTGTAAATAGGAACAAGAACAAAACAGAAACAAAAAATGTTGGTTATTTGCCCTTACGGCTGTCCCCGCAGCGTGGAAATAAAGCGCGATTACTCAAAATAAAACATCAACATCATGAATGGACATAATCAAAAAAACACCGCACGTCATTTCATCCAGCGGGGAGCCTGGCAACCTCATCTTGTTTCATCTCCATTAAACTATCTTTGGGCCCGCAGGCCAAGTGGACTCTCGGCATGGTTGTTATCCCGTCACCTTGGGGGCGCGGGGCTTCTTTTTAAAAATATACACTTTCCCTCCAGGGGCGGCACAGCACGATACAGTGGGGCAGGAGGCGAGGCTGCCCCCTGCTGGGCTAGTGGCACCCGCGCAGCTTTGTTGTGTCAGTTGATTGGCCTGGCCACGCACACAGCTGACAGCAGTCCGAGGGAGGCACCCCGGGCCTGCCAGGTCGGCTCAATCAGAGAGTCCTCCTCGCTTTTTTGGGTGTGCAACTACAGGATCTTGCTTTTGCTAAAACTTGACTTGAACCTTTTTTGACTTCAGCTTTAGCCAGAAAAGGAGCAGTTTGTCTACCGGGATGCTTTTCCCCAAATCAGAACATTTAAAAGCAAAGTAACATTTTCATTGCGTTCATGACTGGTAAGGCCACTGGAGACGGATATAAAAATATGAACCCAAATAGAAGATTAGCTCATCAATTTGTACCTAATTGAAACAAATATTTAAATTAAGGTCAAAATTGATTTTTTTTTTTTTTTACATTTATTTTCAAAGCTTTTGAATATGCTTCAATCAGTTCTGCACTGTTCAATCAGAAAAACAAACAAAAAATTCATATATGGTCAAGTTCCGTATAGAATGAGAATTATTATTATTATTATTATTATGTTTTTGTTCGCGCCACAAATCTGCCCACCATTGTGGCAGAGTCCAGATGCCCCCTCATTAAGCGAGTATCCTGGAGGGAGCTCCAAAGATGATTACATTTGGATTCAAGGATAAGTGTATAAATATACGATATTATGTCATACTCTTGAGTTTTTATTTATTTATTTTTTTTTAACTTTTGTAGTTGTAAAATATACTTTTTTGTTGTGATCAGTGCAAAAAAACCCCAAAACATTTAATTATCATACTTGCTTAACCCAAGTAATGACTTCACTTGACCTGACTTACTTGAAATTTAGTGCGGGCTCGACTTGACTTTCTTGATTTTTTTTTTGTTGTTGTTTTTTTTTTTGCCACAGTCACTTGGGACTTACTTGAAGGTTGAGATTTATGACGCGCTTGTGACTTGTACATAGGGTATGTGACTTTCTCCCTCTAAATGCCACTTTAGTTTTGTTATGCGAGCCACAGTTCATGTTATCGAGTATAATACTATTTAACGTACACATTCCTTGAAATATTAATTCCTCCCTTGAAAAGATCTTGTTTTCACAAAGCATGGCGAAGCCCATTAGTGTTTTTCCCTGACCTGGTGACATTGCCACACGTAAAGCGTGCGTGTGCGTGTGTGCGTGTGTGTGTGTGTTGCCACGGTAATGAGGAAGAACCATTTCAAAGCACGAGCGAGCCAGTGCTATATGTATTGTCGGGCTGATTTAAATAATTGCTGTGGTTTACTTAAAAGGCTGCTAGAGAGGAGAATTATGTTAATGGAGTCATTTAAAAAGAAGTTGGCAACGGATAGAAAGTCTTTTTATTATGACTTGCGATGAATTTTGGCTCCGAGGAAGCGAAATTATCCGTCGTCGCAAAAAGATGGTCAGTGTCGTGTGCTATGCTTTGAAGGAGCTTCTTAAGCCCGGTGTCACAATTTTGTGAAACAAGTTAAATTCGAGAAGTTAATTGCACATTCTAATCCAGTACAGTTGTGTGTGCGCGTGTGTGTATGTGTATGCGGTTTTGCGTTCAACCACAGGATTTGGTGTCCAAAGACCCTTAGTACTGTTTTTTTTTTTTCTTTTTCAGTTTTGTATTATTTACTTATTTATTTATATATAAAACAAAAAAGAAATCACGACTCTATATTGTTATGGTTGTTTCTGGTTAACTGTACAGTGTTTAAAGCTCCTTTCCATAGGTTTTGTATTGGGTGGAGGTCTGTGAGGCGGCCACTCCGTGAGTTTAAGGCGGCGCCACCACTTTTATCATGATCATCCTCATTACATGCGGCAGGATCTCGCATCGAGGTCCAGACCCAATTGACAGTCAGGAATTATGGTGCCAATAGTTGTGACCTTCGCATCGAGCCTTTTGCTGATGATGTACCCGAATATATGGCTATTTTTCACCACTCAAAATACATTCACACACACACACACACACACACAAATATCCGATGATTGATTCTAAAGGGAAGAAATTCGAATCCAAGGGAGTTAACGTTTGACCATGCGGTTGGACCGCACTTTCTGAGAACCAGCCGTAAAGATATTCTGTGTATTCCCGTGAAAAACATAAACATTGGAGTTGTATGAAAAAGGAGGCGACATGCAGGATGTCTGTTACAGTTCTGCTGTGCCAGCCGCTGTTGCAGGATCTGTGTGTGAAAAGCGCTTTCGAAACAATTCCATCCGAACTAAATTCAGCAAAGTGTGAAGAAAGGTCATGTTTTATAATTGTGAAACTTTTAATTGTATAATGCTCATTGAGCGGATTGACGCCGGCATCCGGGAAAAGCGTATATTTAATTTTGCTGTGGATTAATTAGTTTGTGCTGGTTTCATTTCACAGCCAAGAAGTTTGGCGTCATGGACGTGCCCATGGAGGTCGTGACGTTTATCTCGCACGCCGCGCAGTCGCGACTTCGCACAGTGGTGGAAAAGGTTTCGGCCATCGCGCAGCACAGGCTGGACTCCTGCAAGGTATGACGTCATACTTGAATCTTACTGTAACTGTTACACGATGTGGACAAGCGTATTGGGACACACGCAGCGCCCTCCAAAAGTATTGGAACGGAAAGGTCCATTCCTGTTTTTTTGGTTTTACACTGAATACATTTTGATTTCAGATTAAAAGATGCATATCAGAGAGAGCACCTTTTGTTTGAAGCCACTCGATTTTTAAGTGAGCCAAAAGTATTACAACACACATTATTAACTCATTCACTGCCAGGCATTTTCAGACCCTCTTTTACCCTAATATTTGAAAAATTAAAAAAAATATCTGATCATAGCTCACCTGTTTTCTGAAGCTGGGCCACGATTGGCTGAGCCCTGCGCACCTGTGATGTCATTTTCAGTCAACAAATGGTTGACAAAATGGCCAACCCCGGAGAGGGCTAAAAACGGGGTGGATTTTGCTGCTTACCACAAATTCAATATTAATCAGGATGCCGTATTTCAACTAGTGAGCCTGCATAGAACATATCCTGGAAAAAAATATGTTTGGGTTGACTTCCGCTTTGATAAAAGGCCTAAATTCTTTGGTCAAAAGTACACAAAGGATAAAGAATTTCAGCACCCAAATGCGGATTCAAGAGTTAAGTCGATAAAGTGGAATGTTGGGTAAAAAGTTAAGATCGAAAAGAACGCCAGTGTGCTTTTCCATATTAGCGCTAACTTGTAGGAATAGAAGTACATTTAATTGGCCAACATTAAAGCCCAAGCATTTGGGAAAACTTTGAAAAGGTGTTTTTCCTGACACCGAGGAGAAATCTGCCTCCACCCCCATCCTGTTTTGCACTTCTTCTTTTTCATTTCTCCCTTTTTTTTTTTTTTTTTTTTTTCTGTGGTTTGGCAAACGAGGTGTGAGAGCGACAACCGGCGCTCTGTGAAGCCACTCTGTTGACATCAGCGAAAAAGGAAGGGAAAAAAAAATTAAAGACGGGGGGTGGGGGGAGAAGAAGATGAAGCGGGCCTTAAAGAGTAACTGGGCTCGCTACGTTGGCGGTGGCAGGAGAGTGCAGGCTCAGCGCTGCAACAAAGGCTGGATGAGAGAAGGCGAGAAACAGGAAGCGGGGGGGGGGTGCGAGGGGAATCCTCTGATGTGTGCACCCGCACTCGCTCTCCTTGTCGGAAGCGGGAGCGCATACCCGCACCTCGCACCAACACAGGCAATTATCTTATTAACTTTTGATAACCTGCACAAAAAAGTTGTTTTCTTTGTCTTTACGCGCACCTTTTTGGGGGTTTTCCCAAGCGATATGCAATGCGCTTTATGCAAAGAGAGAGGGCTTAGTCTGTAAACAGAGCTTTTTAAAGCAAGCAACCTGGGAAGTGGAACTTGAAGAAACGCACTCCAAATGAGTGGGGAACATTTGCGCTTTGTAAATTCCACTCTCCCGGATTACACGCCGATAATCTGTCAGATTTATTTTAGAGCTTGATTCCCTGCTTCCAATCAAAGTCCTCAAAGGCCTGATTCACGGCTCAGCAGTACATTTTAATCAGATATGGCTTTATGTGTCCCTAAACGTATTTTTGACACTGATTTCCAAATGGCCTTTTTTGCTAGCACATCCGGTTTTTGAGAGATTTTCATTTTTTGTCTTTAAGTTTGACCGATACAAGCTTGCGCAATACAGATTTGACCATGCATTGCAATTTATAGCTCTGACGTTTCCAAAAAAAAAAAAAAAAATCCTCCTGTTGCCAAGCCTAACCCTTAATTCATAAATTATTACCAGTTAATATATTACTATATTGCATAATGAAAAGCTGTTGTACTAGAGAAAAAAATGAGGGCAGATTTATAAATAATGAGAATAAATTACAAGGCATGGTTAAATCCGTATTGTGCAAGCTTTTATAAGGCAAACCTGAAAACAAAAAAAATGAAAATATCTACAAACTTGATGTGCTTGGAAAAAAAGTAAAGGGATTTTTCAAATCAGTGTCAAAAATATGCTCAGGAACTCATAAAGCCATCTATGAAAATTTGCTGTTGACTAGTGTAATTGTACTTTATGAATCAGTTTACTAAAATAAATAAAAATAAATGTGACACCCCAAAAAAAAGGGCAGAATGTTGTGATTTGAGACAACAGGATGTGTCATGGTATTACAGTGACATTGGGAATTCCCATTGTGTGAAGTTTTCAGCCGTTCACAGCTGCTAATATTTAGTTCCCCCCGCACTGATTGCACGTTTAAACATGAGAATTGTGCCGTTGTTACGGAGCAATCTAGCAGGAATGTTCTGTTTGCACTTTTTCGATTGGTCAGATTACATCGCGTTTGGTTGCCGTCCACTGCCACTGCCGGCCGTATGACCCAGAGCCCCCCACTGTGTCACCGTACCGACGAGAACTGGAGCATTTTTTTTTTTTTTTCCACGCTGGGTTGTAATCGATGGGAATTACAGCCCTTAGGGCGTGTGTGTCTTTGAGAGTAAACCAGAAAAGCACCAGCCTAGAAACCTGTAACTACTAAACTGAAAAGCATTTTAAATGAGCTTTTAGCTACACATGCTGATATTGTCACATTTTATTTATTTTCAATTTGCCTCCAAGCATTGAAATTCAGACAGTAATTTATATGGGACACAATTCCATAGACTTGCACAAAAATTAAAACTCACTCGGATTGAAGGTGTTTTTGGGCAATGTAAACATCTGGAACCACATTGAATCCAGATTTAGGCCCCTTCAAAACAAGGGCCTGACCCGAAAAGTTTGCAGTTGGACCCAGGTACTTTACTGCCCTCCAGTTTGCATCTTCCTTTTCTTGATCCCAGGGTAAGATCGCAATCTAAAACTGATATTGGTTCCATTTTAGAAACAATGTGAACAGCCAAGCACAAAAGAAAAAAAAAAAAACATGGCTTGAGCTATAAAGGAGAATGCAATATCACTAGTTTAGCCTTTTTTTGTTTTAAGTGCAACATCAATGGTTTGGATTTATTTATTTATTTATTTCCAGGAAAGCGGGGCATCAATAATTTGTCTTCACATTACCTTTCAACTTCACATGCCCCGTAGCTCCTCACCTCGGCTCTACATGCCAAAACATTGTCATCAAGTTGGAAGTTCAAAAAAAAAAAGAGGAAACTTTAATTTGACGCTTTCTAAAACAATGACATTCAAAATAAATGGACATGAAGGGCAAATATGAACATCTATAACAATAATGTAATAATCTTTAGAGTCGTCCCTCCCAGTTGGCGGGAAAAAGGGACCGGGCCCTGCCACTAATTGTGAAAAAAATGTGAGTGAGGGAAACGTGATTGGCGCGCCCTCATAATTTGAAAAATTGGCTATGTCTATTGTTTGAAGCGTAAACAAAACACAAACTATCACCTGAACGCTTGAACTCCAATCCAAAATCTTAAGATCTCAGCCAGTTGAGATGAGTGACTTCAACGTACTTCCTTGACACCAATTCCTATTTTTGTTTTAGCCTAGGCTTTGGCGCTATTTGTGACATTACTTAGGACATTGCAGAAACATTCATACCCAATGGGGTGACTTTTTCAGCAAATGTGAATTGATCAATTTGTGAATAGTCAACTGAAAATATGCAGACGTTTACTCTTTTCAACTTTTCAATGGACTCGATTTCGGTGCGGGTTCACATTTTTCCACAATATTTAATCTGCCCCCCCAGGACGACGAATGCTACGAGCAGTCGGGCGACGTGCGCTCTCAGCTGCGCTTCTTCGAACAGCTGGAAAGGATGGAAAAGGCGAGGAAGGACGAACAGGAGAGAGAGATCCTCTTGAAAGCTGCCAAGGTAAAGTCAACTCCTTACCACGTGTGCGCGCGTGCGCGTGCATTCGTGTGTGCGCGGTTATTTATGTCCTGGTGTGCCAAACCGAGTGCGCCTGTGTACTGCGGGGCTCTGTGTGTCTGTGTGTGTATGTCGCTCCTGACACATGAATTTGAGTGTGACACCAGTAGATGAAGTGACCTCCCTGTGTCCTCCCGGGCTCCTGGCCGCAGGGCCTCAGTGTTATGGCTCCTCCCCGCCACGCACGCCCACACACATACACACACACACACACACACGCACACACAACCTGCAAATATAATATAAAACTAAAATGAAGTAAGTACACGAGGCATACTGTCAACTTATAGAGTCGTATTGGGAGCTGTTTCTAATATTCTGACCTTCCCATGTAGCGTATTCATAAATTAAATAAATAATTAAAAAAAAAAAACAACAAAAAAAAGCACTAAAAGATCACTGCTGACCAAAAAGAAAGGAAAGACAATCCTCGGCAAATGAAAATGCCCTGCGGTCGCACATTAGCGGGGCCGGCAAGCGAGCTAGCTAGGGTTCATTTAATTAATTTTGAATGCGGACAATGTCCCACACTAAGGATCGACATCACCGCACGCCTCGCCGTCTTAATTGCGTTATTGCGCCGCCGCTCCGGCCGCGCATGATAATAGGACACCAAACCCCCCCGTCACTCGGCTCTCCCGGTTTTAACGAAACCTGGCTTGAAAACAATGATCTGAATTCCAGGTGTTATACTTTGACGAGGAAATTTATCTTCATAGGTTTTTGAGTTACATGGATAGTTTTGATCCTCTGTATCAGCGCAAAACATATGGCGGCAACATCATCCCATGAGCTACATTGCTGTTGCCACCCCTAACTGATACTTACATGAAATGATTTTCTCCCACCCACCCAAAAAAAAAAAAAAAAGCACATTTTCCTAGTATTTCGTCACACTTCCATATAAGTAGTTTCACTGTAAGATTTTTTTTTTTTTCTCAAACCACGCCGATGACGTCCAGCTTGGCAAAAATAGCCGCGTTCCGTGATGATGTAATGTCGCGGCATGGCCTGCAGTGGTCAGACGTGCGCACGTTTTAGCGCGGCGCTGAAGGATTTCCCAGGGACACGCGTATTCACCCACATCTCGGCCGCTTATTAAAATAGAAGTGTCGTTACGCCAGGGACACGCGCGCACACACACACACACTAACGGATCGCCACACTGGCTCACAGTGACACTGTCACTGATACTCACCAACATCCTTCACCCCCTTTGTGTGTGTGAGTGTGTGCTGGCTCATGCAGAATTTTTAATAACCTCTTTTGATTAGCGCCCCCCTCCAGCGGCTTATTTAGGGCTGGATTTGGAGCGGGTTTAAAGGCCACAGGCCCCCCGGGGGTGCGCTCCGTTGCACTTCTACTCAATTCAAACACGATGTCCTTGACACCTCCGTATCCTGTTCCCATTTTTGCACTTTTTTTTCCCTCTTTTTGCTGTAGCAGCAACAGATGAGTTGGGATGCTTTGTAGGTTAAAAGTGGGGATGGCTTGTTGTTAAACTGTGCGCACCCCACCCCGCCCCACTTCACACACACCACCCCACCTGCCTCGCACTTTGACTACACTTCATTGATTGGCATAGCGTTCGGTGGACAATGTCCAGGCCCGGAGTGGGTGATCTGGAAAACCAGGATATTTCTCGGTGGGCCGAACTGCTACATGCGCTGCCCGGGCCGCTATTTTATCCCGCAGTCTCATTTTGAAATCAGAAATTAAAATGCGTTTGCGATATATATATATAAATGTATTATCGTCTTCTTGTAGAAATGTACTACTAACACATTAACTGTTTTTTGTAGGTCATTATATTATATATAGAAACTACCTTTGTTACTGTGTCACCAAGTCGCAATAATTTGATACTTAACTACCTGTAGAAACAGCACCGCTGTAACTGTATAGCAGTGTATGAAAGTGTTTTATTGTTTTATTATTATATATAAGGTGCACTTAAAATCCTTCAACGCGGTGCGCCCTATGTATGGGTGAATGTCGGCTTTTCAATTCGTTGTCTTTAATTCAGATTCCTTCCTATTATGTTTGCGTTGTCAGAACTAGGACCACTTCCTGCGTCTGTGTCTAAGAATCATGGGAAATGTAGTCCTACTAGCCTAATAGGTTAGCCTAAGTAATAACATCACCACCACTCACCAGGTTGACTAGTAATATTCCAAACTTTTT
This sequence comes from Filicampus tigris, assembly GCF_054856515.1. Taxonomy (NCBI): domain Eukaryota; kingdom Metazoa; phylum Chordata; class Actinopteri; order Syngnathiformes; family Syngnathidae; genus Filicampus; species Filicampus tigris. The sequence goes on from NC_141219.1 coordinate 4,274,697, forward strand.
TTCATCTGTCGGAGGATCCCCCTCCTGCGCCCGAAGCAACCACCGTGTAAATTACACGGCGAACAAAAGCAAGCGAGAAACGCGGCGCTACTCGATGTCTTCAGCCGGTGTGAATGTAGCATAATAGCGCTAAATCTATCAAATAAACATACAGTACAATTAGAATAACATTTCACATACAATATTTCATAAATCGCCTTATGACCCGGTGCGTCTTATGTATGATTAACAAAAAATAAAAAAAGAATAGACCTGTTTATCGATATTGCGTAATAATACAGTGCGCCCAATGGTCCGTAAAATACGGGAAGTTGATTATTTTTTGAGACTTTGCTTCGAAACAGGTGTTGTGAGGTCTCCTTGATAGTGAGAAAAAAAAATAGCCCTGCACCAATTTCACCAATGAACACCAAATTGGGTTGACATGTCTATCATTACAGGACGCACAAACCATTTTAGTTTGAAGCAACCATTTATGATGGCTTCCCAGGAATCGTGACAAATGAAGCAATTCAAGCACGTGGTCCTCGACTCTCTGTGTATCCTTTTCTTGTTGTGCACTCTTTTCGCTGCAGCAGCAACAGATTACAAGCAATGTTTTATCGGGTATACGGGGAACCAAACCAGCTGTTAACCTATCCGCACCCCCACTTTCCACCCCCACCCCTCCCCCCCAACCCCACCACCCACTTTTGACTCCACAGAGCCGCTCCAGGCAAGAGGACCCAGAGCAAGCTCGACTGAAACAGAAAGCTAAGGAGGTAAGATCATTACCCTTGACATTTGCCAGACTCGCGCGTATGAATTTTTCATATACTTGCTACATATGTAATTCAGTTTAACATCAGATATAAGAAAAAAGAAGTTGGAGAAATCTTTCCCGCCCTGTCGACGCACCCCCCCCCCAAAAAAAAAAAAGACCACTACATTCATCAGTTAGTAGCTTTCACCCCTTGGACTGTTGCTCTTCGTTTTAGTAGAAAGGCTATCATCTACTGCAGGGGTCTCGCAAATGAAGCCCAGCCCATCTTCTGTAGCGCATGTCCTCACAAGGGTAGGTCGGGTGCGCTGGAATTTATCCCAGCTGATTTTAGGTGGTGGTGGTGGTGGCGGTGGATGGGAACGCCCTGAACTAGTTGCCAGCCAGTCGCACCTATGGACAATTTAGAGTCTTCAGAAAGCCTGCATGCATGCCACAGTATATTAAAGAAGTAGTCAACCGAAAACATCTTTTTTTTTCAAGAATATGTTCTATGCAGGCCCGTCACGGATAGTGTAGTGGTACACGCGCCCGAGTTGTGTGCGGGCAGCGTGGGATCGATTCCCGCTCAGTGATGGTGTCTGTGTGTGTGTCCTGCTAATAGGGTTGCGTCAGGAAGGGCATCCGGCGTAAAAATGCTTTGCCAAATCAATGATGCGAATCGTGCGTGCACTTGATTCGCTGTGGCGACCCCTGAGGGGACAAGCCGAAAGGATAACAACAACATATTCTATGCAGGCCCACTAGTTGAAACAAGGCGTTCTGATTAATATTGCGTTTGTAGAATAAGAGTTAAACACTCGTTTTAAGTCATCTGCGGGCGGCCATTTTGTCACTTCTGTCGACTGAAAATGACATCACAACTACTCAGGGTTTAGGTAACAACCGATCATGGCTCACCTGTTTTTCTGAAACTGAGCCGTGATTGGTCGTTACCTGAGCCCTGAGCAGTTGTGATGTCATTTTTAGTCGACAGAAATGACAAAATGGCCGGCCCCTGAGATGGCTAAAAAGGAGTGAATTAACTCTTATTCCACAAACGCAATATTTATTCGAATGCCGTGTTTCAACTAGTGGGCTTGCGTAGAAGATATTCTTGAAAGAAATACATTCGGGTTGATTTCCACTTTAACTCATTCACTGCCATTGACAAATCTACTTGTCTTTTCACAGTCCAGCCATTCAATCCCAGGAATTTATTTCTATTTTTTTTTTCTATTTTTTTTCCAAACGTTAGTTTAAAGGAGGGCCCGAAAATGTCCCCGCAAAAACATGACTTTGTCCTCGTAACATAATAACCTTTTCTGGAATTACTCATTATTGTTTCATGTGGCGCCATTATTCATTCCCTTGTTAGAAAAACTTTGTATACATTTGATCTTCCACTTTCCTTTTCCCCTGTGCTGGAGACAAACTGTTTTATCATAGTGGGAGCCTTGTGCAAGCACAAAAAAAAAAAAAAAAAAGGCCCCCCAAAAAAAAAGCGAGTTTACCCTTCGAATAAGCGTTTCAGACGCAGCGATTTAACTCCCCGCATTAACTTTTATGGCTACAAAGGAGCGCAAAGACGCATTGTCTCTTGCGTGTAATAGGCTAAAGCGCCACGCTAAGGCGCTTTAATCTGAAACGGAAGCAGCTGCGTCTCGTCTCGTATAGGACACATTCCCAGCGGAGCTTCTTCATGTTTACGAAAGAGTTCTGTCATAGCTTGGGTTTGTTATTGTCCTTGTTTGCTGCACGCTAGCGTCTTTCACTCGATGTGGGCAGAAGGATAAAAAAAAAAACGAAAAAAAAAAACAGCAGCGCTCACCTGTTGTTGTTGTTTGCAATGCCAAACTTAAGCAGCACATCTGCTTTCTTTTAAGGCTTTTATTTATATAAATATAGTAAAGTTTCGTGTGTGCACTTTTCCAAGTTGCAGCTCTGTAACGTCGTGATCAGACAGCGGTAAAGGAGTATTAAGGATATGCTGAAAAAACTCACCCTATAATATAGTTATTGGATCACAAAGTAAACTACTAATGCAACATTTTTTTCATGCAATAATTCTTAATAATATAAGAAGAAAAGAAGAAAAAAACACTACAATAATTAAAAGAAAAAATATGTGAATATGTAAATATCTAACAGTGTAAGTTGAAATTTTCAATGAAATAAATTGAATATATATATACATATATATATATATAAATAAATATATGTGTATGTATAATTTTTTTTGGTAAAATTCCAAATACATTTTTGCCTTAAATAAATGTGACCCTCCTAATATAATATATGACAACAATAATTTTGTTTTCCTCTTCTTTTTTTTTTCTTTTTTTTAAGTTACCTGTGCATATTGTTTTTTATATTAGTAAGCTTTTTATTATTTATTTTTAACTTTTTTTTTTAACATAGTCTTGTACCGGTGTCGTTATTATTACTGTGTTGTATACAGCTCTGGAAAAAAATTAACAGGTGACAGCAAAGTTATCAGTTTCTCTGATTTTGCTATTTATAGTTATCCGTTTATAGGTATACAAGTAAAATTGACTTTTTTTTTTTTAATTCTACTTCCATAAACAACTGACAATATTTCCAAATACAAATATGGTCAATTTTCGCATTGCAGAAAATGATAATTAGTCAAAATACCAAAGAAGGTCCAGGTATTTATTTATTTTTTTGGGCTGCAGTCGGTGCTCGACTGGTTAGCACATCCACCTCACAGTGCAGACGTTGTGGGTTTGAATCCGGCCCCGAACTTCCTGTGTGGAGTTTGCATGTTCTCCCCGTGCCTGCGTGGGTTTTCTCCGAGTACTCCGGTTTCCTCCCACATTCCAAAAACATGCATGGTAGGATAATCGAACACTCAAAATTGTCCCTAGGTATGATTGTGTGTGTGCAAATGTTTGTTTGTCTGTGTGTGCCCTGCGATTTGCTGGCAACCAATTCAGGGGCGTACCCCGCCTGCTGCCCGAAGACAGCTGGGATAGGCTCCAGCACCCCCGCGACCCTCGTGACGATCAAGCCGTTTGGATAACGGACGGATGGATGGATGTCTCTTCGTTTTTTCAAGAGCTGTATATACTTGAGTGTTTCTACGCTGTGCGTTCGTCATGACTACTGGCCACTTTTCCATTTCTATTGAGCAGCTGTAAGTGTCTTTCTCAAGGGCACCCTGCCATTGTCGCCGGGCGGGCCAAACACTTTCATTTAGGGGATTTTTCCTTGGCGTTGACCTCGTGACCTTCAAAGGCAATGAGCCGCTCTCCGCCGGCGAATGGTAACACTCGTCGTCTTCTCACCCGGACGTCTTTTTTTTTCTCCTGCGCCGGTTAGGAGCGTTCACGCACAGATCTCAGCCCTTAACCATAAGCCCCCGTATATGCAAATGAGTCCTTGTAATAGGCAGCGCGACAGGTTCGGGCCCCCGAGGGGGATCCGCGTGATCAAAGTGGATCTTCTCCCTGTTAAGTGACAGTGCGCTCGTCATGTGGATGTGGCCAGACTAGCACCACGCACGGGTACACTGACATTATAACAAGCTCCTTTTGGGAAATATAACATATATATAATGCAGTTGTGTTGCGAACGGACCAACTGCTTTACGTCTGTGTTGCGTTTGTCTCGTCAAATCCAAACATTACGACATCAACTGGAAAGTGATCAATGATTTGGCTTCCCTGTCAATCACTTTACCTGTAGGAGCCGTTTCTGAGAACTGTATGTTGCCCTTTACTTTACAAACGCAACAATCGACTGTGAAAAATACTGACAATCCTTGTAGATTTTCAGTCAATCAATATCCGTTATTTAGGGTTAAAAAAAAAACAAATGATTGAAAACAACTTTTCCAAGAATGACCTGGCCAAGACAGCAGCGCAAAGCCAAAATGGTCAAACCAAACATGCAAGACATAAAAATAAAATCGCACACATTAGAGTAAAACAATAATTGGTTTAGGTTGTTCAGTCACAAGATCCAGTTGAACATATTTTTTTTTGTCTTTTACAATTGCCTTGAATTCACCCAGAGATAAATGTCATTTCTAGTTCTTTTACTCATCATTCCAGGTGATTTAAACAATAATTTAAAATCCATTTAGGCCAGTTCAGTTCTGTGATGTCCGGATTTTTCTTTCCTGCAAAAAACTGACCAAGAATTTGGTTTATAGAGACTGTTTGTCAGGACGACTTCACATCTGTGTAGTATTTTTATTGCCAAACTCAAATAAGTAGTGTGCAGACTGAAACAGGCTCGATATTGCTTTCCTAAAGTTAATAAACTAAAATTAACTTTTTAACTCATTCACATTTTCAGACCTTCTTTTACCCTAATGTTTGAAAAAATGTGAAAAAAATATAAATTCCTGGGATTGAATGGCTAGACTGTGAAAAGACAAATAAATTCATCAAGGGCCGTGAATGAGTTAAGAAAGACATCCGTGAAGGTTTTGCTTACCTGTAGTCACCTGAACTGAGCAAATACGGCAAAGTCGGTCGAATGTGTTACAAGCGCTGAAAAATGCTTCACATCTGTACGCCATTTTTCATAGCAAACTCAAAACATCTACTGTATGAATGGAGAAACCCTTAAAGAAGTTGCTTTCCCATGCACGAATGAACTCATTATTTCGTTTTTTAAGCTGTTTCTGAGAGCTGCTTCATATTCTTTTCGTGACAAGCTCAAATATTGACCGCAAAGCCTGGAAAAAAATGCCTGATTTAGCTTCCCAGCGCTAATAAACTCATTCATTCACTGATTAAATTGTAACATGCTTTATTTTGCTTTACCAATAATTATACAAGCGCTGTTTCTGAGAGCTGCTCCACATCTGTGATCATTTACCAGATAAACGTAAGCGTGCTCGAAAATGTTGCTTTCCTCAAAATAACCGAATATGTAGCCGTATACGCAATATTTCTGCAAACTGCTTCATGTCTGCGTTACATTTCTCTTGCCAAACGGAAACATTTACGGAATCTCCTGAAACCTGCCGTCACAATATACTCTATAACGTGACACAGAACATAAGCATCAGCATGTTTTAGTTGACCCAGTCAAAGTTCGTAAAGGAACATGCAACACAGACAGGTTTCCCATGCGTCCTGGAAAACAATCATTGACCGATTTTCCAGTCATGGAAAACACATGGAAATTGAGGAAAAAGTCAAATCCCCTGGAAAAGCTTGAGCGGTCCTGGGAAATGATTTTCCTCCCATATGCTTCTCCCCGCCAATTGCTTTCAATGAATGGGCAACATCGAGCTGCGGCGATTTTCTCCAAGCGCCCCAAGTGATGTTACCAACCAGATTGCCGACTAACAGTTCTGCTGCCCAATGTTTTCATATAACTTTGCTGGAATGACCGACTTTTCAGACCCAAGTAAGGATTTGTTTTCTCCAAAGAATCGCTAAAACTATACGTCTTTCAGTTCAAGAGTGTTCCTTTAGTGCTGTCCATCAAGTGTGAGGTTTCTCTCGCTCGCTGTCTCCTGTGTTGAGTGACAGAGAGCTGTAGTGGGTGTTCCGTCACTTCCGGCTTTGCGCTCCGAGATGCCTCTGCTTTCGGTAGAGCCGCGGCGACCATGACGACGTCTTTGAGATAAACAGTGACGATTAACAGGGTAGTCTTACTCGGTGTCTCATACTTGCTACCGAGAAACGGAAAATCTGTCAATGAGAAAAACTTCGTTTGGAATTCGGCGCTGTTAAAACGCTGCGTGCAGAGCTCGGATTTTGTTTGCAGTTTTGAGCTAGTGTTACACCCCTGGGCTCGTCAACCTGGCTGTGGCAGTGCCATGGGCGTTTTTTCTATTTCTGTACAACACCTTTGATATACTTTCCTTCATGAATGCAATTTGTGATATAAAACTATTATGGGAATTTGGAGCTTTAGTCGTTATTTTCAAAGACGCCGCTATTATTCTGAACTGTACGTATATGTAACACCCCGCCCCCCCCCCCCCCTTTCCACTTTATGTGGCTTAATGGCCGTCGTTTCTCAGCGCTCGTGCCTCTCCCCGTTTCCATCACCTGCTCAGCTCAAGGCAACAGAGCTGGCTGTTTGTGTCACCGCCGAGTCTGTCGGCAGCTCACACATCTGCGCAAATTTCATCAGGATAATGAGGGCTCGGACACTCCGCCGAGGCCGAGACCTTCTCTCCCGGAGCATGCGTGTACTGTACAGTACATGCAAACGCATGGAGAAATCATCACCGTCAACATTGCAAAGACATGAGAGAGTAGTGGAAGTGAAAGTGTAAGCGTTCGGTTTCCTTGACTGGCAACGAGGAACATTTATAGTTACGTGTTGAAAAATATATGATTGTATGTATTTATCTTTCTGAATGTTCTGAGCACCTTTTTTGATGTCAGCGTCGTAGAATCGGCGCGATAGTTCCTCCTGACATTTATGAACGATAACCAGCACAATTCATAATAATGGGAATGTTGAAAAAGCCATGGTAATGGGGTCATGCAATTGCGAGTGTTAAGTCATCATTAGGAGAAGTCAAGAAAAAAGTCAAATTGTACTTTTTTGCATGGAAAAAAATATGACTTCTTGTTATATATTTGCAAACGTTTCTGTCATATAATTTACATTTTTGTTAACACTTAGTTTTTCAACGTGGCCCAAATGTTTTATTATCTCCATGTTGGAACAACCGGGACTCAAAATAAGTCACAAAGTGAATATTGTGGGATGTCATATAATGAAAGGAAGTTGTCATTTTCCCATATGAGTTGTACAACTAATTTTCTTCTTTTTAGTGCATCCCTTTTCTGCATTTGTAGAACTGATCAAAATGATGCAAAATAAGCCACAAACTCAAGAAAGTTGAAGTGATTAGCGGTTGTGTCATGAAATGTTTTTTTCCCCATTAATAAATGTACTTTTTGGAATTTTTAATGTGGCCCTCTTAGTGATACGCATAATCAAAATAACCAGAATGACCCTGAAAAAAGCCACAAAATCAGAAAATTTTAAGTGAATACAGTGTTTTATCTATCCATCAATTATCCAAACCGCTTATCAACCATGAAATGAAATTATGATTCCCCCCTTACTATTTTACTTGTGTTTTTTCTTTGAATTGCAACTCTATTACTCATTTCACATCATCAACATGACCAAAATGACCTGAAATGAATCACAAAGTCAGGAAATTTGGAGAAATACAATGTCATATCATGAAATGAAACGCAATTAGGGCTTTCAAAGTTTTGGACCTGGAGACTGGGGGGGTAGTGGATCCGCTTCACTTATTGACGTACAAGTATAACTTAGCTGTTTGGTGATGGAGCGTCGCCTCCTTGAGTGAAAATGCACCTTTGGGAGGGAGGCACTTTTCTCTTCAGACTCTGGGCTACAACCTCTCTCGCCACCGTCACGTTCTATCTCCGCCTTTGGTCGGCATGGAAACAAAAGCTCCTCTCGGCCTTGACCCAGAAGTACTGTACAAGCTGTAGCTCATTAGCACGGGACGGGATCACCCCCTCAGTAAGTCAAAAATAGTTTCAAGTGTGCTGGTCTTGGATTTTGTTGACAAACGCGCATAACAGACACTTTTCAGTTGTGAAAAAAAACCGCCATAACATGACTTGCCTTAATGAGAGTCAATACCGAAGCCGTGCAGGTGTACCTAATAAAGCGCCGCCATCCGAATCCGAGATCGCAGTAATATTACCATCCATCCTTCCTTCCATCCAAGTGCTCCAGGCCTCTTTGATACGAGGCGGGAACATGAAAAATTCAGCAAAGGCGCTTTGAGCGAGCGAGGCGCCGCCCCACGCTCCTCTGAAACGTTGCCGTGTTGTGACAATGATGAACACAGAGACGTCAGAGCACGACAACGCTGCCGCGTTAGGCCGTCATAAAAGTGATTAGCGCACCGTGTAACCATCATGTAAGGGGAACGCAATGCTACGGTTTTCGTGGCCGTCCCTCTAATATCGACGTTCTCAAACCGCGAGCCGTAGCTTGGGGGTCCGCAAAATAATTTGCGATGAATGATTATGTTGTATCGTTTTAAAAAAAGTGCATAGCTACGTACTGTACGGGGAACGGCTCTCCAATAAAACTAACAGAATGAATTGATTCCTCCTCCCTACTTTGGCTTTGAACCAATCAAAACCTCAACTATACTTGTGGTGTATTGTCACATCAATCTGATATTCTTCCCTGAATATTCTTATTATTTTTTGCAACACAGGCGTATTGCTAAAGTTGTAGTCCTTTCTTTCCCGAACAAATGGTGCATTTTTCAAGAATTTCTCTATTTTGTAGAGAATGAAGGCAACCTCAGTAATAAAAGGTGTAATGTTACAAGGAAGTTTTTAATGCACTTGTAAAAATATTGATTTATCTTGGAAAAAAAAATCAGTATTATACTTGTAAGATTATAATTTTTTTCATCTTGACAAAATGTCTTTGATTTGTAAAGGGCGCAACTTTATTTCTCTCAACATCACATTCTAAAAATGTGTTGTTTTTTTTTTTAATCGTAACACTTTGACTTTCCTTGGAAAAAATCTCTCCTCCATCATTAGTCCCCGGACCCAAAAAGTTAGAGAACCTCTGGTCTTGACCGTGCGCCGACCCCATATGAAATAAACATCTCCCTTATATCGACGCCTCCCTTTTGCCCTCAGACAAACAGAAAAAACAGTCGAAACTTTAATCATCTAAGTTCATGGATGCTGTCGTTCACGCGCGGACATTTAAAGACATTCAGTGCAGGGCCCATTTGAACATGGTTGCTAATCAAAACAGCAGCACCTACTGCAGCACATATACAGGGCTTGTGATGCAGACCAGATAACTTCCTTTCCCCTTGACATAATCGATTCGATGTAGATAATGTTGATTGACTCGAGATTCAAATTTGTCAGTCGGTGTGAATGTGAGTTTGAGTACTTATTTTTCTTACGATGAATTTCTCAAAGTTTTTTTTAAACTAGTATATTAATAATAAAGCTAAATATTTGCCGGCCTTTTGAATTTTGTGGGTTGATCCACTGTTTTAGTTCCAGCTTAACTCGTTGGTAATGTTGGCATAAGACGTATTTTACCGGTTTACTTACCCGATTCTGACTTGGGTGTGGTACCAGGCACTCTGTCTGAGCCAAAGTTCGAGGCAGCGTTGGAAGGTCGGTATCAACTCTATTCCATGTGTCCGGAGGTGTTTTGTTCATATTTGAATTGCAGCCTCCTTTGCACGATATTATTTTATGTGCATCGTTGCGCGCTACGCACAAACATTTCCTATTGGTTGTTCTTCATTCGTTTCCAGCCGCAGTGTGTATTGTTGCGTGCCGCCCGCACACATTTCCTGTCGGTCCTTCTTCATTCGTATTTGCCGTCTTCCTACGCACGGCGAACTAGGCATCAGAATTTAGCGCGGATCAAATCTGAACGATTCCAGGAGAACCGAAATGGATGGATGGATTCCAATTAATCTCCAGTGAAAATGACTTTAGTGTGAATTGTGGTCAGCATGTCTGGTTCGCAGTCGAGAGTTTGAATCTCCAGCTTATTCCCCCATTCCCAAAACATGCATGTTAGGTTAAATGGAGACTCTAAATTTTCCATAGGTGCGAATCTGAATGGTAGTTTGTCTTGAGGTGGCATCAGCGGGACTTTAGGGACGCATATAAGGCTGCTGCTAAGCAGCTTTTTTCATCAAAACACGCATCTAATTGCGTCGGTATTCAAACGTGTCACCGGCAGCGTGCGAGATCTAGAGAGCGAGCGAGCGAGCGAGAGAGAGAGAGAGAGAGAGAGAGAAAGAGAGAGAGGGGTGGTCTAGGGCCTCCTCTTCCTCCACCGTTTGGCCGAAAGGTCAGATGGGCTATTTCCAAAATGCCCCGCGGTGAAAATCAATGGGCAAATCGCGGAGCTCGCTTCCTGTGTGTTGTCGCCGTGTCTGTGCATTTGGCCAGAGAAAGTCTTTGGGGAGGGGGGACGGGGGGAGGAGGGTGCGAAGGCCAGTGGAGATACATCATCGTGTCGGCGGCACGAGACGCGTCGCGACCGCAGATTCATCATCGCCGCGTCTGCAGGCTGCTCGTGGACACAGGAAACCAGAGAAAGGTGTTGGGGGTGGGGGCGGGGGGCGGGGGGTCAGCAAGAATAGGTGAGAAAGAGAGAAACACAATATAATGATGTAAAAACAATAATAAAAAAGGTCTATTAGCTGAAAAACTCACTTATTTGCACCTATGCTTGTATTTTAGTATTTCTATAAAGTTAAATTCCCGCCCGAACTCCCTTCTCCTAAGGTGCTTCGAAATTGCTTTGTCATCATTATTCATAGGACCACATCCCTTCGACATATTTAAAAGCTTGCCAAATGTTGCAGACGTTTGGTAGGGGTACCTTTAAAGTTTGATCGGAAAGCACCCCTCTCAGAATTTTGAATTCATCCCCGGTGTTCCAATAAAACAAATGAACAATTATACAAACCAATTTCTTTTCCTTATCTTAGCTTATGCTGTTGGGCCCATTCGTAGCTTTGATATCGTCGCTGTCCCGTGAAAAACACGCACGTCCAATTTTGGGAATTTTTAAAAAACGTTCACGTTAATGGAACTTATACTGTGTTTCAAAGAAATGTATTTGTATTTGTTTAAACATTTTCTTGTTTTGTACCCAAAAATGAATGACCGTGGGGGTCACCATTTCAATTATTACCAAAATAATTGTGATGAATATTTTTTTTCACAATCCAGCAGCCCTACATCTGACATTTTGTGGAATTCACTTGTTAAAATGACCTTCTCCCCTCATTACACTTTGACTTCATCATTTTCTGACTTCATCTGGGGAAAAATAAGACTTTAGTCTCATAGCATTCAAACTTTTTCTTGACAAAATATGAATTTGTTGGTCTAACGTGACTTTTTCCCTCCAAAAAAGGTGATTGATCTTTTAAATTCCCATTTAATTGGATTATGAGGAGTGGGGTGAGATATTATCCACTGTAAGGGGGGGGGGGGGGGGTCCCCTGGACCCGGATGGTTTGAGAGCCCCTTCGTAGAATTGCTCCAGAGCTCTCTGAAATGGAAATAATCGGCATAAAAGCATGTTATAATGTCTTTTATGTTTTGTCATTTTCATAACAGGCGGTCTAAGGATTGTACAAAAGGTTGAACGTAACAAGGTGTTGTGCGAAAGCCAACAGTGAGCCCACTCACACACCAAGGTGCTCATCACTGATGGCTCAGTGCACGGAGAGTCCATCCTCCTCTCTATTCTTTTTCGCCCAAAGTCATTCCTGTGTGTGAGACTCTCTCTCTCTCTCTCTCTCTCTCTCTCTCTGAGGCCTTTGTCGGAATAATTCTCCTCAAGTGTTATCTTCCCCGAGGCGCCCCGGCGATTCCTTTTGTCCATTTTGAATCACCAGCGAGGCTTGAAATGCCTTGAACCTCCACCGCCGAGTTAATTTCTGGCCCGGCTCAACTTTTGGACCTTTCATTTCGCCCTGCTGTTTATATGTTAGAGTCTTCAAATTGGCACTGTTATTACCGTGACATATGCCCGGCATTAACATATTTAACCTTGTTGCACACGTAACGAACAGGCGAAGGTTTATTTATTTATTTATTTATATTTTTGGGTAAATCTGCGCGGTGTTCCTCATTTGGCCCGGCATCCTCCGCAAATGACCAGGTCAGCGCAATCCCGGACCGGATCCCACCCACGCCAGCGGCCCCCGTCGGGCAATTGGCCTCGCTCCTCTAGAGGCAGCAGGCTCCAGCGTGTCAAAGGACTACACGTTGTTGGCCCGTGGTTTTTTTTTTTTTTTTTTTTTTTTTTGTTCTTCTTTGTATTAAGCCGGTTATATGCGCAAGTTCATAGGCTCTCCTCCTCTGGCCCGGCAGAAAACTGCTCGGCGCTCTCGCTCCCGCTAGGCACGCCTGGGGCAGGAAGGCCCAAACGCCGGCTCTCCTCCTCCTCAATCCTCAATCCTCCTCCTCCTCATTCTCTGCGCTGACTCTCAAAGAGAATTCCCGTTGTTTTGGATGGATCATATATTCTGGCCTCATGGATACAGTGCCATGATATTTCCCCCCTTCTATGATCCCGCCCCCCCCCCCCCCCTCATTTTAATGCTTGAAGGGGAGTCAAGCCAAAACATTTTCTGTATAATAATATGTTCTATGCGCCTCCTTCTCAAAACCTGGCATTTTTTTGATTAATATTTCATTTGTGGAATAGGAGTTAAGCAGTAAAATCCACCCGTTTTTTGTCATGTCAGGGGGCGGCCATTTTGCCAATTGCTGTCGACCGAAAATGACATCACAGTTGCTCAGGGCTCAGCTAACGACCAGTCATGGCTCGGCTTCAGAAAACAGGTGAGCCTTGCGCTCACCTCAACCGAGAAAGGAATCCATCAAATGATTCCGTTCAGTACAGTCAGCCAAAAGATTTGTTGAAACAAATCCTTTGCAAACGACACAACGCTATTTGAAAGCCGTCTCCCGCTCTGCTCAACAAAAAGAAAACGAGATTTTTTTTTTTTTTTCCTTCTGTCTCTCCGTGCGGCCTGGTACCAGATCACTTGCGGCCCGGTTTCCTGTCCGTGGCCCGGCGGTTGGGGGACACCTGCCCTAGGTGCCTCAAAGAACTTAAGTTGGGGCGCTTGTAACTTGGCCAAGGTCCCACTATAATTGAATCATCATTGCAGTGCTCCTGAAAAGCACAGCTTCTTTGTTTTTTTTGTTGCTTTGTTGTCATCTTGTGGTCTTGAACTTGATTTTTTTTTTTTTCCTCTTTATTTTCCTTCTTCACCTCAAGTCATGTTGTAAGAACCAGAAGAAGGGGAAAAAAAAAAAACAAAAAAAAACACAACACCCTTCTTCTGGCTTCTTTTAAAACGCTACCTTTGGTGTTCCGGTGTGTGTGTTTTGCTCTATTACAAAAGTGCTGTAATGAGAAGGAAAACAAGGAGATTTTTCTCTTTCTGTTGCCTCAGAGGGAGAAAGCGACACGTCTCCTCGCCTGTGAGCTTCACTTTTGTCTTTGCGGCGTTCCAAGCGCTCCTTGGGAAGCGCGAGCGACGGGGGAATTGGGTGCGCCCAAGCCACGCTGATGGCGAGGTGCCGGGGACGCCTTTCAATTAAGAAAAAAGGGGGCTGCGTTCACCTTGCAAATCACCCACCCCCGCACCCCCCATGGAATTCTGACCTCACACCAACTCTTGTCCCATCTTTGCTTTGTGGTTGAATCCCAAGGTGTCGTCACTGCGGGCGTCCATACGGGGGAAGGAAGGACAAGAGCGCGCCGGCATCGGGCCTGCGTGTTTCCATTAGATTGTCATGTTGGGCTAATTAGAGAGCGGCAACATGATTCACCTTGTTAATTAGGAGCGCTTGCACACCACGTGCCCACCCGGGGGGCCACATAGAGAGAGAGAGAGAGAGAGAGAGAGAGAGAGGCTCAGAGGCTGCTTAGTTGCCCGCTCGCCCCCTATGAAGATATCCCCCCTTTCTCATCTACCTCCCTCTTCTTTTTTTTTTTTGATTTCAAAATGAATAAATCATTGGCGGCGTCCTCTCTCCACGAGCGCGAATGTGTGAGTTTTCATCTTTCCTGGATGCAAATTAGACGTGATCAATAGAAGGAGAGAGAGAGGTTGGTTGGGGTGGAGGGGGGGTTGGTGTTGAGCATTGAATCTGAGGAAAAAAAAGTGGGGGGGGGAGGCTGACTGCTCGACGACGCAGCGAAGAGACGACGGCGAAGGACATTTAAAGTGGGAAATTCTCCTTACATCAGCGATAATTGTAATGATCTCGGAATGGGCTGAACACCTCCCTCTCGGTGCCTTGGCAGGTCATGCAAATGTTAGTCGAAACAGTCCTTGCTGGGGCGCACGCGTGCCGATAATCGGGCTGATTTTGAGACGGATTCCCTCCCTTCCGGTCAAAGCCGTCGAATGGCTCTAAAGATTATCCCGTGGCGCGGGACCGATCCCCTGTAGCACCACACCCGTGCTGCCTCTTGCAGGTCAGTTGCTCCGATTACCGGGCTGATTTTAACACTGATTTTTCCTTCCCGGTCAAAGTCAGGAAGGTCTCAATTGTCAGATGCCGCTAAAAGATTATCCTTACCGATTTATCCTGTGGTGTGGTGGGATACATCCCGTTTCACAGGGGTGTCATCAAAGTTGGGTGAACTCGTCGATAATCAGGCCGATCAAAGTCAACGATAAGAGCACACTTTTTCTTCCTCATCATATACGGGGGTCTGACACGTTTTAAAAATCAGCTAAGATGCACCCCAAAATATTGCACGCCCTGATGCAGGTTGCCAGAGGTTGAGCTGCACTGCGTTTGTTTTCAGTTTAGACGTGTGGCACTTCCTGGCCCTTACTTGATATGTCCCGTGTGGGAAATCTCTAGCCATTGATAAGGCCTTATGTCTCTCTCTCTCTCTCTCTGCCTGTCTTTAAATAATAACATTAACATAAAATATTTACATTTGACATCATTATCCAATAACAACAATACTACTTCTACTACTACTTACTACCACTACTAATACTACTACTATTAATAATAATAATAATTCATTTATACAGCATTCTTCCAAGGATCCAAATAGATATAAAAACAATAATACTACAATAAACGCCTATTACTTGTATTTCATATGGCTTAATAATAATAATTCAACAAACAAACAAACAAAAAAAAAACCTATATTCTAAAACTACTGATTCACCAAAGCTGCCGTGACGTTCATCGACCTGACAGCAGATCCACAACATGTTATAGCTTGTAAATAAGCCCTGCTCAGACTTTATTTCCCTTTTTCTACCTGTGAACTTTAGAGTTGATTCCATGCCAGCAATGTCCTCCCGGGCGCCGCATATTCTTATTGGAGGTGTTACTTTCACACCAAGACTTGCGTTTGTATGCGAAACAAGAAGACGAGATGGAAGGAAGGAAGTGCAGTTCCACAATGCAGAAAAGTAGACAAAGTGCAAAGGTGACTTAAAATGCACCAAGCTATCTGCTGCGTCTTGTTGGGAAAAAAAAAAAATAAAGAAGTAAATTGGGGGCCGTGTAGGGTCCGGTCAGCCTTTGATGGCGCCGTCTTCCGCCGGAGCTTTCTTTTTGCTCCCGTTCGCAGCCCCGCAGCCGCTTGTGACGTCAAGCAGAGCATGTTGTGCTCCGCCAAGGACATCTGTCTGTAAGCGTCTGGGCGGCCGCGAGCCTCCCCTCGGGCCACTGGGGGGGGGGGGGGGGGGAGTGAAGAAGGGATAGATGGAAGGAGAGGGGGAGAGGAAAGGCTTTGTTAAAAACAGTCAAAGACGGAGAAGGGCAGGTTGGCCATCATGGCGAGCCAAACAGACGTCTTCATGTGTTTTTGGCACGCTTGCTTCCATTTTGTTCATTTTGTTGTTTCCATATGTCAGAACGTTCAAAGCGTTCAAAATCTGAAGGAACATTGGGGTAAAAGAGACATAAGATGCATTTTTTTTCCTGTAATTTAAAGCAGACTTTAATGCATTTTGTCACAAAATAAAGGGAGCACATTATGCTTTTTTTTTTTTCACAATTTAAGCGACGTACATTTTCTCACACAATTTAAACAAGACAAAATGTATTTTTCCCACCAATTCATGTGAGAAATATTGAAGAAGACATTCGATACATTTCCCCCCCCACAATTTTAAAGAGATTCCTCGTGTATTTTTGTCACAGTTTAAAGGTCAACTCGTGACTTTCTCAATCTCCTTATGGTTGTCATCAATAACCAAACAAATGTGTGTTTTGTTCTTGACCATACAAAAGCACGTTTTGGGGCATTAAGTCATAATATCAGAGCATATTGACATAACCACTAATAAAAATGAGATGCGTGGAAAGCGCTCATAGGGCTTTCATTTGTTATATGACTCATTATGACTCAATTTGGGTTGTCACAAACTGACATTTAGGGGTATGAAGACCAGTGATGCGTTGCTCCCTAAAATGAACCGTTTCACCGATTGACATGAAATCCGGTGTATCTCTCTATCATCACGAAAAAGTCTCAGGACCACATGCCAGAAAACAAATGTTGCCATTTTGGTTTGAAGCAGCCACTTTTGTCGAGTCCCGCGTGATGAGTGGTGTACTTGGTTGGCGTTTCGGTGAGCTCACAGTCAACGGCCGACAAATACACGAGTCCATCGCAGAATCAGGCAAACGCAGTGGCGGTTACTCGAAGCTCTTTCCAAGCGAGATTGATTGTGAAAAATGTTTTTACACATGCTGACCTTTTGTTGATAATTTGACTTTACAAGTCGCCGTCCCCGCGCTTCAAAAGGGCACGGCTGGAATCGCTGCTATTTAAGACCCCTTTGCAAACACAGATACAATATATATATTTTTCATTTTTGTGTGCCGCCTTGAATGGAATTTGCGATTGTATGCATCCTGCCAGCTGTCGACAGGAATCTCTGTGCAAAACTTTACTGTTTTTATTTGGATTTGCTTGCGTTAAAGATTGGGGATTTTACCGATTTTTTTTTTTAATTAATTTTTTTTATTGTATGCATTATATTACAACATTCAGTAAAATGTACCATGATTTTGCAGTGAAAGAACGTTGAGATTACCGATTGACACATTGAAACATATTTAAACAATTCAACTTGAAGATTTTTGATCATGAATTCATTCACTGCCATTGACGAATTGACTTGTCTTATCACAGTCCAGCCATTCAAACCCAGGAGGTTATTTGTATTTTTTTCAAATTTCTTTCAAACGTTAGGGTAAAAGAGGGTCTGAAAATGTCTGGCAGTGAATGAGTTAAAGCACTTTACTGCATTGTAGTGCAATTTTGAACACCCATCATTAAAAAAAATAAAAATATATCATTCATGGTTGCGCAGGTAATTTTGTTGCATTCTTTTGAAAGCATGTTACTAAAATTATACATTTTTGGGTAGTTTTTTGTGTGCAGAAAAAGAGCATAACATTTTTCATGTTTTTGAAAACAATACAAAATGGTATCTTTAGGGAAATGTGGTTGATTCAGATAGGAAGACATAACTCAACTATAGGGACAAATGTCCAATGAGAAGTGAGATGAGTTTGAAAAGTAAAAAAAAAAACCAAATCTTTCGGGGCAATTTCATCAATGTATGATGGAATATGACAAAAAGAAAGTTACCAGTCTCAGAATCGGTGCACTGAGGCTTTCTTGGGATTGCTTCCCAGTATTACCCCCCCCAAACCAGCAACAGCAATTTCACCAATCCAGATCAAATTTGGTGTACACATCTATCATGACAGGATGCACAAAAAAAGTCTCAACAACCCATGTCTGAAAACAAACGGGAAGTCAGACACTTTGGATTCAAGTGGACATTTTGGGCAAATTCCTTGTTACTGGTGTTCTTTGACTTAAACTGATGCTCAGTCGCCACCAAATCTACATACAGTATACGTGGCAGATAAATGTTCTTGACGTAACCATTACAATACAATTCTAATAGCATTATGAGAAAGAAAAAAAATGTTTCCAACTGTGGCTACAATCCACCGTCTGAATAAGGTGGACCGGGCGCGACGGCACCAGATTGAAATCTGAAATACGTCTCCCAGCGCCGTCAGTGACTGGAAGCTTAGACGGGATGGAGGGCTTGCAGATGGCAAAAAGGAGGTCTTCATTTATCGCACGGTCATAAATCTGAAAACGCAGGCGGTTGCTGTGGGCGCTGGGAGCACATGCCTGGTGCCAACTGCCAGGCAGGAGTGCCGGCATCCTGGTGCCATGACTAAGATAGTCCTCTCTCTCTCTCTCTCTCTCTCTCTCTCTCTCGCCCCCTCCCTCCCTTGTTAGAGGTCCACCCGCTCATGCAATCATCCATCCAATCATCCATTCATTCCTTCTGTCATCCATCCACCCATCCTTTCATGTAGCCATCCACCCAATTAGCCACCCATCGCTTCAGTTACCCACCCATTCATTTTTACAGTAAAGTATATATTAGGGATGCTCCGATCGATCGGGCACCGGTAATGATCGTCCGATTTTCGTGAAGCATGACGTGATCGGCATATTCGCTCAAAGCCTTTTATTGCCGATCAAAGAATCCGATCACCCGCAGCTCATGCGGTGTGCTGTGTGTGGTTTGCGTCTTGTAATGTATGCCATGAAAAGATAACTCGCGTGGCCACAAGTTTCAACACAACCAACTTAATCCGACATTTTAAGGACAAGCAATTGGAAGACTACG
This sequence comes from Filicampus tigris, assembly GCF_054856515.1. Lineage (NCBI taxonomy): Eukaryota > Metazoa > Chordata > Actinopteri > Syngnathiformes > Syngnathidae > Filicampus > Filicampus tigris. The sequence goes on from NC_141219.1 coordinate 4,293,683, forward strand.
GTGAGTTTACGAGGCTCGCTGCATCGGCGCAGCAGCAACAATGAAACGGCAGCTAAGGCAGCCCATGCTGACCAACTCAAACCCATATCAGCGCGACAGGCAAAAGGCAACGCAAATAACCAGGAAAATAATGATATTTATCGGACTTGATGACCAACTATTCTCGGCGGTGGAAGACACCGGATTCCGCCGTCTGCTCGCCCGCTTGGAGCCTCGCTAGCTACGTGCTGGCGGGACGCAAATACTTCACAGACGTAGCCCCACCAGAGAGTGTATTGTCGCATCGAAGGTTTCCTTAGAGAAAGCCTATTATCCTGTTTAAGTTTTACAAGTGTTAAATGGAGCTCGGATGTCAGTCCTGTGTCGATGTTGAGTCTAACAAGGGAGTTACTGCTTTTAATGACAATGTTCGAACGAGGTATATGTATTCCAAAATGTGTTATGCACTTTTCTCGTTGACAAATGCACAAGATAGTTTGTCTATGCACAAGACAAGAAACCAAGTTCCTGAGTCGTTTCAATTTAGGAACTCATTGAATAGTTTATTCGAGTGAAGCCTGCATGTGACTATTTTTTCTACTTTGATTATATTCTGAACCATGCAATGTTTAAGTGGAATGTTATTTATTTGACTTTTTGGATAATTAAATATTTTGAGACTGCTGATTCTTTTGATCTGTTAAAAATTGTGTTACTAAAAGCTGTTTTTTCAATTATCTTTGTGACTAAGTAATTGTTTTATTGTGCCAGGCACGGTTTTGTATTTCTTCATGCTTTTGAAAATATATACAGATTTTTGTCAAAATTACAGCAATAATATTGCTGTTTTTTTTCCGATAATATTGCATAATAGCAGTCACCATAAATAAATATAAATATAAATAAATATACAGATATTCCATGTGATCGGTATCGGCCGATCTCACTCATGCACAATCGATATCGGTATCGGTGTCATAAAACCTAATCGGAACATCCCTAGTATATATACAGTGGTACCTCTACTTCCGAAATTAATTGGTTCTGGAAGAAATTTCTTAAGTAGAAAATGTTCTAAGTAGAGACGTGTTTTCCATATAAATGCCCTAATCCGTTCCAAGCCCCCCAATATTCAGACATAAATGTTTTATAAAGCATAAATATGCATCAAAACATGCAACAAATACATGTTACAATTACATTATTGCGCAATAAATGAGAGTTGTGCAAAATGTAAAAAACAAAGAATAGAGTAAAGAGCAAAAATGATAGACACATGCGGTAGAGGTCCCTCGTAGCCAATGGGATGCCAGGAAGATGCTAGGCTAGCCAATGGCAGAGCAGCTATGAGAATGTTGCGTTCAGGAAACGCCGGAGCTGCGACGAGTGGCAGCCCATATTGTTTTTTTACCTTTTCGTGTCGTGAAATTTCTTTCGTAACAAGAGTCAATATTTTCCTGTTGAGGCGTTTCGTAACTTGAACACTTCGTATGAAGATACGTTCGTAAGTAGAGGTACCACTGTATATCCATCCATCCATCAAAAGCCATCTAGAGGGTAGTGTGAGCACTCTTTAAATTGACCCCACAGTCCACTGCCATTAGTTAAATCCATACTACAGCCTTGGTCAGTTTTTGACCTTTTATCAGTGGATTTTTGGCAAAATGGTTTGTTGTGTGGCTGTAGGCTGTTCTTCCACTAGTTCCGTAGAAGGCATGTGGATGTTTTTTTTTTGTTGTTTTTGTTTTGGTCTTGATGATAGTAACATGTTTCTCCTATAGTTCACTAAATAGCCATGATGATAATCTCCACTTAACATAAAAGCGGAGTAAAAATATGGCGTCAGGAATGTCAGCGTCCAGACATCCCTATGTACTGCTTTGTCATAAATTTTCCACCATTTATCCAGCTCAGAGTTGAATGTCACGCAAGAACTGGGAAAACATGCCCCAATTCAAATACATTTGACTGCGAATCGGACGTGCCAATCCCAACACCACTGTGCTGTCCAATTTTTTTTTTTTTTTTAAAGAGTATATTTATTTATACACCTAAACTTGTTTTGTAAAAACAATTTTTTTGTGATTTTCTGCCGGTCTTCACCGCTGCCATTATTCCGCCCTGACGTTGTGTTGTCAGTGCGTTTGAATTTCTCAACAGTTCCGCCGTGCTAAATGTGAAGTGGCAACACCCTAAAGGCCAGGCCTCGCCGGCGGGCTTCCAAGGGAGAAATATCACAGGCAACTGCATGCACATTTTAGATCCCACTTGGTACACCAAAGCAACCTTTTCCACGGACCCCAGCATCTGCAAGTAAATTCCCCCCCCACACCCCTCCACGCCCACCACCTTCTCCCAATCTGATCAGACGACGTGTGCCCGGCCAAACACATGCTGGGAGATAACATAAAAGAACATGGGAGACATGAAAGCGCACATTGATTGTCCCTGTTCGCCTCAGCCCCAGCGGGCAGGCACATAGGCAGGCTGGTGGGTACGCATCCCCCCAGTGCTGTGGCCAAGTTAGATACAAGAGGCACGTGTGTGCGTGTATGCGTGTGTTTGCATGCTACACCCACTGTACCACCGCCTCGGGCCCTCACACATCCGACCAATGGAAAGGGCGGCTTCTAGCCACGCTGGGCTCCCCCCCCCCCGCAGGCCCGCGGCTAGACGTGACATTACTTCGGGCGGTGCCCGCACCCCCAGCCGATCCCCTATGTCTCCCCTAAATGCACCCGCCGCAATGCTGACCATGGGATTGAACCCGCCTCCTCGCACATGCGCACAAACGTATTCTCAGTCTCCATGTTTTGGGGAAATTCAGTCCCCAGAGCAAGTTTGACTTTAGCCACATGAAATTTGTCATACGTACACCCACAAAAAAACGTTCGAGATGCCATGGCTGGAAAGACACAATAATTTTTCCATTTTGGTTTGAAATGATTTGTTTTGTGTACTATGGCCATTTCCAGAAGATTTTGTGCTATCAAAACAAAACAAAAAAGACAAAAATTGAATCCAGTTTAGCCATATGAATTTTGGTAGACATGTCTTTTATAAGTAGGCTGATCAAAAAGCGTCAAGCCCGAAGAGACACAGGAAATCTGCCATTTTGTTTTCAAACAAGTCAGTATGGACATTTTGGCTTTGAAATTGTCTATATTTTTGCCATTAATAAAAAAAAATCAGCCCAGAAATGAGTTTCAATGAATTTTGGCAGGCATGTCTATCATGAGTAGACATAAAAAAAAAATGTCTCAGAAAGCCATACACAAAAAGACAAAGGAAGTCGGCCAGTTGGGTTTAAAACGAGTCATGAGTATGGGTATTTTGGCCATTTTCAGATAACATTGATGAGTTCAGGGTGTACCCCACCTCTCGCCCACAAGTCAACTGGGATAGGGTCCGGCACCCTGCCAGGATAACCAGTACAGACATTGAAAGATGGATGGATTTCTACCTTAAAAAAAAAAAAAAAGATTCATCCCTTGAAGCCAGTTTCCCAGTTATTTTTTGCTGTGTACGATTCTCATGAGTAGACCCACAAAACACTCTCAGCAAGCCCTGCATGAAGGACGGAAATAGGCCATTTTGTTTGGAAACGAATCATTTTGTCCATGTCCATCCAAGACATGGTGCGATTGTTACCGAAAAATAGAATCGAAAATAGAACAGCAACAATATAAACGAAAATATCAATGTCTGTTTGCGTTCAAACGTACAAATGGCATCAAGTTATCCCTTGAGTGCTACAGTTCGCATTTTATGTACACTTTATATGTATTTATTTTTTAAAATATATTGACGTGTGTGCTTTTGTTTTCTAAAATTCTTTAGATGCAGCAACAAGAACTGGCCCAGATGAGGCAGCGGGACGCTAACCTAACGGCACTAGCGGCTATCGGACCCCGCAAAAAACGCAAGGTGGACTCGCCGGGGGCCACCCCATCAGGGACTGAGGTAAGAACATAGCCGCTTTTCAATCCTGAATCGAAAGGACATTTCAACTCGTCGTTTCTCTTAGAAACATAAGAAAATGCCCAAGCAAGAAATTAATTGAGGACTGTAACTCGGAATTAACACATTATAGTATATCATAGCAAACCCCGCACATGAAGCTTGTTATGTATGCCCCCTCGGGGCTGTGAGTTGTACAGGGATGACATTAAAGCAATTTGGAGGGATGCTGCGAGCATGCGAGCGATGCTGTCGCAGAGCTAAAATGCTAAAGAGTGAAAAAAAAATGTAGAACTACACGCAGTGACTCTGGGTAATAGACAAGGTCTCAAAATTATGGAAAATTTCAACATTGGAAACACTCCACGGGAATGAACACGAATTTAAGGAAAAATAAAGAGGAATAAATAAAAAAAACAATTGAAAGTTGCCTCTCAAGTGGGAACTTTAACTTTTTTCCGAAAAGCATTTCTGACACTTTTCCGAGTGCCGTGGACAATCAAGTCCCGTCAGCCTATACGCAAAGAGCCGAAAAATACTTCAATAGGTGCGAAGTGGCAAGGCAGCTTTATTTATATAGCACATTCCATACACAAGACAACTCAATGTGCTTCAAAGATGTATTTTTCAGAGAAAACGGCATATTCACCTATTGGGGCGTTCCCGTGCTCTGCTGTCCTTTACAAAACGCTACAAGATGATGCCAAAGCTCTGTTGACATGTGAAAGTAGTGCAGTAATTGATGCCAATGATGTACAGTATGTTGAAGGCATACAGCTCGACTGAGAGAAAAGCCTTGTACTTTGTATGTCAGCGAGGAGTTAAGGTAAGCCTGGGTTGTTAGTGGAAGTTAAGGGGAGTCTTTGTGCATCTGCATGAACATGCTCACTTTCACATTTTTTCCTCAATCAAATCAACTCTATGCCATTTATTTTTATGGGTATTGTTTGACGAGTTTAAAATGATATGACGTTGTTTTGTGATTGTTGTTTGATTTAAAGTCGAATTTGAATTTCAAAGTATAAAACAATACAAGGGAATATGCCGACATATTATTTTAACATTTTATAATGTTTAATCAAGCCAAAAGCCTGCATACGCTCTATAGTTTTAGTGTGTGGATGTACCTATAAGGGGCGTGGCCTATCATGTGATATCAGGAGCTGGAGTCATTTGGGTTGGCCGGTTGTGAATATTTTCATTTTGTATGTGAGTATTTGACTGATTGTCCTGTTCAATAAACAGTGACCGTGGCTCTCCTTTCCCAAATGCAAGGGCATTAAAGTAGCCTTCCTTAATTGCTTCATCCTTTTTTTTCTCCACGTCACTCGGGTGGCAAGTGGGCGGGATTGCGTTTGGCGACTCACCAATGGACGAGTGTTCAACGTAGTCCCTAATGCGATGCTTTCATGGCGGTAATAAACAAAAGCGCAGACTTGAGTGTCATATTCCGGGTCATACGTGAAGTCATGCGTGGCTGCTGCCGCTGCTCGGCAAAGTCGCGTTTTCCCTTCGGGCGCTCCGCGGGAACATTTGAGATTCCACATATTCCGCCCGTACGTCTGATTCATCTCAAACGAGGCCGAGTTTTGAATGCGAAATCGGACATTTAAATAACCGGCTCGTATCGAGCCGCCGCGTTGTCTCGGCATGCCGGGCTTTAGTAAATGTGGCCAGTAAAAAGGCATAAATAATAAAATAAAAGCATTACTTCTGCTCCTTGAGCGCAGTGCCGAGCTCTTTCACAATGTTTTAGCCTGATGGGTATTAGCCTGCGACCTTCTGCTGCAGTCCAAAAAAAAAAAAAAAAAAAAAAAAAGAAAAGAAAGCTGCTTTCCTAAATGCACTTATACAGCATAAACATGAATATACATTGTTCGTTTTTGTTTTTGTTTTTTTGTTAAATTTCCTGTTCATGTTTAATTAGAGCGGCATAAGCACAGTCCTCTGGAGTGTTTGCAGAGAAGGAAGAGGGGGGGGGGGGGGGATCTTAACTTATTTTCACTTGGATTTCACCTCCTCACATTTCTTCATTTCACATGGGCTGCGAGAGCCGGCGGCGTTCTCTTTCCTTTCTCCAGAGCAAAGTGAATGTGACTTTTCTAAGGGGGTCACAGGATGCCTGCAGGCCTGTGGGTGTTACTGGACTGTTGCCTGCTCTCAGCTTCACTGAGGGGCTTGTCATAGATTTCATCTCCACAGAAATGAGCCGGGGGCTGCTCCCGTGGCCAGGAGCGCAGGCAGGCGGGCGGGCGGGCGGGCAGCCCGACGTTGCGGAGGGCCCACGCTGATTATTTCCCTCTGACATCGCATCCTGAGCTTTTCCGCATGAATCCCAGACAAAGGCGGCCCTTCACTGCCATGCCAGTGCTTAAATTACAAGCCGGATAATGGCGTTGTTGAGATCCTGCTCCCGCAATACTATCCCAGCCCTCCCCGTTTGCTCATTTCCTCACCTCTGTGACACAATTCAGGTGGCACTGTTGAGCTTCCTTGTTTTAAGTCGAGGACCCAGTGTTGGGAAGGTACTTAAGTTGAGTTTTCAGATATCTGCACTTTACTTGAGTATGACTTTTTCTGCAGAATAAAACAGATAGCAGCAACTCGAAAGAATGTGAACCACGAAAGCATGAACAGATTCAGAGAAGCAAGATATTCCACATCCATGGCCTTATTTTAGAGTTGTTGTTGTCGTCCAAGAAGAATTTGTGGTGCATGCATTGTGTCTTGTGCCAAAATAAAAACAACCTTCTGGTCTGAAAAACCAAATACAGTGGATACAAAAAGTCTACACACTCCTGTGACCCCACGTTTAGTTACCTTCTACTGTGTTCCTGTTCTAAGTATCCATCGTAATGACATTTTGATTTGGGATTTGATTTTAGAGCATAACGATCTGGTATTGGACGTACAGTATTGATATTTCACTACTGGTCCACACATCGATAGTCAGTTCACAAACAAAGCTATGGATCACGTTGTTTTGATAGCATGGAAGTTTGCTTCTGAGTACGAACACTACGCAAGTTAAAGAGGAAAGTCAACCCAAACATATTTTTTTCAAGAATATGTTCTAGGCAGGCCCACTAGTTGAAACAAGGCATTGTGATTAATATTGTGTTTGTGGTATATGAGTTAAGCTGCAAAATCCAGCCGTTTTTAGCCTTCTCGGGGGGCGGCTATTTTGTCACTTCTGTCGACTGAAAATGACATCACAGATGCTCAGCGCTCAGGTAACGACCAATCATGGCTCAGTTTCAGAAAACAGATGAGCGGTGATTGGTCGTTACCTGAGCGCTGAGCATCTGTGATGTCATTTTCAGTCGGCAGAAGTGACAAAATGGCCGCCCCTAGAGATGGCTAAAAACGGCTGGATTAACTCTTATTGCGTAAACGCAATATTTATCACAATGCCGTGTTTCAACTAGTGGGCCTGCATAGAACATAAAAGAAAAATATGTTTGGGTTGACTTCCCCCTTAATCAAAGAGTGAAACTACTTTGTGTCAAGATTTTATTTGTCCAAGTTATTTGAACGGGTATTGTATATAATTATTAATAAAACGTCTTTTTTTTTTTTTAACTTTAGTACCTTTCAGAGTCTGTACTTTTCAACTTTTTACTCAAGTAAAGGAGTTGAATCAGTACTTTCACCAGAGTCTTTTTGACACAAGTATGTCTACTATTTAAGTAGTGTGCATACTTTTGCAACCTCTGCTGACCGCCAAGGGCTGTGAAACCCAGTCAAGACTGCGAGTGTCTGCAAACCGGGACGGAACAAAGGGGGCCTTACAGGACTCCGCAGGGAGGATTAGCTGCCAGGACCCAGCGGTGGATCTCAGTTGGGGGTCGCTCAGTAGTCCCCCCGCCAACCGTCCTGCAGCCTCAACCCCCTAATCAGCACTCGTGGCTTTTGAAGTCGGGCATAAAAAGTCGAGGGTGAAGCACCTTGAGGAAGAAGGAGGGATTTAGTGGAGTGACAAAGGGGCAGCCGAGGGTCGACGGAAAGTTAACCCAACCTTTTGTATGCACTACGACAGGGTGTTGCTCCAAGTCTGTCTTCAAAGGTCCAAATGTGGGGCGCCATGCTTGCGTGCATGTTGTTGATGCATCGGCCTTGCATTCACAGATTCTGGGCTGGAATCTTGACTCTGCATGTTGTCCCTGTACTTGTGTGGAGGAGTTTTTTTTTTTTTTTTTTTTTTTTACTCTTGCTTCCTCCCGTATCAATAAAAATGCATGTTAGTTGATTTTTCATAGCTGTGAATGTTTGTTTGTCTACATATGCCTGTGATTGACTGGAGACCAGTCCAGGGTTTACCCCTCGCCCGTTGCCCAAAGTCAGCTGGGATAGGGATGGGGCCAAGAGATGATGTGGGAAATACTGTTGCTAACTTTTGCATCATAGGAATTATTTGAATGACTAGAACTGAGAGACTTGGGTGCACGGGCACAGGCACAGTTTACATATCGTTGGTGTCACTGGTGCTGGCAGGCTAAAAGGCGCAATAACTGACCAGGATTCTACCTTTGGCCGTAATGTGATGCGGGACTCTTGTTAAGGTAAGCCATTTTCAACTAAAAAGAAAAAAAATGTTTCCGTACTTAGCTCTTTCGCTTCCAGCCCTCCCTGATGACATGGATATTTGACATCTATCGTAGTCTACGGCCTGCTGCCGGAGTTTTGCGTTTTCACTGAAAAAACTCCGGGGACGTGTGGATGATAGGGCTCACCGCAGGCTTATATCCGGCGTTTTCAAAAACCCCGGCTACGTGTAGGCAGGGCCTGAGACTTATCATCCAGCCTCCGTTTGTAACACGGAGGGTCTTGTTTGTTGATGCTAAAATGGCGTTTCCGAGGCGCCCTACCGAATGTCTTGCATTTTACCTTCTTCCTTTGAGGCCGAAGATCAAAACAAGCGAGGCAATAGAGTGAGAAGGGTGGTTGCGGGGGGGGAAGCACAAGGAAAACGGATGCCCTTTCCTCCAGCTAAATTAACAGGAATCATGTGGAAAACAATCTGAGTCGCCAATGAAGAAAAGGGGGAGTGGAGTGGAGGGGGGGGGGGAACCATTAAAATGAGCCCCGAGCTATGGACTGCACCCAATATCACTAAAGCTGCACTCACTACAGATGTGGAGGCTGGCTTACAGGCAAAACCACGCTCTGTTCTATAGCTACAATTAAAATCAACCTCGCTGCCAAAAGTGGGAGGGGCGGGTGGTATTGGGAGTGGGGGGGGGGGGGGGTTAGAAAGGCAGACATGGAACATCAAAGACAGATTGAAATGTGTAGTCAGTAATAAGAGTGGTCTCCCAGCCCCCCGAGGTCCTCCACGGTCCCCCTTGTTAATGAGAAATTTTGACCTCTGGTTTGTAAGTTAAACTTGTAATCTCGGTTAATGAAGTAAATCAATCCCAACTCTGGAGTGTCTCTCTTTCTTTCCACCAGCCTCTCGCCACTGTCCCTCCATCTTTTGCCCTTCTTCTTGGGGTCTTCCGCCAGACAAACAGGAAGCTAACAGAGCGCCAGGGTTTTCCGGAGCTGGAGGGAGGCAGAGAGGGCGCGAGTGAAGCGCTCGGACCAGCCCGGGCGGGATGTTTTGTTAAGGGGGCCGGTCGAGTGAAAGCGAGAGGGGTTAAACGCCGTTGTTAAGTGGGCTCCCCTCCCACCGCCTCGATGTCTTTACTCCCTGTTGGGGGTTTGGGGCTTTGGTGGATGATGTCATGCCCACTGCCTTCCTCCTGCTCGCCTCTAATGTACAAGGATGGCTTTCGAACGAACCCCTTGTCATTGTGGCGTATTGACACAAATATTGACCCCAGCTTGAGTGGTTAACACATCCGCTTCACGGCTCTGATGTTGCTCCTGCTTAAATTGGCCAAAGGTGTGAATGTTGAGTTGCAAGCCAATTTGCGGGGCACATATCATACAGCAGGGTTTTTTTTTCCTCCTCCATTTTCCATTTTCAGAAATCAGAAAAGGAGTTATCCCTTTATTCATGTTGTTTTGGAACGGATTTTGAGAAGTCATTTTTTCCTTTCTGTTTTGTTTTGAATGAACAAATACACTGATTCAAACTCCAGACAGCAAGGCCCGTGCTGAAATTCGAACCCCAAATCTCTGTGAGGTTGACGTACCAACAACTTCACTACCGTGTCGCTTGGTGAAAATCCATCCATCCATTATCGATACCGCTTATCCTCACAAGGGTCACGGGCGTGCTGGAGCCTATCCCAGCTGTCTTAGCAGTAGGCGGGGTGCACCCCAAATTGGTCGCCAGACAATCGCAGGGCACACAGAGACAAACAACACAATGTTCAATTAACCTACCATGCATGTTTTTGGAATGTGGAAAGAAACCGGAGTGCCCGGAGAAAGCCCACGAAGGCACGGGGAGAACATGCAAACTCCACACAGGAAGGACGGAACCCAGATTCGAACCTACGACCTCTGTACTGTGAGGCGGACGTGCTCACCAGCTGAACGCCTTGGTGAAAATCACTTTGTGAAATGTCTTTGTCTGGTAACTACGTCAGTGCTGTTATTACTCCTGTAAAAAAAAACAAAAAAACAGCACAGTACTGTATCATGAGACAGTAATGAAGCCTAGTCATTCCTGTGTGAATCCCCCCACAGCCCACCGCTTCCACTTAAACATGATTAAAAGCGGCTTCACCGAGAGGCTGGCTATCAGTTTCATAAAGTCAAGAAGATTGTGATATTAGTTTGACTCGGCTTCTCAAGGCTATTACTTGTTTGTAGCGAAGACCGACAAAAGGCTTTTGCGATGCTCGCAGGGCCTGCCTGGCTGCGTGCCAGGAGCGTTAACTCGCTGCCCTTTGCCCACTTCCCAGTGCACGGCGGAGCGCAGGTTAGAACACTTAGAATGCAGCATTGAATGGTATATACAGTACACGATTGTTTTCATCATGTATCATCCGCTGTTAAGATCAGTAATATTAATTCCCCAACTATATTGCATTTTTATTTTTTTTAAATGAGAGAAGTGCTTTGCGGGGTAGTTCAGTCCTGACCTTAGCCAAGGTCATTCATCAGCACTAAATTGTCCATCCATATTCCCGATTAGTTTTTTTCACCGAAGGGGAATTTGTATTTGTGGACTTGTCTGCTGCATGCGCCACATACATCGATCTACTTGCTCACTGTGTAAAGTGTGATTCAGCCGCTTGGTGAATAATTGTTACATTCACCAGTGAAAATACAACCTGTGCTGTCCGCATGGGGCCTCGAGTGTGCTGAGCACTTCGCTCACTTTTCCAGACGTGGGTCTCGATGAGTCGCCGCTGTCTCAGCTCCACCCCTGTTCGTCATCTCAACGCAAATCACACTTAGCATTAGCTTCGCGGGAGACCTTCGCGTTTGCATGCGACAGGTGCGGTGTGCCTCAAAGCCGCCTTATTTCCATCACACTTTACACTAGGTTAGTGTAAAGATGGAAAATGCTGACTTAAGCAGGCCTCTTTCATGCCTAGTTTCTGCTAAAGTGGCCACAGCGGTAGGTATACTGTAGCATCGATCCTGCTTTGGTTTTTACACAGAACCCAGGAAAGACAGGATATTTGGCACTACCTCACAGTGACACAACATCCCGCAGTCAGATAATAAATTCACGTCTTGTTGCACAAAACCCAAATCCACTCAAATTGGGACACTGTTTAAATCCTAAATAAAAACAATGCAATTATTTCACATGTACATTATATACATCTACGGTACAAATGTAAAGTTCAGTTAAGTTAAAATGCTATCATGCTGAATAAAAACAATGTATCAACAATACCTACACTCTAAAAACAGTTTGGTTAAAAATAACTTTTTGGGTCAAAAATGGACCGATACACAAATTGGGTCAATTTGACCCACTTTCTTGCATTGTTTTGTATAAAACAGCTCTTTTTTTTCTGGGTTGTTTTGTACAAAACTACCATTTTTGGGGGGTTGTTTTTGCAGAAAAAGAGAAAACAAGAGTGTTGTGTCAAATCGACCCAAGTTGTGGACCGGTCCATTTTTGACCCAAAACTGTGTTATTTTCAACCCAACTTTTAGAGTGTAGATACGACGCTGGCTCCTCTGGGCCCGAAGTCATCTGAGACAAACTGACGCAAAGTGGAATCGTGAGCTGTGGTCTGATGAGTCCAGATTTCAAATAGTTTTTTTGAAATCACGGATGCGGTGTCCTCCTGGTCAAAGAGGAAAGGGGCCATCCGGACTGTTGATTAAATGAAGTTGTACACCAAGCAAGAATGGGGAAAAAAAATCCACCAGCAAAGCTTCAACAATTTGTGTCCTCAGTTCCCAAATGCTTGTCGAGCGTTGTGAAAAGCAAAAGTGATGTAACACGCTCGTAAACATGCCCCTGTCCGAGCTTTTATGGAATGCGTTGCAGGCATCACATTCAAACAAACTGTACAATAAATTCAGACACAGGGTCTACCACCCACCTCTGATAGTGGAAAATTGTCAGAAGTCCGAAAATTGTCCAGTCGTCTACATCCCTGCATTTCCTGCCGGTACAGTTCACACAGAATAGCAACAAACACAGAGAATTGCCGGTTTGAATAGTCAGTGTTGAAAGGTCTCAAGTGTAAGATGCTTAGTTTTGGAATATTCTTTTTGTTGAATGTACATACATGCGTCTACATAAATGTACATATTGGCACTTAAAAGTGTAATGGTCCTATTTAGATAAGACATTTCTATACCATCCATATTAATGTTGCTCGCTCATTTCGTGGCTCTGCAATAATGGTTAAATATACAGTTTTGACAACAAAGTTGAGCCTGGGGCTCTTCAAAAAGATACCAATCTTAAAGAAATTAATTACCTCCCTTGTTAATCTTGATATAATTAAATTTCTCCGAGAATGAATCCGTCCGCCGAGCCGCTACGGAGGCGTGCTGACGGAGGCTGGGCTCTCGAGCTGCAGCCTGCCGGCCAGGGGAGCCGGGGAAGCGCGGACCCACTCGTCGCGTCCTACGCCTTTTGCGGGAGAAAAGTTTTCCTGGGGGGACGGGACAAATACCAAAACCTCCCGATTTCTGACTGTGTGAGAATGCGGTGGAACGGCACCAAAGCGCAAGCGCTGCTAATGAAGTCGTCAACACCGTGCCTATCAAAGTGCCGAGTCTCTTGAGACATCACTTCAACTCCTGTTATTACTTTTATTGGGAAGAATGGCTAGCATGTTAGCATTTTGTCGGATCTATTACACCTGAATGCCGGGCAAGAATTAAGAATCCATATCTACAGTATCTGCCTTAGTGATTTGGAATGGGCGAAACTCCCCAAAGATCGGTGTGCCAAGCTTGTTCGGAAAAGTGCATCAACAAAGTATTGAGCAAAGGCGCTGAATAGGTACTATATACATGTGTTGTCCAAGTGTTTTTTTTTTGTTTTGTTTTTGTAGTTTTAATACATTTGCAAAAATAAAAAATGTATTTTTCTTCCCCCTACATTGTCATTACGAGGTGGGGAAAAAATGACTACATTTTGAGATGAGGCTGTAACATAAAATGTGGAAAAAGTAAAATGCTGTGAATAGTGAATACTTTCCGGACACACTGTAAAATGAATATGACTGTGGTTATTCAGGGTACAATCCTTCTATATGCTAGCCTGCCAACTGCTAGCATGCTATCATCTAATCAATTCCAATTAGAAATAGTATCTGAAAACAGAGAAAGGCCTAAAATCCGTATACGTTGATTACACAGGGTACTATGCTAGCATGCCATTTGTTAACATGTTAGCATTTCATCAACCTGATATTTAACCCAAAATAATGACACTACTACTACTAATAATACTAACAATAAGAATATTTAAAGGATACTTTTACTACGTGTGAACCTCTGATTGGCTGGCAGAGGTCACATGGTCTTAACGCCTTAAAAGGAGTGCTAATACGGTTGGTACGTGCCCTGAAGACTCAGCTCACTCGTTGCTTTACATTGATGGCTGCCTCTGTTCTCTTTAGATGTTCATTGCGTTGCCCTCTCGCTCACACACGCTGTCGTGATTTTTTCCGCTTTCTCGGAAAATGGAGAAGAAAAAAAAAAAAAAAAAAAAACACCATCTAAAATTATCTCGTGCAAAAATGTTGGCCGAAAACAAACAAGGCGGTCCATTAGAGAGGCCTGGGTTATTGGCTGCCTCGCCTCTTCTGGTGGCGGCCCCATTAAAAGTGGTAATGTGCGCCCGCAGCCGTGCCTGGGGAGGCACGAGGGGCCACGCCAGGCATATTTCACATGCATCACACACACGCTCATGCTGGAATTAAATAGAGCAATGTTCCCCTAAAAAAAGACTGAAGTACATCTCTTTCTGATGTGCGTCCCGGGCAAAAAAAAAAAAAAAAAAAATCATTGATCTCAGAATGTCCCTTGGCAATTATAAAATATTAAATCCAAGTCGCACTTTTCGTCTCAGCTTAATTTTTTTTCTCTCGCTTTCTCCCCCCTCTCTCTTTCTCTCTCAAGCTTTTCACTGCTTTTGACCAATTTAGAAAAAAAAAAGTTATAAATGATCATCTTGGTGAGAAAAAAAGAAACCCACTTTTCAACACTTCTTTTGTTATGATTCTCGTATTGTTTTTGCACATTGTTAAATGAGGCCTTGAACCACATTTTCCACTAGGTCCATGGCTGCATTCACCTCTTTAATAGTGATATTTTAAATAATAAATTACAATAATGATACTTTTTTTTAATGGCAATTAAAGATGAAGTCAACCCAAACATATTTTTTTTCCAGAATATGTTCTATGCAAGCCCACTAGTTGAAAGAAGGCATTCTGAAAAATATTGCATTTGTGGAATAAGAGTTAATCCACCCGTTTTTAGCCATCTAAGGGGGCAGCCATTTTGTCACTTCTGTCGACTTCAAATGACATCACAACTGCTCAGGGCTCAGGTATCGACCAATCACAGCTGATCTGTTTTCTGAAACTGAGCCGTGATTGGTCGTTGGTCGAAGTGACAAAATGGCCGCCCCCTGAGATGGCTGAAAAGGGGTGGATTTTGCTTTTTAACTCATATTCCACAAATGCAAAATTAATCAGAATGCCGTGTTTCAACTAGTGGGCCTGCTGGGAACATATTCTTGAAAAAAAATGTGTTTAGGTTGATTTCCCTTTAAGAGTGCCTTGAACTACATTATATATCAAGGCTTTGTTTTTGCCTCCTTGATGCCTTATAATATATGATCAAGTATTGGTGGTAATAATTCCGATGAAAAATTATATAATTGTCAAGTGTAGATTAATACGACTAAGAATAATGATCATAATAAAATTTGTTAACGACTCCTACCGTTACTATACTGTACTATCATTTGTATTACCCAGTAATACTAACAAATACAAAAATAAATCAACTTTCCAGTTTCTCCCCCACATGAAAAAAGAGTGAGTACCTTAATCATGTTCCAGCATCGAAGCTCTGCCTACAAGGGACTGCCTGGGTGTAACATTTTTTTTTTTTTTTTTTTTTCCGAGGCGTTTTCCTTGTCTTTCTTATTTAGCTTTTTCAGCAGTGTTTTCTGTGCACTTGCCTCCTTGACCCCTTCATAACCCTCACAGATCCTCCCCCAAATCGTGAACGTGACATGCTTGTCGACAAATATCATCGGCCAGCTGTCTGACACCGACGTGGCTCATTAAGCCCCTGTGCTTGTTTGCCGTTTGCCTAATTAAGACGACAAATCTGTCGCCGAGTGCGTAACGTACACTGCGTCTCCTGCTCTTCTATACGGAGGAGGCGAGGAGAAAGGGATGGCATCCGCTCACTAACGCTCCAACATTTAGCACATCGACTCTGATGTGGGAATTAGACATCCTGTGCTAATTAGGGAGGCCAATTAACTGTGAAAGTCAGGCGTTTTTTTTTTTTTTTTTTGACGAATAATCTCAGCAGAATACAGACATCATCGAGAACGTTATTGGTCTTCAACGGCGAGGACACTTGGATTGTTTTTGGAGGCCTGCCACTTAGCATTAGCTTAGCATTTGCAAAAAAAATGAGTCTAAGAAAGCTTCAAATCAGTCATTGAACTTTCACTTCCTGTTCAATTTTGCCATTGGACCTTGTAGAGTTATGTGATATGTCGTAGGTATGATATAAAACATCTATCGAATGACATCCGGTATATTTTTCATATATTTCATGGTGAAATATTATCATTTTTGAATCTTATGGACATTGTATTTTATAAATAAACAGGGACAAGATCCCAGAAATTTGTGGTGGGTTTTGTTTAGGAGACCTACTTCTGATTGGGGCTCAATTGGGCAAATGACCTCGTAGGACTGTGCCAACTTGAGCCCTGGAATTCGCTGCTTCAAACCAAAATGGCTGACTTCCTGTTTTCTTTTCAGGCATGGGTTCTTGAGACGTTTAAGTGCTTCCCCTCGTGATAAATCTGTCTGCTCAATTTCGTAATACTGGTCAGGTGACACCTCCTTCGGTTTGGGGCTCACGTGGGCGAACTCCGACATGGGATTCATGAGCTTTGGAATTTTCTTAAAATGGCTGCTTCAAACTAAAATGCCCTACTTCCTGGTGCATGGTTTCCTGAGACTTTTTCATGCATGCTGTTAGGATAGATGTGTCCATCCAATTTCATGTTCATTGGTGAAACTGGAATTGGGGGATGTTTTTTATTTATTTTTTCAAATATAATTCCAGAGTGAGTTTTGGGGGTGGGTAACGTCAGGTCCCACTAATATAAACATTTTTCACCAGGATGAACCCATATACCCAAATTGGTGGGTTTTCGGACATATTGAGGTCATTCGGAAGAAGAATAAAAATAAACACAGCGATTCCGAGAAGGATCATGTCTGCGTCTCTCAACTCCCATTCTGACCATTTTGATTCATGATCACATGTATATTTGATTTGATATCATCAATTATGGATCCGCTGGACTAATGAACCACTGATAGGACTTTGGCAGAGTAGTTGGGAATTGCTGGACATGACTTCTTGTCATTGGTTTGGGAAAAAAAAGGTTCAAGTCGAAATGAGCCAAATTGGACCCAGGAATTAGACTGATCCATTGTGGTTGATAATGTCCAAGATGGTGTGGGCTAGGTTCATTGAAGACTCTTAAATGTCCTTAAGCGTGAATGCAAGTGTGAAGGGTGTACCCCGCCTCTCGCCCAATGTCTGGCTGGATGAACTTCCAGCCGACTTTGCACCAAGTCCGGCCACGTGGCGGCGCTCTCTGCTCACTCGCCGCCCCCGAAATGGGAAGCCGCCGTTGCACTGCAAATGGCCAAGGGTGTGTTCCCGAGCTGTTTGGATACCAGGCGATGCTGGAGGTGTGTTTGCCGGGCCGCCGTCGGGCAACTCCCCAGCGGCGTCGCCCGCCTCAGGTGCAGGAAGGAATAGACTTCATGTACGAGTAATTATTGTCGCAGACAAGGGTGTGGATTTAAAGTGTGTCAATATGTAGATAAGCCCTTTATACACACGAACGCGCAACTGCCTCGAAAATGATGCACGGTTGCCAAAATGCTGCGCAGGTAAGATGCGAGCCTTCTGGGCCCGCTGTGGAGGGAAGGCGGGAGGGAACGGGCGTTCCAGGGAGATGGGAAACCGTAAGGCTTGGCGCTAAAATCTCGCATCCACGGAATCCAAACCATGATACAAAGTGCTCCTCTTTTGTTTTAACAGTTCACTGGAAGGACATTCTCCACTCCCAAGTAATTTATTAGCATCCATATGAATGGCTCTTTGTGAGTGAGTGTGTACAAATTCACATGGTGATAAATAGGTGGGGGCAGCAGGGTCTGTTTATGTCCCCGAAGGTACGTTCTATAGACTGATGTACCCACCCTTTGGGCTGATTATTAATCCGACTGCAGCCTTCCCCAAACTTTTAAAGCCAATCACCACGACAAGATACAGACTTACGGTGTTCTTATCCAAATGTGGGAGGAAAAAAAACATATGTATACTGTATCTGTATTTGTTTTAGTGTAGTATTTTTTAAAAACTAAGTTAGTTTTTATGATTTATATAGTTAAAGAGCAACACATAAGCAAATAACACTGAAAATGTGAAGCCCTTTGAGACTTTTCTGTGATTAAGAACTATATAAATAAATTTGACTTGATTTGACTTGTCTCTGAAAAAAATATTGGACTTTTTTAATATGTACCTTCTCTGTTTTTGTTTTATTAAATGTATCATTTTTAATGAATAGGTTGTTTTCATAAGAAATAAGTTAAATAAACTGCATTGAACCTTTTTATTAAAAAAAAAAAAACAGGGCTCCTATAATTTTTTTCTTGCAGATTTTTATTTTACAAGCTACATTTTTATGATTTATTCCAATAGTAGACGTAAAAATGCATTCACTACCTTGTGTTTTTTTGCGGTTTCTGGCCGTACCGATATGGAAAGCCGAGTTCGTGAACCTAACGTATGTGCGTTTATCTACATGTTTTTGTACCGTGGTAAGAAGTCGGGCTAGATAGTGACAACTTGCAAAACTCCAAACACAAAGGACTGAATCGAGATTCCCAGAAGCTTTTCGCTGTGATTTTCAGTAAGTGTCAAAAACTCATCGAGCACACGCTTGTGTCAAAAAGTACAATTTAACAAAGTCAAAAAGTTACAACGATCCCACCCCGGAATTCCTTTTGAACGATGCGCAACACCAAATGTCGTAAAAGTCAAATCAACCGGGATCTTTTGTCTGAAGCCAGTTTATCTCCGAAAAACCAGCGCCGCCTCTTGCCCCGCCAGCATGCCAGATAAAACGCCCGTGACACTGGGGGTCACAAACGTTGGAACGAACCCACGAATATTCCATCACAATGCCGGTTCATCTTTCTGGGCCGTCTTTATTAAACATGACTGCACGACTCTACTGGTTCCCCCAGTAGGGTCTCGGAATTTCATCAGAGCTGCTCTTGCTCAGACAGACAAGTCACATCAGGTGCACGGGGACCAGCTACGGCAGTTTAGATTGTCAAGCCCCGTGAAAGCTACGCAGTATCAAAAATGGCCCCGTTTATATCGATTTAAGATCAAGGATCAGCAACTTCTGTCGGTGATAAAGGCATCATGTTTATTCATGGAAAAACGAGTTGAAATGTGACCAAAAAAAAAAAAAAAATTCTTTTTCAGTACCGTCATTCTTTTTTATTGTTTTCCTTTTTTTTTAATGTAAAATTGTGTTTTATAATTCATAGAATTGAATAATAATACTTAAAAATAATAATAAGATAATAATCATTATTATTTTATTATTATAAAATAATATATTTTATAAGAATAAAATTATAAAATAAAAATAATAATACTGAAAAAGAAATGATAAATGACATACCTGTTTTTTGTTTATTAAACTAATTTTCCTGGATGTTTTTTTTCAAAAATCAATAAATAATAAAAATATCAAATACATTTTTGTAATCTTTTTATTTTGGGGAAACAACATCGGGTTCCCTTCCCTTTCTTATTAATTGTTTTGAATTTCATTTTTTTTTTGGCGAAGTCCGCAGACCACAAACGTCTTCCATCTACCATCTGCATATCTCTCGGCGCTTCCCCTTTTCGCTTTGGCGCACCCTCCCTACCTCGTGGTAGCACACCCCCATCGCTAATTAGGCCGTTTTTGGACCCGCTTGGTCATTTCCGCGCGCTACCTTTTTCGATGGCGAACTAGTGGTCGGAGCATTTGTCGTGAAAGACATCAAAGGGGCGGACCCGCCAGCCTGAAAAACACCAACCCGCCACTATTAACTGAGTCGCCACCCTCTCATTCAACTTGAATTAAAAATTAAAAAGTGACGGTGCGCCATTGGACGTGCGGCGGCATGCGCAAAACCAACACGATCTCATTAGCCAAAGCGCTTCTGAAGACGAGTGCTCTGACTTGAGACTCATTACGCTTCTCCTGTTTTATAACTCTTAATTGGGTTCATTTTCTATATGAAACGCTTTGAATATTTAATGTGGGCAAAAAAGTTGTACTTGCGATACTTGGCCTCGTGTTAATCGTCCAGCTCGGAAAGCCATTAGTGACTCGGGAGTAACTTTTTTTTTTTCTTTTTTTGCAACTGTTATTTGCGATGCTGCTTATAACGAAGCACGGCTAAGAACAAAACACCGGACTCTGAGGCTGCTTAGCTGCATCCGGTGTCTTGAACCAGTGCTGGGTTAGAGAAATAAAGAAATCTGGAATGAAATATGCTACCTGGTGTCATAAGGCATGGTGACGGATCCACATTAAAGGAGAATGACCCAAAACGCAGAACACAAAACTGGCTACGAACTAAACATGGAACTTTGGAAGAAAAAAAGGCTACCGTGGAGGTGGGTCCTCCGACAGGATAAATAGCCCAAACACACAGCTCAAAATAACCAAGAATGGGCTAAGAAAAAAAAACATTGGACGCCCGGGATGCGTTACTCCATCCGGCAGAGTGTTTTTTGAAACCACACCGTGTACAATGAAATCTCAATACTATAAAGTCTGTGAAAAGAAACCTGGCAGCAGGGGATATTTTTCTGGATTTAGTAACAAGGTGTCTTAAGAGCTTGGTCTCAGGTCACGTGTCGTCCAACGGGATAAAAACCCCCAAAATATCCCCCCCAAGTATGGCTAAGAACAAAAGATCGCTTTCTGGGGCCGCTTTGCTGCATCCGGCACAGAAAGTTCGAAATCTCTGCAGGGTTACAATCAAACATCAAGACTAAACCCAGGCACTCTCGTGTGTGAGGCTAGGCGCTAGCGCTAACGCGCCGCCACGAGAACCAATATGGGAGCATTCAATGTTAGCAAGCCGCTGTGCTAAATAACAGCTAATTAAGCCTTAAAGTGGCTCCAAGGGGTTGTAAAAAAAGTGTTTCCAGGCAGGGGAAGTTTGCTTTTGTTTGGAAGGCAGGTTCCGGGTGTTTAGCTGCGGTGACCTCGTGACTGTCTTCTGAGGAATTGTGCATGTGCGCCGCTCCCCCTTCCCGAACCCGCAGGAGAGTGAGCGCCCCCGGGCCGGTCCTTTCATCTTAGCGCTAACCTGTGGACTTTGAAACTCAGGGCGATGGAATTGCAGCTTTGTCAGTACACCGCTAATTAGAAAATTCCTGACCCGGAGCGAAGATGTTTTAATTATGTGTTGTGTCAACGAGTTTGCAGATTTAATCCGCCGTTGATACACACTGCTGCATTGTGGGAGCCAGAGTGGAACTGCGTCTTTCTCCCTCCCGGAGCCCACTACCACCCCCCCCCCCCCTTCCTCCTATTCGCGCCACCTTTGTCAAACGCCATCACACGCTCAAGTGGCCAACTAAGACGAGGAGCTAATGCGCTAGCTGGCGTAAAAAGCTGGTCCGCTTCGTTCCCCCTAAACCGTCCCCCCCCCAACCCCCACCACCCCACCGCACTTCTCCACAATGTGACAGCGGCTCTGTAGCAGTGAGTCAGTGCAAGGCAAGGCAGGAAGGGGTTAAGCAGAAATTGAGCGGGGGATGCTGGGGGGCAGCAGCGCTGCAGAACACAGCAGTGTTCGTGCGAAGGCAAGTCATTTCCCGAAACACTGCAGACACATGGCCTGCGGCGCTCCAAAACCTTTGGAGACCAAAATGGCTTGCAGGAGTTAGAAGTAATAAGGTGTTCTTTTTTTTTTTTTTTTTTTTTTTTTTTTGGGGAGGGGGGGGGGCTTTTTTGCCTTCTTTCTCCTTGACTGAAATCCAGCGTGGTTGCTATGCATTGCCACGGAACTGCCGAGCTGTTTTTGTGCTTTATACGCTATAAATGGGTTCTGGGAGCGGCCCTCTCCAAACATATGCTATCCCTTTACTCGCGGAATAAATACAAGTAGTTTGTTGTGGAAGTCGGCCCCTTCAATCCCTTCAACGTTTCTTTTTGTGGACCGCAAGATGACATGAAGCAGGACACTGGCGTAGAGGTGTCTGGAATCGATGCAGGGTACAAACGAAATCTCCAGATTGTCTTGGCATTCTGGGGCTTTCTGGCAAGTCACCTCAGTTTTATTGTCACAGAAGCAAAAAAAAAAAAAAATGAGCATGGTAAGAAAAGGCGTTTTAAGCTAGTTGTGTGCATCCAGCACCAGAGTCTTGTCTTGTCTATGAAATCCCAAGACTAGTAAGGCATTCTGAACCCGTTTTGCAAATCACACAAACGGTGTTAACCGAAGCAGAAAAGGAAAATAAGACTAAAACGATTGGGCTATTTTGCTGCATCCGGCACCGGAGCGTAAGATCGGAAACGCACAGTCCACCACGGGGTCAGATAGTTTGCCACCCATTCCAAAGGGAACACAAACTGAAACATACCGCTTGGTGGCAATAGCAGACTACGGCGAACGTATTTTGAGAACCTTCACAAGGAAAATGCCGAAGCGCACCCCAATGCTCGGTTGAAACAAGCTGATATCTTGAAAATCTTCCAAATGAAAACAGCTCACAGAAACAAAACAAACCGCCTGATTGAAACAAGACACTTGTAGGTCCGAAATTTCAGAACTCTTTTTGACGGTAATGCCCAAAACGGACAATCAAATGGAACCAGGAGACGGCGGGTCAGCAACATCAGACTCTTTACAATCGAAATTGCAAAAAAATAAAAAAATAAATAAAAGTCTACCGACCCAGACTGTACTGCTCGGTGGAAACAGGAAATCTTGGAATTTCGTTGTAACTTGCACATATTCGAGACAAATATGTCAAATTTATGTCTTGTCAGTTTCATTGACCCTTGTGGGTTTTTCTTTGTGCCATGTGACTCGTTGATGTGGCAAATTATGCAATTTCTCTTTTTTTTTTGGGGGGGGGGGGGGCGTTAGATGTCTACTGAAAGAAACGTCAAATGGATTCAAGCCAATGACTTTCACAACAAACTACTTGTAGATGGTCCTAAAGCAAAAGACATATTTGAAAAGGCGCGCTCACAAAGCATATTAACTCATTCACTGCCAAGGACATCATTCATTTATCTTTTCGCAGTCCGGCCATTCCATACCAGGAACTTATTCCCTTATTTTTAAATACTTTTCAAACATCAGCGTAAAAGAGGATCTGGCACTGAATGAGCGTTTGTTTGCCAATGAAGCACCAATCAGCCAAAACAGTAAAATGAGCCGATTTGTCAAGAGGGTCGCCGAACGTACCCGGCGCACTGTACGCCATCATAACAAAAATAAATAAATAAAAAATAAACACTATAGGTCAGATATTTCGGGACCCTTTTACAAAATCGCCGCGTGTCATTCAGTTGGAAACAGGACACGGCGGCTCACATCTTACCACGGGAAAGCCTTCATGGCATTCAATCTAATGGAACTGAACTGTCCCGCTTGGTCGGAACCGAACAGTTTCGACCGTTTAACTGTTTCCAAGTAAACAGCGCGGTTCGGTTCTGCTCTCCGCAATTGTTTTATCGGAAAGATTCTCCACCATTCAGTTTGCCTTCCGTGGCCCGTCCGTCCATTGTAAAGGGTGGGAAATATCTCACTCCTGTTTCCACCGAGCAGCACGGTTCAGTTTGGTTTGCTCTGCATTTATTTGGCGTTTCCATGGTAAAGGCTCCTTGAAATGTTCAATTTTATGGGGGGGGAAGAAGCACCATCTGTCTTTGCATATCTTGACCTACATTGCTTTTTAACATCAAAATGGAACCAGTGTCTTTGCCTTTTCTCTTAAGTTTGGATAGCAATGGTAGTTCCATAGAAGGGGAACCTGTCAAGGCAACAGAGGCCTTTTGTCCTTTTCGAAACTCTCGGTGATTACGGGTGGACCGAACCATTTCATTCCCTTTCTGGTTGTGTTAATCTTGGCATCTTGGCCGCTTGGCTTCAAAGAGGTGCTCTGCCTCATAATCTGATCATGTACATCTGTGAATTATTATTATAATTCTTGATACATTTATTAGAGCTGAATAAACTCCACATCAAATACATCACCCTGGCAATGTTGGAGTGCCCGGGGCCAATCAGCCGACATCTGTTAACTCTTTCAAAATGGCCTCATCCAGCGTGTCTGTGGGCGTTTGGCAAAGAGGGGGCCGGGGAGGGCAAGGCAAGAGAGCGAGAGAAGAAGTCTCTGTTGCTGATTAATGGCGGCCGTAGGAGAGACGTTTTGGGCCAAGTGCAGAGATTAAGGGGGGGGGGGGGCTGAGGGCAGGGGCGGCGGAGTTGTTGCATTAGGCTCGGCACTGTAAACAGTGCAGAGGGATGAGGCAGCGTTCCTTAGCTCAAATGCGGTGTGTAGGCGAACGTGTGGGAAAGCGCCGACGCCTGGCGCTCGCTCACTCACTCATTGCCGTTTCCATCGTAAAGTCCGTTATCAAACCCGTTATGACCCGTTTCCGCTGTGCAGTACTGTGTAGTAAAGTTTTGGGGGGGGGGGGGGGGTTCCAACCACAGTACCCGTTGTGTCCCGCTTCACGCTAGGGATGTAACGACGAATCGATAAAAATGGATTCAAACCGATTAATCGAATAATCGCTTTGAATAGAGACGAGAGGAACTTGGACATCTCGGCACTCACGAGCCCTGTACAGCAACACCGAAGAAAAGACAACATACCTAGGTCATTAGAATATATTAGAGCGCTAAATAATGATGTCTTTCAAATTTTTTTTTCCATTCCAGGCGCGTAGCACATTTTGAATGTGTAGATCAAATTATGCGCTTGCGCCCAACATCATTGCCTTTTGCGTTTGTGGATGGCTGCGGCACCACACGAGCGCACGGGTGACAAGCATGCTAGCGATTTTAAAAAAATCGCATCAAATCGAAAATTGGGAACTGAAAATCGAAAGCTGAATCGAATCGGGGCTTCAGTGAATCGTTACAGCCCTACATCACGCTTCAGTCTGGTTTGGTTAAAAATGGCCGGAAAAACATTTGCTGCGTCCAACTTCGGAGGTTGCAAAGGAACCCGGCTTGCGAAGTGCCCTTCGGAGGACTCAGCCGAGGAATTTTTTGACACAGCTATCGGGTCTTGATCCGTAGTTTCCACCGAGCTGTACGTTTTTTGCACCATAGCCAACTCAACTTAATACAAAAGAAAATACATGGTCTATGTGTTCTGCTGTATTTGTCCTTCTTTGCCTTCAGCAGAGACATTAGAGTTTAACATGTTTTTTTTTTGTTGTTTTATTTTCACCGCCATCAAAGTAATAATGTTGCATCATCAAATGCATCATGAAGGCGTATCGAGTCCTCAGCCAACATGGGAGAACGACGCCATTTTTCCCTTCAGCATCCGCAGCGTTTTGCACTTCGCCGAGACTCGTAGCCATCATGCCGCTACCTGGGGAAATGTGTGTGCGCGCACATGCGCGTGTGTGCGCGCGTGTGGTGATGTAGTGCTGAGGCAGCAGGTTGGCCGGGGCGGGGGCCGATCTGAAGTGTGTGCCTGGCAAAGCGGGCTATTAACCCACCGCCCTAAGCCGTGACCTGGGCCAAATCCAATATTGGCTCCGGCATCAAGGCGCTAGGTGCCACTCGGGGTTCAAAGCCCGAGATCATCAAGAAGCACTCACCGCCGCCCCCTGTCAACGGCGCCTTCCGCCCCCCCCCCCCCACCACCGCCCACCCCCTACCCCCTCACACAATAAAGCGCTCAAATGTGAATTCCTTCGGACACCGACGAGCATCACCGCCGCTCGGCTGGGGACTGGCGAGCAGAAGCGGGGAGGAAGACGGGAAACGGGGTCAGTGATACTGTCGCGCGCCGCATGGCAATGTAGCGTGTTTGCTAACCCAGGGCACCGTGTTTAGTCGCGTATTTCACATTCAGTTTCACTTTGAACGTAATTGTCTGCATTGTCCACGATAAAAAAAAAAATTTTTAAAAAAAGAAGAAAACATGCGAGGCAAAAAGAAATTGCTGCTTTCAAACATCCACCCTCAACGCGAGAAACGTGCTTGCTAATGTGGCCCGTTGTTAGCTTACAAGCACAGTTGGCAATGTAGCCGTGAGATGAACGTATGAACAAGTAAAGGCCTCCATGCTAAATTCCCCGCCTCCCCCTCCTCCTCCTCCTCCTCCTCCTCAGGTCCACTGAGCTCTATGTTCCTGTTCCTGCAAACAAGTCAAACGTCTAAAGCGATGTATCGAAAGTATTCCCGCGCCTTCCGTAGGATGGATATGTCGTGTGACGTGACGCCTGGGAGCGCCCATCAACAGATAAAATGACAGATGCTGCTTTTTGCCTCGTGGATCCGACTTGCTCCTCATTTTTTTTTTTTTTTTCCTCTTCTTCGCTTTCCCTTTCACCCGCTGTGACCTGACAGTACTGACATTTTCGGCTTTTTTTCTTTTTTTTTTTTTTTTACATTTTCCATTGTAAAGGGTTCCGAAATATCCGAGCCTCAGTGTCCTCTTTCTACCCAGCAGTACAGCTCGGTCCCGTTTGGCATGCATTAGTCCAAAAATCGGACTCGTAGCATTCTGTTTCAACCAGCTGTTTGGTGTTTCCGTCATAAAATATAAAAAAAAATATCAGATGCCAGGAATTCATTTAGACTTATTTAGATTGTTTTCCAAATTTTTTCGTTAGGGTAAAAGAGGGTCTGAAAATGTCTGGCGTTGAATGAGTTAAAAATATTGTTGGCGGGTATCGTTGGAAAAAAAAGTGAAATACATGTACATCATTTATTTTGATAAATGCTCATAAAAGTAGCCTGAACATCAATTTATTGTCACCTTTGGTAGCTTTTGAAGACATCTTGTCAAACACAAAAGAGATTTTTGTCAGTTTTGTCGAATGCGGAATTTGATTGCACGCACAGTGCAACCATAGTTTTTGGGGCCTTTCCGTTGTAAATGGTCCGGAAATACCTGAACCAAATTTCGGAGCAGTTGTCTGTTTGATACGCATTTTTTGGTGTTAAACTTTCACCACTGACTCTGACCATAAACCTACCCATATCTAACCAAAACCCCCGACCCTTACCCTCACACTTATCCTAACCCGTATCATAAATCGGCTATGATGCAACATTGCCGGCATCTGCTTTGATTTTTGTTTCCGGTCCTCAGCGCTATTTCCCGGTTGTGCTTGGTCACCGCGGATACCAAGGTATAGTCTCTTGGTGCGCTTAGGGACTTTCCCGTACAGGCGCTGACCTTTCGGTGTTCATTTGTGTCACTGGAGGCTAGCGTCGCCCCCTGTCGCCGCAGGAAGCACTCGCCCCTCGCTCCTCGCCACACTCAACGTTTCCCTCGTTTCCCGCGGCCAGTCCCTGTCCATCTGCCCAGGTGCATGCATGGCTTTGATTGGTCGACTCCGCTGCGCTGTCACCGTTGCTTCCTCGTGATTGGCGGTAATTGGCGCGGCCGTGGGCGGGCTCATCTTTCACATACGCTCAAGCTGTGACTGACGCGATTGGAATGAGACGCACCCCCTTTCCAAATGTGGACCACATAGTGGAAGGAATCGTGTTCAGTAACGGCGCTTTGTATTCAAAATAACAATTTTTTTAATGTTTTTTTTTTTTTTTTTTTTAATTTTGATTCCCCCTGAATATTTTACTACAAGCAAATCGTTGCTGTCCTGTGAAAAACGTTTTTTTTTCAAATTTTTTTTTTTCAAATTTTCTTATTTTTATGTGAATGGTGTTGAATAAGCGGGCTTTTTTTTTTTTTTTTTTTTTTTTTTTTCTCCCTGAAAACCAAAAATTCTGGAGAAAATGCAACGTTTTCCCTTTTTTCCTTGTCGAAAAAGGCAATATGAACGACAGCAATCTTTTTCCCTCGTCTCTCTGGAAGCGCGTTTGGTAAGCGATTTACAGTAAGTAACGTTGTCAAGGTTTGCCGAGTCCGCTGG
This sequence comes from Filicampus tigris, assembly GCF_054856515.1. Taxonomy (NCBI): domain Eukaryota; kingdom Metazoa; phylum Chordata; class Actinopteri; order Syngnathiformes; family Syngnathidae; genus Filicampus; species Filicampus tigris. Next base: position 4,321,455 of record NC_141219.1, read on the forward strand.
TAGACGGTTCAAACGCGTCACATGTGAACAATTAGGTCCCGTCCGCACCGTGTGCTGTGTTTATACAATGTTGCAATCAGCGTAATCGTCCACACTCCGTCTTGTTTACTTCACTTCGACTTGGCACTCGACCACCTTTCTTTTCATGCGCGCGCTAATTGATTCCCATCAGCTGCTATGTAGCCGCCCGTGTTCCTTCTTTATAGAACAACAAACACAAAGAGCCACGATGAGTGGTATTGTTTATTAGCAGTGACTGCCGATAGCCGTCCAAGCCCTAAAAGCTTTGTTTTTCCCTGCTGTTGCGAAGGTTTTTTTTCTCAGATAGCCGAAAGGGCAAAATAATCTGAAATCTCACATCCGATAACATTTTGACCAGTAGACATTCCTTTTCATCAACACTCGTGGAATGTAGTGAATGGAGAGACTACTTGAAGCGCTGTTTACGCCCCAGTGTTGTGGTTCACCAAGGAAACGATCCCAAAGACAATAAAGTCCAATAGTATGAGCTCACTCAAACAGAAAAGCCAACATAGAATGTTTCTTGTTTAGTCTAGTTTTAATTTTTAATCTCAACATACGCAGAAAGCAATGGCGGACAATACCTTTTTTATATTTTATTTTTGGAATATGACCTTTAACTCATTCACTGCCAGACATTTTCAGACCCTCTTTTACCATAACATTACAAACAAATTGAAAAAAATATATATGAATAAATTCCTGGGATTGAATGGCCGGACTGTGAAAAGACAAGTCAATTTGTCAATGGCAGTGAATGAGTTAATAGAAAAATGCTTTTTTTTTTTCTCAAATAAATCACCTTTGTACTTAATTAGTTTTCTGATTTTTTTTTTTTTTTTTTTTTCCAGGGCATTTAAAAAAAAAAAAAAATCCCTGAAAAATACGGCATTTTCTCTTGACGTTTTCTGAAAAATTAGCCTATTTTTTTCGTTGCATTAAAAAAAAAAAAATCCCTGAAAAATATGGCATTATCTCTTGAAGTTTTCTGAAAAATTTGCCTATTTTTTTGCAGGGCATTTAAAAAAAATCCCTGAAAAATATGGCATTTTCTCTTGAGGTTTTCTGAAAAATTTGCTTAGTTCTTTTTTTTTTCAGGGCATTTAAAAAAAAAAGAATCCCCTGAAAAATATGGCATTTTCTCTTGAAGTTTTCAGAAAAATTTGCCTATTTTTTTCAGGACATTTAAAAAAAAAAATCCCCTGAAAAATATGGCATTTTCGCTTGATGTTTTCTGAAAACTTAGATTAGTTCTTTTTTTTCAGGGCATTTAAAAAAAATCCCCTGAAAAATATGACCTTTTTGTCTTGAAGAGACCTGTGGGACTTTTATGTCAGTTTTGGGGTCAAATTGAAAAAATAAAAATCATCTTTTTGAGATTAAGGAGTCAAGATTTTTATTTGGTATATGCGTAATAAAAGCATATTACTTTTGCTAATCTCCCTCCACTTATACAAAGGATATCAAAAATAAAAACTGCAATTTTAGGTAATTAAGGATAAATCGTGAAGAAAATTGGGTGGTTAGGCAATGTAACTCCCAAATTTTAAAACGATTAAAAAAAAAAAAAAATCACAGTGTATTCAAATCCGACAGTAGTAACAGTCGACTTAATTGAAAAAAAAAAAAAAGTACGTACTGTATTTAGTTTTCAAAAATGCAGGCATTCGACTATTAAATTGCCGGGTGCCGAGATATTGCACAGTGTAAACGTTCAAGTGAGCAGGACTCCGGAAGAAAAATGTTGCGCAATGTCACAGCTTGTGATGTCATTTCTTCAAGAGTTTGATGGCATGTGGGTACATTTTTTTTTTTTTTTTTTTTTTTTTTTCAAGTCTTGTTCTAGCTGTGATGCTCCTGTGGCATCTGCCAATTGGAAGAAGTTTGAAAAGTGGCGCAACTGTCAGATCTGTGGTGTCGTGAAGTGAAAGCCACTCCACAGATGTGTTGTGCCGTTTTCATGACACCCAGGACACTCCGCCACCTTTTGTTTTTGCCTGAGGCGGTCTCCGCTGTAGATGGCGTTCAACTCAAGATGGCCGACGATGCCGCGTTGCTATTTATTCAGGGTTTGCATCAAAATCAATCTAAGTTCCAAAAGCAATTCTCTATTGTATGTAATCCTCGAGCGCAGTCAGCAGACTCCCGATACACATATAAGGAGTGGAAAAAAAAAAGCAACTAAAACTAAAGTTTGCGTCTGGAGGAAGTCGCAAACATGTTCACCACGGAGCGTGCTGCGTTGGTTGTGAGCGCGGGAGTAGAAATGAACCACTGGGGGGGTCGCTGATTGCACAAGTGAGCGCACGAGAGGCTGACATTATTTGGTGAATCCCGCGGAAGTCAACTTTACCTTTGATCACGGGAATGGGACGGTACAGGATAAAAAATTCTCGGGAGCGGACGGGAGCCGGATTATCCGGTAACCTCACCGGGTCCGTGAGGAAGAGGGGAAGACACACTGTTTGTCTGCTTGTTTTTTTTTTTTTTTATGTAGCTGACCTCCAAAATGGGAGCCGTACAAGAGTGGGATCAGGATGAAATGGGAGTCACCTGGACAGGACGGGATAGGACAGGATTTTTTTTTTTTTTTTTTTTTTAACTATGGTCTGGGATGGGACGATTTTTTTCTGTAGGAGTGAGATGTGAAAATCCACTCCCGTGTCACCCTGTAGGGAACCCCCCCCGCCCCCCCCCCCCCCCCCCTATAAGTGCGGATTCGGCTGTGTTCAGAATCAACCGGTCACGTTCAAACTCGTGTTCAACGTGGAGTAGACTCTCAATAGATTTCATTTTTTTTTTCAATCGAGTTGTACAAGTAGTCACATTAATAGCGGAAAAAAAGTTTTGCAACGATTTATCTTTGATCTCATGTTTTTTTTTTTTTTTTTTTTATGTGTACATCACTAAAACTTGCGATTCGAACACCTTTTATTCCGCTTCCCGTTGTATTGAAGAACATGTGAGTGACGCTAAATCATCTTCCTGTTTTCTCTTTGCGGTCAAAGCTGTCGGGAAGCGCTGCGGGCTCCCCGGCCGCCTCGTCGTCCACGCCCTCGCCGTCATCTCGCCAGTACGCCCGTCAGCGCATCACCCGCGTCAACCTCAGGGACTTCATCTTCTACATGGAGCAGGAGCGAGACACGGCCCATTCGCTGCTGCTCTACCGCGCCCTCCTCAAGTAGCCTCCGCCTCCTCGACCCCCCCCCCCCCCCCTCTAGCCATGTGCCTTCGGATCGGGTGTCAGCTCGGACGCTCGGCGTCAGTCGGCTTCCATATACATTTTCGCCCGTTCGAAAAAAAAAAAAACGGGGGGAGAAAAGGTCACGGGAACATTTGCGTTGCTTGTGTCTTTGCTGTCTTGCTTTTCTTCTCATGTTGCGTCGTGACGATTACGTTGGAAGGCCACCGTGCGTTTCAAACATTTTAGCAGCCAACCGAGTCCGAGTCAGGCATGTAAATAGTTCGGTGTCATTTCTTTTCTTTTTTTTTTTTTTTTGTCCCCAAGTTTACAACAACCCTGGGACCTCTGTACTGTGAGGCGGACGTGCGAACAAGTCGTCCGCCCCTAATTGAATCCAAATTGCACATTTTCACCCAGGGGTGTGTTCACTTTTGTTGTATGCGGTTTCGGCGACAATGGCTGTGTGAGCCCATTCAAAAATATCAGCAAATATTGACAAAAAATAGGGTGTCATGTTCCAAAATGAAAGTGGGATTATGAGATTTTTCCACGAAATTCATATTTTTAAAAATGGCGAGGAAAAAAAAGGAATGCTCCCCTAACATTGACAAAGTTCATTCTTGAAATATTAGAATTTGAAAAAGTGACCTCATTTTTCAGTTTCGTCTTTACTCTTCCTCAGCTTTTATTCTGAAGGAAAAAAAAAAAAAAAAAGAAAAAGAAAAGACCTGATTTGTCCCAAAATGTTAGGAAATATTTGTGAAAATGACACCTCAACTTTTTTTCTCAGAACTTATGATGAGCTTTTTTTGGGCGTGAAAATTGGATACTTTTGCTCCAAAAGTACCACTTTTCCCATAAATGACACATAGTTTTTTTCCGCCAAGACTTTGCAGCTAAAAAAAATATATTCTTAGTTTATCTCGTAATGTGATTTGTGAAAAAAAACAACATTTTATTTCACAAAAAAGTACATCATGAAAAGAAAACCAGCGTTATACCCTTATTGTGATGCGCCTTTTATTTTTTACATAATGTTATTACTAAGTAACACTTTTTTCTCTCGAAAGAAAACTTTGACTTTATTTTCATAATAATATGATTGTAGTCTCTAATTTAAAAAAAAAAAAAAAAAATCATTTCAGCGGCCTCAATACGCCTTCGTACACTTTTATTTTGTTCACCTGTTTGTGTTTGTTACGAGACGGGCTGGTTGCCATAGTTACAAGTTCATCCCACACACTTTGTTTTTATGACTGCAGACGTGTGCAGTTTTGTGCAAATGTCTGAAGAACAAAAAAAATGGAGAACCCCCCCCCCCCCCCCCACACCGAATGTTTCAAATCCATCAAGTGTTTTTTATTTTTTGATTTTTATTTTTTTCCCTGCACATGAGTCAACTCACATGCAGTGGAGAAAGAATGAGGCATTCAGGCTTGTTGTTACACATCATGTTGCATCGTTCAACGACTTTCTAAATGTATAAACGCAAAATCATCCTTGTACGCTAACGTACGTCGTTTGTTTGTTTTAATGACTGATAATTTAATGTAATATCTCGGCCTATGCAGTTTTTCTCTTTGGATGAATTGAAATGTTTCAAACTGTTGGTTGCGCTTTGTTGTGAGTTTTGACAGCACTTTTTATTTTATTGTGTTAATATTTAGTTGTTTTTTTTTTGGTTTTTTTTTTTATAAAGTCCCTGTTTTAGCTGGCAACTTAAAGCTCTCTGTTTAATGTTGCTAAGAAATGTAAACTTTGAAACAGTATTGACACTTTGCTTCAAAAGTCACATCTTGTAATATACGGTATTTTCATTTTGCCATTACAGTTTGTTTTCTTTTAATCATTTGGCTTTTATGCACATTTTCCGCTATTTTCTGCGCTTCGACAAGCACAAAAGCAGCGATCTCGACTGATTTTTTATTTTATTTTATTATTTTTTTTTTTATAACAAACTTGTTTGCTTTTGGCGTTTTTACTGCTTGCAGCTTTTTTTTTTTTTTGTTTAGCCAAAACCTCGGGACAATATTAAACAAATAAAATGATTTTAAAAAAAAATGGGAAAATAAAACTTTCACTGTAAGGATATTTTGTAAATACTGTTTACAAGACTTATGTGTTTATTAGAACCACGTTATTTTTGGTAAACTCTTGTACATATCTTGGAATTTTACTGTTTGTGTGAAATGACAAAAAAAAAAAAACCAACAACAAACAATACTGATGTATTTGTACCTATTTTATAAAGCAATAAATAAGCTGTTTACTAAACTGACAAGAGCTGGCTTTTATTCATTCATTCAGCATTAAAATGTCTACAGCGGGGAAGGGCAATGTAATAGGTGGAGGGGGCCACAATATTTCATCAGTTGTACCGGGGGAGGGGGCATATAGGACCACGCACTTCCTACCCAGATGGATGAGAAAAATACCATTTTAAATGTGTGTGGGTGCAAAATATGTGCTCTTGCTATATTTCATTTTTAATACATTTTTAATGCATGTCTAAAAGATTCACTATCCTAACCCAACAAATGGTCTGAAGCAAACACAATAACCACATACTATATATTTTTTCCAGTGCAAAGGGCTCTCTTTTTTTTCTCATTGCATAATCTTTTTTTTTCACTTCATAAAAAAACAAAACAAAACTTTTTTTTTGTCGTTACACCTTTTTTTTTAATTGTAATACATTTCTGTAAAATAAAGTGACCTGAAAAACTTTTCACTTTAATTTTTTTTTTAAACAACACTTTCCTAGAAAGAAGACTTCTATGAGTAAATCACGTTATGTTTTTGAAAGCAATAGTGTTCCTGTTCCTAAATTCTAAAAAGTGGTCTGCATATTTATACACTCTTACAACTGTTGTGTCAAAAATGACCCAATTTTTGTCAAACAAATTGGACCAACCTGCTGCTTGGGTCAATTTGACTCAACTTTCTAGGTTGTTTTGTACAATAGTTTTTTTTGTTTTTTTTTTTGTAGAAAATAACCCCCCAAAATTGCCCAAAGTTAGTCGCTCCATTTTTTTTTTTTTTTACCAAAATTGTTTAGTTTGACCCAGCAGTTTTAAGTGTATATATATTTCTCAAATTTTGGGATGTATATTGTGACTGTCCAACAAGAATCATGTCTCGAAAGGTTTTAGTTTAATTTAAAAACATCTCGTTGGAAGCAGCAACAAACTGAAAAAAAGAGGTAACATATGTATACTTTAAACTGTGTACATTTGAAAAACAAAATCCATTTTATTGTTGTAGCCTAGCAAAGAAAACATATATTTTTATCGAGAAAAAAAAAAAAATTCTTTGCATTGCAGGTAAAATGTAAAAAATGGTAACAGCCACCATAAATTTGTATTGAAACATTTTTTTGGTTAAAATGATTCAAAATACGGAAAGAGCAAAGGAAGAAGACAGACGTGGCAATACAGTACATCCTTTTATTATCGCAAATATGCCAGAAAAGTCAAATGAAGACACTGCAAAATGAACACATGCCCTTTAATACCACAGTCTAATTGTTAATAAACACGTTAAATAATATACATTATCATTATTATTATTATTATTATTACACCCTTTAAAACGCTTCAGTCTGTATGTACACAATGCGATGCTTGGGTTTAATTTCATTGTTTTTTTTTTTTTAATGGTAAAAACACGAGTCCGAATAATTGGGTCTGCCAAGCACTGGCCCATGACTTCATATGGTTCCAAGTATTCCAAGGGGGTGCGTTTATTGCTGCCAAACCAAATAAATAACACCCCGCGGTGAGGGGGGAAAAAAAAGCGTCTTTAGCGGGTTAAAATTCAACCCTGGAAAAAGTCATTCCCAGAGGAATCTTCTTGGAGTCTTCATTTCCACTGGCGCAAGAGCCCAACAACGATGAGCTCCAAAGTCCCGGTGAAAAGTGTGGTTCGACCGTAAGAGCGCCCCCCCTGGAGAAGAGCCGGTACTGCTTTATTGGGAGTGCGGGTGACAACCGTTTTTTCCCGATCCGGGGGAGGGACAGTTTATAAAAAAAAAAAGAAAAAAAAAAGCAGCAGCCACAAACATCCAATCTTTCCCATCAGTGTGTGTGAAAAGCAACAAAGAGTATGTGGAACATGACGCACAGGCCCCGCACTTTGATGGAGAGAAAACATGGCCCGCCTACGACCACTTCTTTGTGGGAAGCGCAACCGCCCTGGAAAGAAAAAAAAAAAAAAAAAAAAAAAAAGGCGCTCCTCCACTAATCCGACAAGATGGAAAGTTGGTGGCTCTTTTGTGGACTGTCAGTCACTTAAGCAGTGAGGGACCCCCCAGGGGGACAAAGGAGCATTGGAGCAGCACTGCACGCACCCATTTAGAATTTATTTTCTTATTTCTTTTTAAACACACTGTTAAAAAAACTAAACAAAAAAAAAAAAAACATCTTTGTACAATCAATAAAATATGCACCCTGTCAGCTTTGGTACCTACACTGTAGTTTAACATATACTTGAAAAAGGCCATGTCCACACTTACACTGGTATCTTTATTTTTTTAATGCAATTCATTTCGTATTAATTAACATATTTTAAGTTGATTTATAATATAGTTTTTCACAACACATGATTCCCCTTTTTCTCCAGGTTTTTTTTTTGGGGGGGGGGGTTCTTTCAGCCTTCTGATTGGCTGAAACCTGTTGCTGAAAAAAAAAAATGTTTTTCATTTTATGACAACATTTTGCATATTTTTGTTTGGTGAAAAAAAACAACCATTCACCACCTGTGGTGTATTTCCCTTTTAACTTGATTGATTTGATCAGAAAAAAAATGTGGAAATACTTCTTTTTTTATTGATTAGCAACGGCTTGTATTTTGGAGTGGGAAAAATGAAAATAGTTGCGGTATAATACATCAACAACAGAAATCAATACAATGCCTGTGTATATGTGGACATGGCAGGATGACAACATGGGAGAAGTTTTATAAGTGCAAAAAAAATAAAGTTTCCAAACATTTAGAGTACACCTCCTGCTTGACGAGACATACTGGTAAACCATGGGCGCCTGTTTTTTATTTTAAATTTTTTTTTTTTTTTTAAACATTCATTAAAACTGCGACTCCAAGTCCTCTGGCGATATGTTTAGCGAGAACATAAACTGACATTTTGTTTGGGGGGGGGGAACAAAACAAAGCAATGAAAAAGCGACCCTATCCGGAATGCATTGGCAGTTGCTTCCTGCCAAAAAATGCTCCCTCCCAACAAGCCCGGCGGGAGAACCAACACAATTCTGTCCGTCCTTCATTTTGGGGATAGGGGAAGAAGACACTTAACACTGAAACGTGTGCCGGGATGGTGTCCTCTCCTCTTATGAGTAAAAAAAACACAAAACAAAAAAAAAAAAAACACACTTCCCAAGTGATGTGTGGCGGCGCTCCCGGTGGTCCGAAAGTTTCAAGTCAGCTGCTCGCGTGTTTTGTTTGCTCTTTGGCCCGGAATTCCAAACCTTTTTTTTTTTTTTTTTTAAATTTTGTTTGCGTCTACATTCCCCTCAGAGGGTTGGACGAGCCTCTGCTAGTACGTATTAGGGCGAGGGTGTTTTTGATCGGGGGTCTGCTGTGGGGGAAGGGGTGGGGTTGTTTTGCTCTGGCCGGGCGGACCCGTCCCCGGCGCTCTAGTCCAGAGGTTCCTGCTTTATCCTGATGGGCGTGTTGATGGAGAGACTCCGCCGGTCCTCGCGGCACAAGACGTACTCGCTGAACTGCGACGAGTCCACGCCGCCGCCGCAGGACGCCGCCACGCTGAAGCCCTTCTGGAAGAGACGCTCCAGGACCTGAACGCACACGCGCACCGGACCAGACGTTAATAAACAGCCATTAGCGCCGATCGGCACACGTGCGCAAAATGGATGGAAGAGACGCAAAGATTTTTGCATCTCAGAAATTGCGGCCAGATGCGTCCCGGCTGGTCCACTGGTGTTGTCAATTGCTAAAGACCAGACAGAGACGCGGCTAAAAAAAAAAAAGTGTAACGTCAACGTGGTGCAGTTATGACATTGTGTTGCCTTAAAAACATGTTAAAAAAAATAAATAAATAAAAAAGTCATTTTGCTTAAATTTGTGAGGTTTCACAAAAGTATGGCTGGTCCACCGTTAAAACACTTACAAGTCTGTATAACATCAGTATGACTCCGAAGCGCTTATTCCAATGTATAATTATTATATACTGTTGCTTTAAAAAAATAGAAATTAAAAAAAAAGTAGATAAGTATTAAGGAAAACGTGGTCCATTAGTTTCCTGGCTCCCAACCGTACAGGATCTCTCGACTGCGTGCCGTCTGTCAGCGTTTCATGTAGGCTCAAACTAGCATCCTTATTCCCGACACGGAATGCCCCCCCCCCCCCCCCCCACCAACCCCGGCCTCCTCATTACTGAAATTAGGAGCGCCAGTAATCACCTCGCCACGCTCGCCCGCCGAACGCACCTCGCCTCGCACTCTGCGCAACCCTTTGAGCTCGTGGCCTCGCTGCGCCCGGCCAATCGGGCGCCGGCCGGTGTCATGAATAGTGCAGCAGCCCCTAACCCCCCCCCCCCCTCCCCCCCCCGGTCTCAGACCGTGACCGCGCGTGAGCGGGGAGTGAGGCGGGCGCCTTGATGACACGCGGCTCACGTTCTGGACTGATGATGGATGGGTTGTCGGCCATCTTGGGAAAAACACCTGACAGACTTTCTGAAATGTATTTATCAGGCGTCCCATTTTGGGACCTTGGGTTGTCAGAGCAACAAAAGAGACAGCGACCCCTCATTGCAAGTGAGTGTGGCCTTAAGTCGGAGTCAGCAGCCATTACATTGTGCTTCACTTTTTTTTGCAACTCTGTTTTTCAGCAATCGCGTTTTAGTTTTTTTTTTTCCGTAATATTTGCATGTGACAGGGACAGAGCCCGTGAATAGCAAAAATCCGCGTATATACGGGGGTCATTCAATAAATAAGGTATAAGGACTTCTTTTCCTGTTTTACTTCTTTTTCACATGGATTTAATTTCTTTTGCAGATGAAAAAAAAACAAACAAAAAAAAAACAAAAACGTTTTGGCGATGAACAAAGATGGCCGACCAAGAAGATTGAACAGCGGTCAGGTTCATCAAGTTTCTGGTTGCTCAAGGGTGCAAACCAGTTGAAATTCATAGGAGAATGTCACCTGTGAATGGTGCCGCATGTTTCACACGAAAAAATATCTACAAGTGGGCTGAATTGTTTAAAGGAGGTTTGAAAGTGACGATGAAGTCAAAAGTGTTGTGAGCAACTGGCTAAGAGATCAGTCCAAAGATTTTTTCTTTACGCTGAGGGAATACGGCAGCTTGTGCACAGATGGGAAAAGTGTGCGACAGTGCTGGGGAAACAAAAAAAAAAAAAAGTAAGCTTCCATCTGTATTCGAAGTCTTCATCCTTATTTATTGAATGAGTCTCGTACAATTGACGGCCATTGAAAGATAATTGATACGCGCATATCCAGCGGTGGGCATTGTTGTCAGACTGACGGACGATCGTTTTGCTGACAATTGACGAATGACGGGATACCTTTTAAAATGACGGACTAACGGAAGTGTAATCGTCAGTCGGGCGGTCGTTTTTTTCCGACGTTTTTTTTTTTTTTTTTTTTTGGGCGGGGGGCACCGACTGACGGACCACCGCACCTCTGACGGACTGACGATTACAATTCAGTTTTGTCACGAAAAATGACGGACGGCGAATGACGGACCGGCAAAATGTTGTCAAATGGCCACCTCTGCGCATATCCGGAATTTTCTAGTTAATGGCACACTATCTGCACACTCATGTGCCACGACAAAAGTTGTTGACAATCTGTACACTAGCACGCAGTATTTCAAGCACGGGAGTGTTTCCTAATGGCGCCCCGCCCCCGGCATTGGCGACACATTTTGTGAAACAGACGGGACGGCAGACAACTGATGGTGAGGACGGCTAATTAAGAGACCTGCCCAAGCATCACCCCTCCCTTTTTTTTTTTGAATTCATTTTTGAAATCCATGACAGGCAAACGATTATGGAAATGATATTACATTGGCTTCTTTAATGGTTGCATCACATTGCATTCCTTCTCCCTCTGCGCGTCGCCCTTTTCGCACACGCGGGACTCTCGCCCGTCTTTGGGCCCGATCAATAAAGATAGCGCGGGAAGAAGAGTTTGACGGCAAATCCGCGGCGAGACTTTAGGATGTTGTTCTATTTCTCAACACTTGAGGATATTCAAGCTTTTTCAAACGCGGGCGCGTCCGTGCCACGGGAGGATTAACGAGACGACGTTTGAACATCCATCACCGATCGGCTCCAAGAGCTCTCGTACTGTATGTTATCCTCTTCCAACTGATCGCATTTCGTCCTGCGTTTCCGGGCTTGCAGGTCGGCGCAAGGATACGGGATGGAATTTGAATTACGTTGTGATTTTTGTTTTTAAAATGCGGTTTGATTGAGTTTTTGGAGCAGGTTTGTTAGTTTTTGTGAGGGCTGTCAAAGTTCAAGCGTTAACTATGGAGATTAATTTCAATTTGATAACGCGCTAAAAATATTTAACTCAGTTAATTAACTCCGTTTTATTGACTTCCTGTTGCAGCTGCGCAGCCCAACTTGGAGGAGAGTCGCAAAGACGGACTTTTACGTAGTTTTACTTTCAGAAGTTAATTAATTCTAACATTTTACTCAAGTAAATATCAGTTCCGAGCTTCGTAAAAAATGTAGTTAAAAAATGTGATTAATCGATTAAAATGTTGCGATTAATTAGTTAAAAAAATGTTCATCACTTGACAGCACTAGTTTTTTTTTTCAGAAATGCTTCCTTTGAGTTTATTATTATTAGCTTCAGCATTAGTTGTAATTTTTTGGAATATATGGCATATTTGTCAAAAAAAAAAAAAAAAAAAAAAAGTTCACAAGCTATTTTGCTATAAAGTAACCTGACCTGCCTTCTGTATGGACGCAGAGCAATACCAAGCAAGATCAATTCATTTAAAATGACGCCTGAAAGCTCATGTATGATATGAATTGACAAAGATGAAAACAAAGCTCATATAACTACAATTATAGTTGTAGTTAGTTTTATAAACAGAAGATATAGTTTCAGTTAGCTTTTGTTTTGTTCAAGCATTTCTGTTTTCTTTCATTCACGAAAATGTTTTTTGCAATTCTAGTTTTCGTTATTTTGTCAGTCTTTGTTCACTATAATAACTTAGCACCAAGCATAAAAGTTTGTCAAATTTTAAAAAGTAGGAAATGTTCCCAAACGTCTCGCCAGCTTTTCGTCCTCAGTGATCCCTAAACGTGAAACATCATCAAGCTCCCCTTCCCATCCGCCCGCCCCGAAGCCGCCTCGCCGAGCTGTCACTCAACCAAAGGGTCGCCGTGGGAACGAGGAGTGCGCGCGCGCAGCAAGCCTTGCCCCTCCAACCTCTCAGCATCGTATATGAATATTTCCAACGTAGCAATCAAAGACTGGAAAGCAGAGTGTGATGTAATATTGATGGCCACCAGAGTACACACACACACACACACACACACACACACGCCTGGGCTGAGAGTTGATTGACACATTGCTCCATGGGAATTAATACTCTTTAACGTGTGACGAATGAATCACTTGAAGTGTTAATACAGTCTCATATGACGCATGTTTGTGAGTGGCTGTAGACTTCGAGTCATTTAGGTCGGCTGACCGAGACGGCGATGCACCTCCAACCCAAGCGCCACCCCGCCGCCGGACAAAAATACTTTCGCAAGGTTTGACAGGAGCTTGTCCACGCAAGGCGAAAATAGACGAAAGGAGGAGAAGCTGCATCCTTCAATGCCTTCACCACACGCCTGCCGCCATGTCAACAAGCAAAACTTGTCGAACTGAAATGGCAACAGCAGGGTTGCGGAGGTTCCTTTTAGTTGAACAACCAAAATGCGAAAGCGCTGTCCGGAAGTACTTTTGGTACGAGGAGGAGTCAGGCAAGCCCACAAACTGCGAGTAGCCGGTCTGCAAGCGTTGCTACACGGCAGCAGCCACCAAGTCAAGTAGCATGATAAATGCGGCCAAACGAACGATAAGTCAGACACCCAAAACGATACGAAGAAATGAAACAGGTGGGTAAATATTGAGTGTGGTCGGTTTGCACCAACAAATAAGCGCTAAAGCTAATGGTTAGCTCCGCGTAGCTGTCTCCATTTTACACGCAATATGTTGTAGCGTTATTATCGGAAAGTTGAAAGTTGCATCACATCTGATTTGATAAAGCAGTACATCAACAAATAAATGTCGTTTCGCAATCAAGGTTACAGGTTTTGCGCAAGATTTTTTTTCCAAACAATGAATAAAAAGATGAATACGTTTTAAGTTCCTGGTGCAATTGCTTTGTTTGATTATGACGTCATGATTTGTTCCCAAATTGTTTATTTTTCTTGTAGGAGACGCTGAAAAAGACCAATCATCCACACAGCCAAAAATAAATCATCCCAGCCTACAGTATCATGTTTGTTGCAGTTCATTATTTTTTAAATGTATCTTTAATATGTGCTTTTTTTCACAAGTCGGATACGACCAGCACAATGTATTAAAACCATACGTTGTGTTCTCAGTGCTCTAATTGGGCTTGTTGGAAGTTTACATATCACTTTTTGCACTTTCACTTGTCACCTTAAACAGGAAGTCAACCCAAACATATTTTTTTCAAGAATGTCTTTTCTGCAAGCCCACTAGTTGAAACAAGTCAATATGATTAATATGAAACATGAGTTACGCAGCAAAATTCACCCGTTTTTAGCCATCTCTGGGGGCGGCCATTTTGTCACTTCTGTCCACTGAAGATGACATCACAACTACTCAGGGCTCAGGGAATGACCAATCACGGCTCAGCTTCAGAAACCAGGTCAGCCGTGATTGGACGTTACCTGAGCCCTGAGCAGTTGCGATGTCATTCTTCAGTCGACAGAAGTGACAAAATGGCCGCCCCCGAGACGGCTAAACACGGCTGGATTTTGCTGCTTAACTCATTTGCACAAACGCAGTATTTATCAGAATGCCGCGTTTCAACTAGTGGACTTGCATAGAACATATTCTTGAAAAAAATACTTTTGGGTTGATTTTTTTCTTAAGACCCGATTATAAAATGACACGTGCGGCTTGCATCACAGCCGCATGTTTGATGTTTGACGGATGGTTTATCTATCTTACAGTGTGGCAACATGTATCGTCTCAAGGAGCACGACTTGCTATTTGTGCGGGCGCGCGTGTGTGTGTGTGCGTGTGCGGATTTGTGCGAGCGCTCTTTCAGATTGATGGACTTGTAGCGTGCGTAGTGTGACATGTCAAAGGGTGTTGCGGCGGGTTGCGTTGGCCGCGGCGGCGGCGGGGGAGAGGACAAGGGCCCCTTCGCCGCCACTGTCACATTGATGAAGGACGGATTGGCTGTGCCCTGATGTGAGCGCTTCATCACTGTGATGTATGGGCCAGTTTGTGCGCGTGTGTGCGCGCGCGTGTGTGTGTTTGTAAGTCTGGCTGAATGTTTTTCCTCCGTTAAGCGCCTTTGCTGTTCTGTTTTTTTTACTCCCACACTGGAAAGTCATCAGAGTGCAGGTGGTTTGAATTATTCTCTAGAAATTCCGCTCATGACTTCACGGGCAATCATCACAAGGCAAGGCTCTTTACCTCAACAAGGAGACTACACGCGTTGACGACAACACTTTTTTTGTTATCGTGTTCTTTTATGAGAATAGTCACTCGCCGAAAAAAATGCCGCTTAGATAGAATGTCATGGTATCAGGAGAACAATATGTTTTACAACGATAGGGTCCATAATATTAGGGGGAAAATTACAACTTTTTAAGAATGTCATAAAAGAAAAAAAATAATGTCAATATTGGGAGAAGCAGCTTGTCTTTTTGATGAAAATAAAGTAAAAAAGTGTCATTTTTACAAAACTAAAGTAATATGAGAAAAAAAAAAGTGTCAATGAGACTCCAGGTGGAACGAAAGCATGATTTTTTTTTTTTAGGGATTCAATATGAGGAGGATAAAAAATGTTCAAGAGAATAGAGTCAATATTGGGAGAAAATAATGTCACACTATTAAGGGGAAGATGTCACTTTGGGAGAATAGCCTCATAACAGAGCATCTTACAACAATAAAGTGTAATTTTATGAGAATTAAGCATAATGAAGTAAGGAAAAACATTTTACCAGTATAAAGTCATAATATTCTGATAAGAAACAAATCTCATAAACATAACACTTCAATTTTTCCTCACAAGATTAGGACTTAATTGTTGTAAAACCAATTTTATTTTCCTCATAAAATGTTGACTCTATTATCCTAAAATTACCGAACATTTTCGAAATATTACGATGTCATTTTTTCCCCCTGTCCATAACACTTTATTTCTTTGTAAGATGATGACTTTATTCTATTAAATACAATTGTTTTAGACCTTGTCATAGTATACTGATTTATAAATTTTGATTTATTCTTTTCATCATGAATTTTGTGGTTAAAATTCTACAAAAATAAATGCAGAATATTCAGAGAAAAAAAATGACAAGATTATACTTTTAAAAGTATAAAGTAATCATCTCATAAGGGGGAAGAAAAGCATAATTTTACAAGCATAACATCATGACAGGAAAACTAGTGCGATTTTATGAGATTACAAACAAAAAAAGGAATTTTGTAATATTATGGCAGGGAAAAAAAAAAAGAATTGTTCCGTGGATGATATCATAATAAACATAACAAAAAGTATGAAAATTTGTGTTTGGTAGATTCTTTTTTGTTGTAACAATGCGTCCTGGCACCAAATCCACTGTTGGAAAACCTTGTTTGTCCTGCTTTTAAATGATTGAAAGGAACACGCGAGTTAGCCAGATGTTCCGAGCTCCCGAATTGTCATCTTTGCCGTCAAGACACCCGAAACACTTTGTTCCAGACGGCAACGTCCCCCCCCGCCCCCCCCCCCCCCCCCCCCCACCACCACAGTAAGCTATCCTCTGTGGGCAGGGTGTGGTTTCGTGCCTTCCCCTGGGTGGGGGTCCCGCACTGTAATCAGATGACAAGCATATTGTCTGGCGGCTAAGACCGGGATTACTTTGCTAACCTTCTCGTAGCCCGTGGGAACGGTTTGGAAAGATCTCCCCTTACACCGAAACGCAATGTGTGTCTGTGGCTCCTCCGGGCCAAAGTCATGACTTAGGCCGACTGCGCGCATATTTGCCGACAGAAGAAAACGGAACCTGAACGCCTCACCGGAAGGCAGAGGAACTGCGTGCGTTCAATTCAAATGTTATAAATTAATTCAATATAATGATGGAATTCGTCAAAACTGTCTTCATAAAATAATTCAAGGTAGCAACGGATGAGACGTTACGTCATTGCCTGGGCCGTATCGAAGTTATGCAGCTAGTCGGCGGTCAGTTTATGTTCTGGGGTTAGCGGGTTTAAGCACGCAAAAGTAGCGCTTATCCTTCTTTGTTCGCTTGTTCTTGAGACATCAAATACGCAGCCCAAGGAGGAGCGCGTATGTCTGCACGAGTTAGCTGTCGTGACGTCTCGGAAAGAAAGGTCCCGCGAGCTATTATCGAAAACATATCGACATCGCGATAATGGCCCGTGCAATAAGCATATCGCAAAGACATGCAATCATTTCCTTCCGGAATTGTATCCTTTTATCTGAATATTTGACCAGTTAGACGCAAACTTAAATGCCATCCAATAATTGGACGTTATCTAGGGGGAATTACAATTAATTAGCTAAGAACACATTGAGCTTGCTTATTTTGCCGCATGAAAAATTATTTTTATTTCTTTCATTAGATAATGAAAGTCATTTTGTTAGGTACGTGTTAAATATATAAGAATAATATCTCGATAGTCAACATCCATATCGCATATTCTTTCCAAATATCGTGCAACCCTAATACATATAGAGAGGGATATTAAAATAAAACTTACAACATTTGGAGATACATTTTTGAAAATGAGGACAATAGCTAAAATTGTCAATGAACTTCCAAACTAAACTAAATAGAAAACCCGAATCTATTTGATCTAATCTCATTGTTGCAGGTATTGAGAGCCCTACTAAATTAAAAAAAAAAAAAGAATAATTGGATTAAAAAAATTTTTTTTATGAAAAATCAAAATATAAACCGTCTGTTTTTTTTTTTTAACTCACAAAATTTGGAGTTACTTGCTTCCTGTTGTACAGCCACACTATTTCGATTGTAGGAGGACATTCAACGGCAATAAAGTGAAAGAAAAAATAACGCAAATGAGCAGACCCAGAGCTGACGCAGGTAATGAGAGCCGTCAATGTAATGCAACTTCTTTGATCAAACGGGCCTCGCAGCCTTCGTGGCTTTCAGCGGGAATTTTATCCCGGCTGGCCTCTTCAACAAAGCACAAATTGCGATGCGCCGCCGTCCCGTAATCACGCTGGCTGGTAAACAGAGTGGGGAAATGTTGTGTTAGTTGATGCCGCCAATTAATTATATTGCAAGTCATTTAAAAATCTATAAAAGAAGTATAAACCGGTTGAGGCTGTTTGAGAAATTGTAAGTATGGTATTAAAAAATGCAATACGTGTATTTCAATGGCCTTGGGCGTTGTTATATTGGAGCCTTTTTTTTTTTTTTTTTTTTATTTTGAAAAAGGAGCTCTGTCTTAAAAAGGAGTAAAGTGTAAATTATGCATATCATTCCTCCCCTGCACCAACCAACCAAGCAACCTCCCCCTTCCTCCTCCAGCCCTTTGCCGCGTTCTTTTTTTTTTTTTTTCCGCTGTTTTTTCGCAGGAAACATGGCCGCAGTCCACGCGTGCTTTGTCCCGCTCGTTCCGTTCTCCTTCCCTGGAGGTGGTGGAGCGAGGGAGGTGGGGAGGGAGGTGGAGGTGTCAGAGTGTTGCCTGGGAGAGGCTCTCTTTGGGTGCCGCGGGCGGCGAAAGGAGCCTTGTGTGTGCGTGTGTACGTGTGAGCAATGGAGTGTGTTGCATGGAGCCCGTGGTGTGAGGCTGATATTTTGCTCTGCGGGCAACACCACTGGAAAACGAACCCCCCCCACACCCCCCACCCGCCCCCCAAAATGTGCTGTCGTGAGTACATGGAAATGGATTTCTTGAACGGGACTGTGTTGTATTCTTTGGGTTTTGTTTGCAAACATTTTTGGACTGGTCCGACTTAGAAGGAAGAATGGTAGCAGGGAGATCAGCGAAATAGCGAGGCAATAGGTGAAGTTATGGTCACAAATGAAAACACGGTGATGGACTGAAGACGCAACAACCCAACTGCCAAGTAGCGACGGAACACTGTATAGAGTTCTGAAGTAGGGTAATTCTATATTTCACTTGATTGCAGGGGTGATCTGGAATTTAACCCTCACGATGGCTGTATCGCAAATGGCAACATCCGGAAGCATAGTTGATGATGTTCTTGGCGATGTGTCTGCTGCATGTGTCACATGAACAGATCCGCTAACACTAGCTGAGCAGTTGGCTTGGTGGTGAAGTGCTGCCTTCACGAGTGAAAATACAATGAATGCTCATTCTGTCTTATTTGCACCTTATTTTAGTATGGCCGTTGCATAACAGCAGTTTTATCGGAACAAGGAGCGGAACACTGTGGTCAAATGATCACCCACTGTCTATAAATATTGACCAATGACAGCACTGAGACTGACATCTATTGATTAACATGTAATCAATAGGTGGGCTTTAAGTACAACGATCATCCTTAAACGTGAGAATAATCCAGCCATTCAGTCAGAAGTGAAAGATCAGGTGAAGATTTCAACTGGTACGGTGATTGGAAAGAATAATACTGTACGGGAGAGGTGTAGACGTGGGTGTATTAATACGTTTCGGTATGGCATGTTCGGTTCGGTCCACTTGCGTTCGGTTCGGTCCGCTTATTAGCGCACGGGCGCTATTGACTGTTGCACGCGGGAGAGGAGGGCGGCGGCATTAAAAAGGAGCCAGGACGCCAGAAGCCGTGATAAATCATAAATGCATGGATAAATGGCGTTATAATGCCATATGCAAACAAGCCAGAGCTCGAAGGTTCCCCGTACACTGCGGTCTCCTGTTTGGGAACATTCTAGTTTTCCTGTTAAAATCGCCGATGGGGAAAGATACGTGTATAAGTCCCAAAGTTGTGTGCCGACATTGCTACATGAGATTGGTGGCTATGCCGTAGCGAGCACGTCTAGCATAATAACGAATATCCGACTTTGAATGTTCCTTAGACGACGAAGCAAACAGTATTTTTAGCCAAAAACAAAGTACAACGGCTCTGTTCTTCGTTCTCCGCCGCTTCTCTCGCTAGCCGTACGATGCATTCATGAACCTCGGAAACATCGCAACTCAGCAACACACAAATCCGACCGCAACACAGATAACCCAATTCCTTACAATATGCTGTTGAACATTCAAAGATTTCAATGCCTAAAAAGTGTAAATAATTTCATAAAGACTTTCAAGTTACTGTATTTCATTATAAAAAGAGTTTTAATACAGTTAGCGATAATTGTAACTGTTATTGTATGTATTTTTTTTTCATCACAAAAAGTGTATATGTACTGTAATGACAACTTGGCTTTAACTTGAATACTTGCGAGGTTGATGCCGCTGAGTTTTAAAGATTTCAGTGTCTTAATAATTTACAAAATTAAGAGATCTTTATTGTTAGTGTATTTTTTATTCTGGTGTAATTTCTTAGAATGTCACCCGAATGGTTCGCTTTTATTTATTTTTTCCTAAAAAAAAAAAATTGTACCATTTATTTGTCATCTTATATATATACACACACACAAACATATACGTGTGCGTGTGCATGTGTGTGAGTGTGTGTGTGTGACTGAGGGAAACTTGTGTCACCTGCACAGAGTTGAGCCTGCAGTAGCCATTGAGGGGGAAGCGGATGACGTGGGTGGGGTCCTGGTTCCACCCGGCGTTGACCGAGTTGCACATAACGTCTCCCGTCTCAGGGAAGATCTCCTCGATGAGGACTTTCTCGCCGCTCAGGGCGATTCGCTCGCCCAGGTCGGGCGCGACGCGCACCACTAGGCAGTCGCAGGGCTGCGCCATGCGCCGCTGCTCGCGCTCCTGCTTCCAGCGCTCCAACTCCTTGATCATGGGCGTCAGCTGGTAGTAGCGCGCCTCCTCGTAAAGCAGCTGGAAGTCCTGCAGAGGCGGGGCGACAAGACGTCAGGTCACTTTATTAGCTACACTTGCGCAACCCGATGAGACCTGCACGCAACGCTCAGTTTGGACCGACACTGTCAAAGAGGAATAATATGGTAACCGCATATTAGTGCAGTTGTAGTTTGCCAACACTATTGTCACTGTCCAATAAAAACATGTACAGTATCTCCAAACTGCATCTAAAGCATGAAAGAAAAACAGATTTTGCCCCAAAAACAAAAATAAAAACCAGGTACCTCAAAAAACGAAAACTTACTTGTTCCCTTTTACCGAAAAATTTAAATCTGTCTGTATAGGACGACCTTCTATCATCATCATCCATTATCGAACGTCCGTGTTTTGTTTCCCTTTTACCTGAAACATGCAGTAAAAAAAAAAATGTTGCGAATATTGCTGTTTTCGGGCTGCGTTTTTCTGTACGAGGCAACCAAACATGTCTTGCCACTATCAAATTAAAAACAGGCATCCCCAGAACATATGTTTATTTTCTTACTTTGCATCTAAAACAAAGAAAACTAGATTTACAAATACAGCTGCACGACTAAAAAGTTTATATGAGGCAACCATGTAAAACACTTTTGGTACAGTAAACATATTTTAGCAAAAACTGCTCACTATTTTTATTTGTCTGAGGCTAGCATGTATATCCATCATGTGATACAAAATACCGAATAAAAAGAATTTGCAAATATTGGGCACTACGGCTATGTTTATCTGTTTGGGGAAACCTCTCTATTATCGTTGTCCCACAAAAACAAAACAAACATGTGGTTTTTTTGTTTCCATTTGACCCGAAACATCAAGAAAAGTAAAACAATAATATACAAGCCAAAATGTCCAAACAAAGAAGCAATAAGCAGGTGGCAGCTCTCATGCCTAGCATCACCGTGTTAGCCTTTTAGCCTTTAGCATGTTTCAAACTCCATCAAGGCCATCACGGTGCATCACGCATGCAGACAAGTTCTGCAGCAGATTGCCTTCCTCTACTCCCCCGGCGGGTAGCGCTCGCTGGGGGCGCTTTGCCCCGGCGCATTTGCCTCTAATTTCCCACAAGAGCAGATGGCGCCATCATTCAGCGAGAAGAGAAGGGATGCGTACATTTTTTTTTTTTTTTTGCGTCCAAAGCAGATGGAAGGTGTGGAGGAGGCGATGTGTGCGCATGCGAACGTGAGGGCAATCATCAGACGGGCGGGGGCGTTTTAAATGTATGCTCAATGTATGTTAATGAGGTTAAGATCCTATTACGAGCAGATTTTAATTAGGTTAAACCTAAATCCTGCTGCTGAACAATTAGCAATTAATACATATGTGCTCGGATTAGCATGGACTAAGACTGACAGCTTCATTCACTCTTTTTAAAGTCAACTATGAACCGACGTTCATGTTGCGTAGCTGCTAGCAAGCTAGTTTGTTCGACATTTCAACAATGTATATAGAATTTTCTTGTAATTTTACAACCCCCACCAAAAGCCAACATTTTCAACAACAAAATAATAATGTAATACACTTTTTCTACCCCAAAAAAGTTTTAAGAAGAAAGTCGTTTATTTCCCAAAGGTTCTGATGTTTTTTGGGGAAAAAAAATTAACTCTCATAAGATTGTGACCTGTTCCCCTGATATTTATCAGCATCTGCCTTTTATAAAAATCAGATGGCCGATAATTCAATTTTAATGTTAACTTCAAGGAACTATTAATTTTAATTTTCAGTTATTGTTATACCAACCTTGGGAACACTCTGCACCATTTGTTTTTGTTTGAAATCAAAACAAAGATAAGTGAAATTTTAACATTTGTGTCCTTTTGAAAGTTTGGACAACTCTATTTACTATTAGGGGCTATTGTTTAAGTTTTCGTTTAACTTTTTAAGACATGCTGATGAGCTCCCTGAACTTTGTTAGAAAGTTTCTGACAAAGATGTATAGACAAAAATGTATAAAAATAATTATAAGAAAAAAATAAAATAAAATCAACATTATGCAAATCAGATTTTTTTTTCCAAAAACATGCTCAACTCATTCAGTGCCAGCCATTTTCAGACCCTTCTTTACCCAACTTCTTTACATACCATACCTATCTACCTTTACACAAATATTTTCCTTTTTCCTGAAAATGAATATCGGTTCCAAATTTCGGTTATAGGCCTCCTTGTCTACTAATAATCTGTTTCAATATCGGCCCTGAAAAAAATATATCGGTCTATCTCTATTGTCAATGGCTCTAATCAGCCGCAGCCATTTCCGCTCTACATCTGATTGAAATGTACAACAATAACAATATTTTAGATAAATTAACAGATTTAAGTATAACGGACTCAGACTCTGTTCACAAAAATTGCACTTAAGCAAATAGTACCTTCCTCTCCCACCCGAGGCTGGTCGCACCTTAAAAAAAAAAAAACTCTTTTAGGCGTACCATTGAGAAATAGTATGAGAAATACGGTGCCTGGGTGCCCAAATTGGTCTCAGTCTACTGCGTTGACTCACAGTATACATATTTTTTTGTTCAGTGCGGCCCTTATAACTCCTTCATAGTGCCGTCATATAAGGCCAGTAAATGGCACAGATATTCCCAACCAACCACCCCACCCCCCAAAATGGTTTCAATACTGGTTGTCTTCTTGCAACTGACAACAACCCTCCACTAAGACATTTTCCCTTTAGGCAGCTCTCTGTTTCAAAGTGCCTCATCTGTCCGAGCTCCGAAGCCAGTGGATGGATGTGTTTTTAACGGGGGTTCTGTCTGCGAGGCACTTTAGTCAGCCCCATTCCAGCACAAAACAACAAGAGTCATCTGTAGCGCCAACGTGAGGATGAGGAGAAAAAGACGGCGCCCGGCAGCGGCTTCGTCCCGGCCGCCGCCAGCTCTACCAGACAACTTCATTCCCGAAATAAGCCGGGTCCGGACAGACAGCCCTGTTTGAGCTTCAGAATAATGGCCGACCTGACTGGCCGCCGGCAAGGCGACATCTCAGAGGGGGGAAGAAGAGGAAGATGATAAAAATAGTCTCTAGCAGGAGGACAGATAGAGTGGCCATGTGTTTCGGACAAATTATGAGACACACAAGTGGATTTGAACGTCATGAATCGTTGTTGTCATTTTGACGTGTGAAAGGACAGGCACCAAAAAAAAAAAAAAAAAACACTGTTTAATTTTGATGAGGGTCTGGATAAAGTTCTGCACGGGGACAGCAATTGACCTGTTTGTCATTCTCCACAAAGTAGCATAAAAACACAGACACACACAGGTAATAAAAGTATTTAGCATCAGAAATGTAAATCTATGCTGTATGTATGATGTTACAAAGGACATAAAAGTCATGCTTAAAGAACAGATGCTTTTTAAAAATTGCTTTGGAACATGCTTTCATTGGTTGCTAGCTAAGCTACAGCACACAGATAATGCGGTTGCGGAACAAGTCTAAATTGCATAGAGGCAATAATAATAATCATAATAGCAGCACAAGAGGCGGGCGCAAAGATAGTAAGTACGTTTACATGGAGTCAATAACCCAAATATTGGCAGTATTCGGGTTTTTAAAAGCCATGTAAATGCGCGCAATAACCCGAATATGCCTATTTGGGTTTTTAAAATTCCAAACATCATGCCTGGGTTACTCGTTTTCTAACCTAAAAATGTGCGCATGTATACGCCGATCGGGATACCCCGATTGCACGGGACACTCTGCGCATGCTCAACTACAAGGAATCTTGGTCTTTGTAGTACAGGAAGTACGACTTATGCTGCATCCTCACCATAGCCAGCCTAACTTGATACACTGATTTCTCAATAATGTATTTCGTTTCACAATGGCACGGCGTGTATACAGACACGCATATACATGTGTATAAGTGCGTAAATCTGCCGTGCAACTCCCCGGGAATACACAGGCAGAGGTAAACAATCATGTCGAAGCTCGGAGACGCTGCTCACTAGCAGACTTTTGGAGAGAGGAGGAAGCAGGTTGCTTTATTCCTGTGGTGAGTGACATGAATATAATTTGCTTTACTGACGGTATAAAGTAACAAGCCGAAATGTTTATTTGCACGAAGATGTGTGTGCATCGACGTTTTAAATAGGATTATTCAAATGCGGGACTGACCATGTCCGCTCATTCATGTAAACGGGTTATTCCGAATGTTTCCGAATTTTGACCTTAACCCGACTACATGTAAACGTAGTCACTGATCATCCGGCTGATTATCCTGTGGTGTATGCCGTGTCCTCTCAGATCTGATCAAAAAACTGTCGGGAGCCGAAAGGGAGTACAACAATGATTTCAGATGAGACACAGATTAAACTCTCGCGACGAGGGCCCGACCGATATGGATTTTTTTGGGGGAGGCGCAAGATGAGACCAACCAACTTGTTGACAGACAAACATACGCAGGGCTCCCACTAATGACAGCAACTACATTCAGCGTAATAATGAGTTAGATTTTAATTATTTCTTACTATACCCGTGCGTCAAAATATGTCTTTTCGTGGAACCGGTACATGACCAAAAAAGGTTGGGGACCGATTAATCGACTTCAACTCCACTTTCATTACTTTAAAAGCGACAATAGAAAAAATATTTAGTGGTTCAACCCCTTGCCTGCTGCTGATTTTTTTCCCCGTCACATGTGCGGTGACTCATGCTGTAAAAAAAAAATCACTTAAGATGTGAAGAATAAGTATACGTACCCGGCTGTAGACTTTCACACAGTAAAAGTACGAATAATGGTATTGTGCCTCGGAATTGACTAAGTACCATTGATTCATAGCGCAAACTTAACGGTTCATAAGCACACCTTCAGTGCGACTGAGCGTTGCTTACTCTTGTGTGATTAATTGTGCGTTGAATAACGAGGGTGGTTATTAATAGTGAATATTTTTTGTTCCAGCGATGTCGGCCGAAATCTTTCTTTTTGCTATTCTGCTCAGACTTTCACATTGATTTAACAAAACACACAAGGCTGCGGCTGCCAGCAGCAGAACAGACCCAGGCCTCGGGCGACGGCAAGCCTGATTGTGTTCAGATAAGGACATGCTCAATTCTGCCTCGCACTATTTGCATTTTTTTCCTCTTCTCCTCCTCCTCTTCCTCCACCCTTTGCTCGGGCTTCACGCAAATTGAAAGGTATGCAGATCAACACAGGCTTATGCGAGGGGATTGTAATGAGTCGAAACAATGAAGTCGGACACATTCTCCTCCAGCGCGCGTGCCTGATTGGACTGTCAAGATTTCACAGACGGCGAGGCAAAGCATGAATAAAGAAGGCGGAAAACGAATCGGTACTGAGTCGGATCGTCATTTGCCAAAATATGTGGGGCTTTCATGTCATGTTCTGTTCTTGGAGGCTTGGATCTGGTTCAGACTCTCTGTGGGGCCCCCCAAGAACTGGCCCACGGCACCGAGTGGCTTGGTCTCGCCACGTTCCCTTGGAGAGAATGATGAGCGAGGAGCCCGTGTGGAAAGGTCATTTAAGTTGAGGTGGATTACAGTGATGAGGAGAATAAACAGTATCGCGCAATAATCCTTCAACAGGAAGCAGCCTTGGATGAAATAAACATTGTCACAGAGCCTTGAATGGCAAAGTTGATTCATACATATTTTGGCTAACTGTTTAAAGTTGCCGTCAATTTAATTTAAATCAGATTTGTTTTACCGGTGGATTAAGCTTTATTTATTTTTTATTTTTTTTGGCTTTTTAAGTGCAGAACCTCATTAATAAACAAATGATTTTTGTTGACAGCCAGTCATGAAAAAAGTAGCTCTGAGAAGTGAGCGAAGAACTCGTAACAAAGACTAAAATCAATAATAAACTGTGCTATTATTCAAATCGAACCAGTGTTACATCTTAATGGCTCAGTGTAATCCAAAATGTCTTTGTAAGGCACCTGGCAGCTAATGTCATCCAGTTCGCCTCGTGATATAAGCACACTGAAAGGTAGCAAGGATTTTCTTTTCATGTTTTAGTAAAATGCCTTGTGTTTTTGTGTGGCAGACACAATGTAGAAAAAAATCAAACTTGCAACGTGGAAATGAAACTAGGGGAAAACAAATCTTTTGATTGATGACGAGTAGCGGAAAAAACTGACAAGCTAGCAGCTTGTTACAAGCACTGCAACAAATAGCAGACAATGGTTTATATCAATACTATACTGAGTTAGTGTTTAAAACTATCCGGTCTTACAACTTGCTCGCCAACTGCGATCAAAAATATGTTTGTAAGACAATGTCATCGAGCTAGCCTCACTATAAGTAGTGTCTCTTTTCATTTGACAGATTTCATAAAATTACTTTTCACATTTGTGGGTCAGATACAATAGAGAAACTTCACTTTCATCGGATATATTTCCAACAAGCTAATGAAACTAGCAAAACAGGTAGCGGGCTTCATGTATCTTAGCTGCTAATGTCAGTCATCTAGGCTAGCTACAGTATGTGGGCTGACCGCTAATCAGCACAAATTGTATATTATAGCAAAATGTCTTATAAAATGTCTCTTTTCTGTAGTAGTTTCAACAAAGCAAACTTAACTTTTAATGCATACATTTACAACAAGTTAACAAAACTGGCTTATGTTACGAGTAGCAAAAAAAAAAAAATTCAGATAAGCTAGTGGCTAATATGCTATACATGTAGAATCAAATGGCACTGTTAAAATCGGAAACCTATAGTAAAATGGACACGTACGATTGGGGTGGAAGACAATCGCTAAGTGCCCACTTCACATGTAGGTGCTCTCCCTGGTCAACTTTACACCCGCCCATGGAGGTCTACTTGTCGCTCCTTCTAAACTTATTTGGCAAGCTGTTGTTGTGCGCTTCTCGCGCGACAGTTTTTAAGGGAATGAGGGGAGCCGCTTCTATTGGCAGCGAATCAAGTCAGCCCCAAGTGATTTTGTCTTTATTCAAACACTACTACCAGTGTTTGTTTTTTGGGGGAGGGGGATAAAAAAATTAAAAAAAAACACATTTGGGCTATTCACTTTTTGTTTTTGTTTTTTGAATACAGATGGTGTTTTTTTCTGTTGTAAATAGCATGTTTATAGTCCAAATTTGTTTGTTGGCTATAATTTTTTTAATTAAATGGCAGATAAATCACCCCTTAAATGCGTTTTTAGGAATGGTTCGCCATCTAAAATCAATCACATAGTAGGCTAATATGTTGTATTGTCATGCTAGCTGCTAACCTTCTGGCAGTTCCATCCTACAGTATGTACATTTTTAGTAGAGAAAAATAAATATAAAAAAATCACATTGTCATTTAGGGGTGTGTAGTATAATATATTGAGGGGAAAATTTTATTCCATTTTGTAACATAAAATGTAGGATAAAAATGAAGGGCTGTGAAAACTTTCCGGATGCACTCCACATGTGGGGTATTTTTTGGATAGAAATGTCACACTTAAAGTTTTTGCATCGAATACAAAACAGCCTTTCATGTTCTGGGTGTGTCGACACGCACCTTAAAGTCTTCGGGAAGCAGCAACTTGCTGGTCCTGAGGAAGCTGAGGATGTAGCGGAATATCTCGCCGTCGCGATCTATGAAGTAGTGCTGCTTCAAGCTGTCCAGCACGATGGGCTCTGTGCCGTTGAACAGGCGGCTAATTCTGCAAATTGACACGAAGGGCGCACACACAAAAAACACACACTTAATGAAATGAGCCTAACTCCAGTCAAATGCATGAAACAATTACCCTCCATTTATTTTTCAATTTTATTAGCTGCTAGCCCGAAATGCTTTTTTTCGCCTGGCCGTTTGAAAGAAGGAGCTGAAGGCAGCGTTCGTCCGCCGCAGACTCGTTTGAAGTGTCCCACTGTGGACAGATTGCACACTCGCCGCATGTACTTACAAAAATTAATGGCGTGAATGCAGTATTTCGTCACGTTTATTCCACCTGTTACACAGCTGCAAAAGGAAACAGAAGCGGGAAATGGACAAGAGCCGCATACTGATGTACAATGTATTCTGTATAGTACACGTCCTATTTTTTTGGGTACATTTAATACCACCTTGAAATCTATAAAACTCATCACATGCTATTCAATTCAAGACACACTGTTTTGTTGATTTTATGGTTTACAGTGGCAGCAGAGTGCCAATGGTTATCTCCAAAGATTCGGCATTTAAATCTTGCCGGGGTTTTCTCCAGCTTCCTTCCATACCCTAAAAACACGTTAGTTTCAGTGAACACTCAAAACTTATACTTGTATCACTGTTAAGAATGTCCACACAGGGGATCACTTTCCCATTGAACCTTTGTCAGTAATCACAAAAGTTAAGACTGTCTTGTTTTTACATTATACTGTTAACATTGAGTAACTGCTTTGATAATGTTTTTTTTTTGTTTATTTGATTGGGAGAGAGCGTATTAAAGCCTGCTGTAAATATACTGGCACAATTGTTATTTTTCATTCAGGAAACAAAGATGTAGCAGCAATTTACACAATATACAGTGCATCAAAAACTGTGAAATAATCGGTTGTATGATAGGAATGCCAGTGATTATGTATTTTATTTATTTACACCTTTATTAGCCATCATTAAAGTTAAGAATGCCGTATTGTTCTTTACTATTAAAAGTGGGTAACTTCTTTTTAAACTTTTATGACGGGTAACAATGTTGGCGGCCTGCGATGCGAATCACTTCCACATTATGCTTTTGTTGTTCTAAATTACAATGAAGGCAGAGCGTTTAATAGTTTTTCCATATTAAAAGCAGTTACCTTCGTTTGACACCTATTCCATTTACGATGTTGTCACTCTGTTTTTGAATTCTTTGAAGATTTAAGCATGTTTTTAGGAAGCTGTCCTGTAACAAGTTATGTTTCTTTCACATTTCAACATTTCCACTCGTTTTTTTTTTTTTGTGTGGAATCGCCGGCTTATTTATGCTTTTTTTTGGCTCAAATAAAACAATTAATGGCAATTATAATGAGCAAGCATCATTTGCGTATTTTTGCTATTCACAGCAGCAGGTCCACTGTGCGCGGGGTCCTAACCTGAAATTGTAGTCGAACACTAATCTATGCTAACAAAGTAGTTGCAGTGTATATTTGTCGGAAAAAACATGTGTAGGCCGCAATTGTAAAACAATTACACAACAAACTGTAAGTAATACGGTAACTTCCTCGTAAACTTGCAACCAGAAAAACTTTTTATGTTGGGACCGTCGAAAACCGAGGAACCCAAATAAAGGTTTTAGGGTGGTGACAGTTTCACCGTGGGAACTATTACTTCCTGTTTAGAAATTTTGCCCTAACAGATTGCACTACCGTTTGTGCAGAACGGCAAATGTGTGGTTTTTTTTTTCAGATAATTATCTCCTACATTTTTATGAATATGTTAATGTGATATTTTTGTTTTCCAATGTTGACGTAATGGCATTTTTGCGTACTAATCTCAACGGCACAATTCAGGCATACGGTATGAATGTGTACCGAGTGCCACTCCATTTCATTTTTGCGAATATTTAACATGCTCTTTCCCTCAATAATTAAAACTACTTCTCATGTTGGGCTTGGGGCTGCTGTTTTTCTTAATGCTTCATCTTGTTATTGCCACACTAAATGTGCTTTATTTTAGCACAATAAAGGGAATGGTTGTGCGCACTGGCAAGACAATTGGCAGTTTCCATCATTTGAGGTGCAAAACAACTGTTAGCGAGGCTTTGTTGTATTCATCTTTTTATTTTACACAATCAGCTCTTTCATCGCGGCTTCGCCTCCTGCGTTGGGTGACAAAAGATAATTGTGCAATAAGTTGACCCTCATGCCAGCGTGAAAACATCCAATTCTATTACACGGAGCGGGGACATCACTCGTAAACTCTTTTTGATTTAAACGACAACTTTTGAAAAAGGGTTTGTATCAAGTGTCAGCTGACCCCAACAAATCCTCTTCTCCTCTTTGACTGCGTGAGGAAGCAAGGATGACTCTTTCTCTCCCTCCTTCCTTCCTTTCTCTCTTTCTGTCTTCCGTCCTCCCGTTTCCCTCGCTTGCTTTTCTCTCTGGAAATCGATGCAAAATGCTTTATAAAAAACCAATACTCATCTCCCTGTTTGGCCCCGGGTGTTCCTTTCTCATATGGTCTTGCAATTCTTCCAGCTAGAATTTCACCATACGCCTGCGGGCTAACTCTGTTTTTCATCTCCACTTTTTTAAAAAGCAATTAAAATGCTGCCTGTTTTTCTTCTTCTTTGCCCCCCACCACCACCAACCGCCTCCTCTTCCTCCTCCACTCACTTCACTCACTCTTTCACTCTTTCACTCTCTCTCTCTCTCTCTCTGCCGGCCTTCTCATGTTTTCCCTTTTCTGTTCAATTGGAGGAGACGTTGAACAGGTAGTCTGCTGCTCGTACACTGTCTGGACAAAAATTATTGTACTCAAAGAAAATACACCGCTGGATTCCTTCCACTCTTCTGGGAGATATATTAGTCACGTTCTTTTACGGCAAAAAGCGGCTTCCCCAAACAGAATGTACTTTGTTGCTAAAGTGGAATACAAGCATACTGATAACCGGGCGGAATTTGAGCAGGCCTCCCCAACACCAAAGTCAGCAAAGACTGGATTGTTGGATTCCTACCCGATTCGAGGCCAACAATAGCAAATGTTAAGCGGGGTACACGCAAAGCATCGATCAGACCAAATTTGAGCATTTTCTCTCCCTTGCATCTAAAAGATTATCATGAAGGGTTTATTCTGTTGGTGTGTTACCAATGAGTCAATGCCGACAATCATAAAAAGTATAAACGATCACAAATCCTTCAGTGTGCGCTGAAAAGCGAGTTCCGAACCATGCGCTCGGAATGACAGCCAATCGGGAAGCCACCTGAAGCTTGAGCCGATGCCGGACACAAACGGAGGAGCAAATAAATGATTGCGTTGAGTGTTTGTATCACACGTCTGACAAGTCATTCGCAACAATAGAAATGACAAGAAGAGTTTGCCACAACAATGTGCCCTGTGACACCGTGCCGCCTCTCACGGGTCAGTCTTGGTACCATGACACATCATCATGCGTATGGTGTGCTTTGTTGCTCATCTGGAGTACAACCATGCGAAAAAAAGAGTAGCAAGAATACACATCCGGATTTTTTTTCCCCTCGTCATAAGCGGGGTTGTTTGCATTTTAAAAACCGATAAAGGTGTTTTTGGTGTATTTCTTCCTGGTTTAGGATGAAGTATTCCGAATCAGACTAAGCAATGGATAAAGAGTGTGCCAAAATGTGTTAAAATGATTGCTGAAGGCAGTCAAAGAGAATAATACACGGAATAATTGCACATTAATCAAGAGAATAGTCACTTGATCGTTGCCATCCTTTACTATAACTGTCTATACTAATACTGATGGATCAGCCCAGACACCTCGCTTGCCGAGTTAGCGCTAGCATGGAGGCTAGCCGTCAGAGCTGTGTGTGCGGTGCTTGTATTAACACTGCGAAAATGATAAGACGATGTCAACATTGAGATTTTTTGGGTTGCAACACAGGCACGTGCACGTACGTCAACCTCCGATACTGCTTTCAGCTCATCGCTGTCTATTCGTACGCATCGCAGTGGTTTGAAAGCCAAATACATCTCACCACTGGAGGGTGATCACTGGAGGGAAAAGAAGTCCAATTAGATACTTTAAGGGCAACCACTTTAATATATTCACATTGTTATTTAGATCGGATTTGGGCCAAGAGGGGCCTTTCAGCCTGGAGTCTCGCAATAATCCTGGAGCAATTTTATTTCCTTTTTTTAATGAAGAAAAACTACTAGCGGTGATGCATTACATTTTCACAATAGTGCAAAACAGAATATATATTAAAAAAAAAAGAAAGAGTGCAAATAATTATGTTACCGTTGTGTATCACGAAACACAAATTTTAGGGCCAAATACCTGAACAGCATTTGATTACTATATTAAAAGTACAGCGTGTTCTCAGTTAACGACATGTGACATTTGAATTTTTGCAGAAAGGCGCAAGCCGACTCGTTTTCGTGCCGGGGCAAGTCTAGTTGACCGTGTTTGTGAATTTGGCAGACTGCGCTACGCCTCGCTGGGTGTTCTCTATTACACACCACTGGTGCACCTGACAATTTGGTGACAGAAAGTAGAATATACTTAAGAGACCAGGTGAAAGCAGGTCTAAGTTGTGGTGCAGGTGGTGTGATGCAATTTTGGCTTATATGATCCAGGCGCAGGCGGACAGATACTGCGCTCTGCAGATATACAGTATGTGGTGGATATATTTCATTCATAAATATGACATCAGCGTGCAATGCATCGTGCGTAGGGATGTTGTCACATACAGATGCATGTTTGGGGGTGGATGGCTGTTTCAAAGTGCCCACTTTGCAGTGGCCAACTTTACATAATCTGCAAATGGAGATCTTGTTGCTGTTACTTATAAACGTACTTTGGTGCGCCAATCTCTTGCACGGACTCCGAGTTACGGAGCACCTTATTAAAATGACGGACCAACGAATGACGTTAGTGGGTTTTTCATTCGTCAGTGTAATCCTCACTAATCACGTCTGTCAGTGGTGGACGCCTGTTTTTCTGACGTTTTTTTGGGGGGACTGACGGGTACCCAGGCCGCTGATGGATAACGAATGACCGACCAGAAAAATGTACTAAAATGCCCACCTCTTTTTAATATTAATGGCTAAGAAGGGATTTTTTTTTTTGCCAATACTGTAATTATGACTTTACTACTGCTTTAGCATAAGCTAGTGATAGACAACAAGTTCGGGTTAACAACTGACCACATATCTGTGATTTGCCGCTAAAGAAAAATCACTTGTTACACTATAGCTTTATAAAAAAAAGACTACATCAACACAAGGACAATGAATAAGGCTATCAAATTTTTTTAAAAATGTGTTTTCTTGAACCTTCATGTTCAGTGGCGTGACAGAGGGCCATTTGCAAGCAAAGCAACAGAATGCATGACGCCACTTGAGATCTATGACACGTGGAGGAGAACAAAAAGGGCGTTCCTATCCATATAGCTTGTCTGTGTGGACCATTTGCCCCTAATTTCCTCAGCTTCTGTTCAAGTGAGAGCTCCGCGGAGTGCGCCATCAATGTTTCATGGCC
This sequence comes from Filicampus tigris, assembly GCF_054856515.1. Classification (NCBI taxonomy): domain Eukaryota; kingdom Metazoa; phylum Chordata; class Actinopteri; order Syngnathiformes; family Syngnathidae; genus Filicampus; species Filicampus tigris. Next base: position 4,354,954 of record NC_141219.1, read on the forward strand.
ACTGTCCCTTAATATGGCCTGGCGCTGAGGAAGACGGATAGCCGCACATTAGTTACTAGACTAACTTTCTCTTGGCACACTGCATTATTCAGCGAGCGATCTATTAAGTCACCATCAACTTGAAACTCCTTAACCATGCTCTTTTAGCTACTCGCCACTCCCCAACCGCCTCCTTTTTTCTGGACCCTGGACCACGACCGGACGTGCGTGGCGTTCTCAGGATCCCGCCACAGTGTAATTGTTTTGCTTTCTGCTGTCAGCCATTATCCTAATTCACACAAAGGGGGAGGCAAGAGCGGGGTGGAGGAGGCGGGGGGGGGGGGGGGGGGGCCCTCCTTCCACTGGCTCCGCCGGAAAGTTGGGCCCCGAGGCCAAGTGTGCTCTGAGGAGGCTGGGAAAAGCGAGAGACAACAGTGAGCGTATGTGTGTGTGCGTGATCCCGGGTGAGAAAGAAACAGAAAGAGACGGGCCGAGCGAGCAGAGGAGCGTGTGTGAAGAAAGAGAGAGAGAGCGAGTGAGCGGGGGAGAGAGAGAAAGTACTCACAGCAACACTCACGCTCGCATTTTCACCCTGGCTCGTGTAACCATCACAATGCTCTGACGTGACTCTCTATGTGTGTTTTCTGTTTGCTTGCTTGCCCGTCAAAAACGTCTTTGTAACATCACGCACTGCCGACGAAAGCAACTGTCATATTCAAACACTGTATAACGCTTAGTTTTGTTTACACAACAATGACCTAGAAAAACGAGGAAAAGTTTCATGCACAAACGGCAAAAGTTGTTGAAATGACCTGCAAAAAAATAAATAAATAAATTAAATAAAACAAAAAACAGTGTAGTGTGCATGCCAAGCCAGTGGTTGGCAGTATCAGATAGAAACACTGTGCACAAAAGCCATCTTTTGGATATCTGTCGGCGGCATACACGCGGTAAAAGCACTCTCAAAGCTACTACCCTATATTTGGTATCGTGGAGCTTATATTTGGTTCCATAGAGTGATCGGTTGATTGCAATAGCAGTGTCGTAAATGTACACTTTGCTGGAAAAGCCTCCTTATCGTAACTCGTAACAATCGGATAATTTGTGATGTCCACAAAACACACATTTATATTCAGCTGTTTTAGCGTTTAGAATGAAACTACCATATTTTCCGGACTATAAGCCGCTACATTTTTCCTAGGTTTTGAACCATGCGGCTTATATAAAGGTGCGGCTATGCTGTGGATTTTTCGATTTTTCTTCGAGCGCTAGGGGCGGTCTAACCGGAATTACAATACAATACAACGCAATTGTCATTAACAGGATGTGACTGCAGGTGGAGGAGTTCAACAGGCGAGGGCGCTATGCACTATGTTATGAATTAAGTGGTATGTGGAAGTTAACTGACAAACTGGAGTGACAGCATGCTGTGAAATGAAGCTAAGTACCGGTACTGGTTATTTTCTCTTGGTTGTGTTCTGTCTTAATCATCAAAGTTACTGCCGTTTTCAAAGGCACTGTTAGGAAAGAATCTGTTCAGGTATGTACATTTACAGTTCAAAATCGTTCTGTAAATATCAAATTGTTCAACACACATAGGTGTGTCTTATATATGGCTTTTTCTTTTTTTTTCTTTTTTTTTTTAATAGAGTGGGTGTGGCTTACATGAAGGTGCGGCTTATAGTCCGGAAAATACGGTATAATGGTGCCGTCATCTTCAACAACTTTGAGACTTAGCCTATATTCACACTGTGGCTTAATTACGTTTTTTTCCCCCCATATGCGACACGTATCAAATTTTTTCAAGAAGCGTGAACAGTACAATTCCACTTTTTCAAATCCGATCTGAGCCTCTTTCGTATGTTGATATAAATGGGATATCTTTATAACTATGTCCTAGAAATTCTTATCATAGAAACATTAACTGTAATTTTGACTTAACTATTGTGTTAGTCGCTGCGCTTTTTCTGTCTTTATTTCACTATTAAAATATATATATATACACACATTCCCCGCAACCCGCCCCCCCGTTTTTCGTGGTATTTTTTTATATAGTAAAAAAAAAAAAAAAAAATTCTGCTATATACTTTTCAGTGGGCGTCAATTATACGTGAATTTTCGCTTTTAGCAGGGATCAACTATACAACAAAATGAATGGAGTGCAGTTCATGAGGGTGGCAAAAAGTATGTCTATATGCCCCAAAAAGCCTTGGGCCAAGCTAGACAATTTACTATTTGTATTTATTAACAAAAATTATTAGGCCTTTGACTGTGCACTTGAATTTGAGGGACTTTAGCTTGCAACCTTTCTTTTCCATATGCCATATCATTTAGCCACATAGAGAAACATGCTTTCACCAACCTGTTTTGCCATCCAAAATAAATGTATAAAATATCCTACAGATCCTAAAACCTACTATGTTAACCTCGGTACAAGATATCATCATCAGGGAAGAACGTAACAGCTTCAATGGCAACAACAATCGTCAATCCGCGTCTGAGATGAGCTTTTATTTTGCGCCTTTAACATAAAAATGAGGAGCTGTCTGGGGATTTCCTGTCAGCTGACTGTACTCATATCAAGCCTTTTATTATCAGGGGATTAGGAGGATTGTTTCCTGTAGCCAATTTGGCAGATTTTCTAACAACCCGCCTGGTGTGTGTTTACCTTGGCCCGCATGGGACTTTGACGGCTGACATTGAAGACTGTATGAAGAAAAGCCACGTGAGGGCTGACTTTTTAAAGTCCCATTTTCTATTTTAGCATCACGTCTACCTGATTGTGTACGTTTAGAGACTCGTGTGCAAAATCTGAGTCATGATTTCTCAATGCTTTACCTTTTTAAAAAAAAAAAAAAAAAAGCATGCAAACACATTCCCGGGTCACTTTTGTTGGCCTACGCACACTTGGGGTAGATTCATTGGACACATGATTAGGTACAGCTAATACATTCCAAAACCCTGCCTTAGGAATATAATACTGAACTGAGCGACAACATACTGAAATGTTTTCACTTTTCAGAATATTGTGGTGATTTTATTTAGTAATTGGACAGGCTTAAAACCTGACAAGTAGTTCACTGTGTGACGCAGTGCAGTTTTAGTCCACTACAAACTATAGCTCCACTCCACCCAATACTTTACACCCCATCCGTCCATTCACTCTTTTTCAAGGTGCTGACAACAGTACTTGTACTGTGACACCGCAGTAGTTACAAAACTATGTTTCCATTTAGGGAAGTGTGACACATTGCGATCCAAACATTGCAGTTCACTTAATACCTCTCTAAATGAATCGTTGTTAATAAAAGCAGAATCGACTACGTACAATACTGGTTCTTTTACAAACTGTGAAGGTCATATCATTTTTTCCACCACTCAATACTCACAAGAACATCATTTTACAGATAAGGCGCTGAATTAGACGCTTCAAAACAGTGTCGTAACCACTACGCTAGAGGCAGCAGGAGCTTAAGAATGAACGTTCTCACTGTTTTCCCTTTTAAAAGGATGCCTTAGATCACGCTCACATAACATGAAGATGTGATACAATTGCCAATGCTGGCCATTCAACATCAATGTACAATATGTAAGATGCAGTAAAATAACAAATGATTTTCCAACAAGGACTTTGCGCCACTCTCAAAAGTTGACGGGGTTAGGGCATGGAGGCATTTGGAGAATGACGGAGTTGCTACGATTTAATTTGCCTTTGTACACCAACCACAGTGGATTTCAAATTAAAAAAAAAAAAAAAAAAAAAAAAACACATCAAGGTGTAGCCTTTCAGCGTTAAATAACGAGGTTTCACAAGAAATGCTGTTGACAGTTTCACATCAGGTTCATTTGGCGGACAGCTGTAGACAGACACAAAAAGACGTCCTTTACCTTGAGTCCGGGTACTTGGTGAGCGTTGCCAGGCTGCTGGTGTACATGTGCCCGCCCACGTCGATGTGCACCGGCGCGTTGGCTTTGGTGAGCTGCGCCGGCAGAGGGATGCCCTGGGCAGCCAGCGGAGAGACCGGGGACCGGGTCAGAGAGAGCCGCGACATGCTTCGCCCCTCCTGGAAGCAAGTGTACAAAAAAGCCATTGGAGGAGGAGGAAGGGGAAGAGGAGGAAGATTGAGGAAAGGTGGAGAGTGATCCTACAGTGGCAAAAAAAAAAACAAAAAAAAAAACAACCAAGGCGATACCCTTCTTGATCAGATCACTTCCATGACTGCCTGGTCGCGTCGCCCTCGCCTGCGTATTACTACACCGCGGCGCCTCTAATTAAGTATGTTTGCATCTTTCGGCTCAGCACCGCGGGCGGGGATAGGAGGAGGATGCTTATTAGAGAGACAGACAGACAGATAGACAAGAGTGAGAGAGAGAGAGCGAGAGAGGGGGGGGGGGATGCTAGGTGTCAGCCTCTAGGGGAATAAAACAAACTGCTGCTGCAATATTCTAATTAAAGGTCGCATTATGGGAGAGATGTGATGCACCCAGACACACCAGTGTGGGAGGGGGAAGGCAGGGGGGGGGGGGATCCATTTGCACACGTAGACCAAAAAAATAGAGTGATCACATCCCTGTTGAAGAGCAATATCAGAAGGTGGAAGAAATGAACTGCTGCGTTAGGTGCAGCAAGTTGGTGCTTGCTTCAAAAGGAGGTGTCCAAGTAGCAAGTTGATGCCACCAGCAAGCCACCAACACTCCATATAAACAACAACGGAGCATGCCTGCTTTCGGCAAATTAACACAAATCCCTTTCACAAATGTAATTATGTTCTGTCGTCATCATACAGAAGCAGCTTGTTTGGTAAAATATTGGTGCTGTTTTACATTTAGGGTACACATATTAACATGGCACCAGCCGAAATCCGTGGAAATTTGATTTATTATTGCAGTAGGTTACCTTTTTTTTGGTTGTATTAAAAAACAACATGGGCAACTTCCCTCCGCCATATTTCAAAAATTATTGAAAAGATGATGATTGGTTGCGACACATGATTCAAATGAGGCGTGTGGCGTCCAGATTACCTTCCTTCTTTATGGGTTCATAAATTGTTTGTTAAAACCGATACTGCTTGCCAAATAGTGATCCGTTCACGTCTACTATGGTTTCTGTTATTTTTGTGATCTTAAAAAAAAAGAAAGAAAAAGGTTAAGGAGTCATTATTGAAACATCGTGGGTTTCTTTGCTTGATTTGACAACATAATCTTAATGGAAGAGTCGATCAAGTGTGTCGAGAGTTTGAGTTTACCAAACGCTTGAAAACGGTCATTCATCGCTATTCACCAGTACAGGGATAGCAATATATTTACAAACAATTACAAACATATAAGCGATGCATTGTAGCTCATTTCATTTATGTCTCGTCAACTCAGCTTCAAAGTGGGCCATGACCTCAGGTTCGGCGTCAAAACTTCAATTAGAAGTTTGTTCTGCCAAAGTGAACTCTTAACGCGAGGGATCACGTGCGTAAAAAGGTCACATGGTTTGTGGTCACTTTATAATGGCTTGTTTCTTCCCTGCAGGCTTAAAGCCACATTTGAAACACACAATGAAAGTAAAAAAGCACACTGAAATGATTGAATTTCACCCATTACTAAATCAACACAATTGATCAGCTTGTTGTTGCACAATATGGGGATTTTATGATCTCAAAAGTCTTTAGCCTTTGGTGATTTTTTTTATTTTATTTTTTTGCCAGGGTGGTGCCCGCCTCACTTGGAGTATCATGTTGCTCTAATACGATTACATGAGGATGGGATTACGTTCCAAATCCCGGGAAAAGGAGACTTGAGAGGTTGGGGGTAGTGGAGGGGGGGGACGCAATACTCAACTCTCTCTCTCTCTAAAGTACAACAAACTACTGTGGCAACCTTTGCGTCAAAATACAACTGAATTCTAACCTAAATCAGTTTCTCTGCTCCGTTCCCTTCAAGCAAAAGTAAGGTTCGCGGCATAAAATGTGCCAATTTTGAGAGGTGACATGGTCAAATGCGGTTAATGATAATAATCAACAGGAACATAATTTATGGGCAAAGGGCAACGTTAGGGTAAAACATGACGTAGTGAGTTGGAGTCCCCAAGTTTGGGGGAACCCTAGCCTTAAAAGAGCTACAATTAAAGCACATATTTCACCCCACTCTCTCGGTGCAGCATGCACACATGCAGAAAAAAAGAGAAATGTTCAACATGGCGTCTTATTAATATTACTACTATTACTAATATTCCCCGTGTGACGTTCGCACGCCGGTTTGAAAAACGATCCGAATGTTGCACAAAACAAACCGTCGTTTGCGTCGCATTTACCGTTTCGAACATGGTCGACAGCGAATCCAGATGAGAGTCCGGTGGGTGAAAAGACACCAAAAAAAAAAAAAAAAAAAAAGGCTCAGATATTTGCTTGTCGGTCCAGTTGGGAGAGAAGGCAAGCAAAACGCACAAATGTTGCGGGCAAACCGCGCACGTAAGAATGCAAAAGTGTGATGCGTTCACGGCTGCCTCGACCCTGGCTTGTCAAGCATGCGTCCGAAGCCAGCCAGAAAGAAAGAAGCGCACACAGGAGGCGTCCTTGCTTACCTTGAACATCGATGAGATGAGCTTGCTTCCTTCCGTCCTTCCTTCCTTCCTTCCCCCCTCGTTTTAGTCCTCCTCCTCCTCCTTCTTGAAATTAAAGTCTTCCTGTCGTTTCTTGGGAGTAGAAGAAGAAGAATCCCGAAGAAGGGGAAAGGGATGATGATGATGACGAAGAAGAAGCAGAAGAAGAATGTGGCTCCGGGCTGCCCGAGCGCCTCTGGGCCAGGGATTAGGCGACAATTAGCTCAACTCCTCTCTCTCGCCAAGGCAATTTTCTCAGGGAAAGAAAAGCGTGATATAACCCCCCCCCCTCCTCTCCCCACTCTTTCTCTTCACCTCCTCCCCTCTTGGACTCGGAAAATTACGCCCGCACAGATAGGAACTTATATGTTTGCGTGCGCGTGCACGTGTCGGTGTTTTCCCGGGCTATTGGGGTGTGTGTGTGTGGGGGGGGGGGGATAAGAACAACAACAACAACAATGAGGGAGCATACGTTCCCCTGTGCTCAAAGTTTAAACAACGAAAAGATGGAAAACAGATTTTTAGATATGTAGGCTACTAATCGTCCCAGAGGCGACTTTGGGCTAAAGGCGTTCAGCTCCATCTCCAAAGTTCAAAGTCAGCCATTTCTCATGCGCTCTAATAAAAAACCCGACAAGAACTTGTTGATAAAGTCAACAAACAGCATCCGAGTACACCTCTTCTTCCTATCCAGCTCTACGCCTCAATGTCTGGAGTGGATGATGGTGATGATGATGTGGATGTGGTTGTTGTTGTAAAGAGGCACGCACACACGCGCGCGCGCGCACACACACACACACCCACACACACACACACACACACACTCACTCACTCACTCACTCCCCCTTGGGCCATTCAAATCAAATGACGTCCACGGACGTGCATGCACGCCGCAGCAGAAAGCAGCCCTCACAGGCCGCCCGCAGCCAAATGCGCCATTTCAATTATAGCGGAGGGGCTTAGATGGAGATATCTGGCCACAACACACACACATACACATGCATACACTTGCGCACGCACACTCCTCACTCATGCTCAAAATGAAAGCAGACAGCCTCCAGACTTTTGCAAAATGGGATTCACAAGCTGATTATTGTTATTTTTGCATATGTGTGTGACACAATGGAAGTGAATCATGCGTGAAGCGTTTGGTTTTCCTTTAAAAAAAAAAAAAAAGTTTGGAGTCAGTCAAGGTGCTCCATTATTTATTTATTCGTGTGTTTGTTTATTTGCGGGTAAATAAGTGTGAATAATTGATGCAGCATTGAGCCCAGTAATTACTCGCTAGTACCAGCATCCAAAGGGAGAGGAAAGAGGGGACGTTTCTTGATATTTGGCTCCAACCAGTGTATAAAATGGGTACTACATCACATTACTAACTATTGATCATAACGATCAACACGTTTAATTGAGGGAGAGTTATAAAACAATGTGGTTTTTTTTTCTAATTCACTGTCTAATAAATAACATCACTACTATAGCGGAGTGAATAATTATTTGATCACTTACTGAATTTGTAAGTTTTCTCACTTTGTATCAGTATACAGTTTTTATTGATTACTATAATGGAGAGAATATCCCGCCCCAAATGCATTAAAACACAATTTCGTAGTGACCTTTTGTGATTTCGGCTAATAGCCAAAACAAAAGGCCTGAGCATCACTGTTCTAATACTTTTGGAGGGGACCGTACGGGGAGGCAGGTAACATACCGAGTGTGCAATTTCCATCCATCTTAATGGACTGACACTTTCGGGCACAAGTTTTCCAAGAGGTAATAGAGTGATAACACTGGCAATATTTGACAGCAGGACTGGTGGCATTGTGGAAATGCATCTCTCCTTGAAGCGGGCCAAGTCGTTGTAATTAGACCCCAATGCGCCCCAGAAAGCCCCTTCATCCAAACCCCCCTGGCACAGATTTGTTGTTTCCAGAGGTACAAACTGGAGGGATGTGAAAGAAGGAGGGGGGAGCTGGATTTTTTTTTTTTTTCTCATTAAAAGGAAACAAGCCTGGAGTTAGTTCAATTACATGAGGCGCGGGCCTATGCAGGGATGTTGTAAATTTAAAGATTTAAATAGCTTACAAAGTAGCTCGGGGGCCCCATCAGTTAATTTCCTTAATTTATGGATTTTAGCTGCGCCGTGTCAATGTGAAGTAGGTCACGCGGAGGACTTGTGTGGCGCCTCACAACAGCAGGTGCGTAGGTGACACACAGGTTTAAAAAAAAAATTGCCCAATCAGATAATTGATCACGAACAAGCTTTTAGGCCAACATTCCGCATCATTTCAAATGTGCATGAATCACGAGTTTTGCGATGCACCGCCTTCCATTTGCATGAAGTCAAGGAATGAATGCACGGCCCTGTATAAAAAAAAATAACACCTTTGCCTCCAGGCCAGATAAGCAGGTGCTGTTTATGTGCCCCCCAGTCCCGCTAAGAAGGACATTTGTGTGTCTGCCTTCCTCCCGAGGCCCCCACCCTCCTCCCTGTCCCACATGCACTTTTTTAACGACATGATGATGTCATAGGTCATCATAAAGATTTCCAAATTATTTCACATTTACTAGAAATGGCATGGAAAGCAGTGTGCAAAAAGGCTTTCAGGTAAACAGACTGCTCAGGTAGCGACCAATCACGGCTCAGCTTCAGAAAACAGGTCAGCCGTGATTGGTCGTTACCTGAGCAGTTGTGATGTCATATTCAGTCGACAGCAGTGACAAAAATGGCCGACCCCAGAGACGGACAAAGACGGGTGGATTGACTCTTATTCCGCAAATGCGATATTTACCAGAATGCCTTGATTTTGAGTTTGAGCGTTTATTGATTGATTTGGATGCTGATGACTAACATTAGCATGGCATGGAAACAAAACAATTCCTTTGCATCCAGCCTTCAGTAACAGCGGCATCATCCGGAATGTCTTTCAAGCATTTGCCATCCGACGAGCAGTCCCCCCTGGCCATGTGGAGAAAGTTGAAGAACATTGAGAACTTGCATTTATTATTATTTTCTTTGTGGAGTTTAAAGTGAACGTGTGCGATTGGTGCCTCTGCTTCTGCTCTTGCCGCCGTTTGACATTATTCTGCTTGATGTCGGGATGTGCGTGCAGCGAAACGTATTGTTCGTCACCTCCGAGAAGTAGCGGGGGTAAAAAGGTGTCACTTTATTAATAGGCCACGTGTGGCACGTGTGTGTGTGTGCGTGTTTGGGGGCGTTCGCTTACATTACATAAAGAGCCAGGAAGCATTAAAAAAAAAAAAAAAAAAGACGCAGCATTGCCTGAAGTTGCTCCAAGTTGGCAATTATGGTTCCAAAAAAGCACAAAGAAACTATTTTGCCTCGGAGATGCCGTTTTGAGGCAGGTAAAAGTGCAATGACCCTGGTGCTGGCAACTTTATGTGCTTCAGGTCTACTCTGAATATGATGGGTTTGACTGAGATGCTTATTGAAAGTGGGCGGGGGATGCTGAGTAGGTGCAAACTGCAACATGTCTTTGTTTACGCGTTAAGATTGTCAGTGATGCTCCTCTGTTGGAAGGGTGTTAATCGAGTTTAGTGAATTTCACAAAAATACGTTGTTTAATAGATTGAATGCATCCCATTTTCGGTGTAATATATCTGTATGTGTATATTGACATATTCTTAAAAACTTTTTTTTTTAATATCGTGAAACTGTGTCTGCCAGCTGTGTCATCCTGATTACCTTTGACAAGGTCGGTCGCCTTACATTGAATATCATTCACAATAAATAAAGTTCCCCTCTTGACGGACCTCAATAATCGATTAAAGTTTAAATAAATCCACTTCACAAATAAAGCCATCATAGAGGCAAGATTCACTTACCCGCCTTTTGGCTGTAACGGCCATCGTAGTGGTGCTGCTTCCACGTAGAACAGCAGCTCCTGTTAAAATGAAGATTGTGTGTCAGATAATACAAAAGTTATAAAAAAAATTACGATGGCAAGCTGGGATGAACGGGCTCTCGTACCCATATGATGAATCCTTGAAATCATCGCCAAACTTTGACGCCACAGTAGATTGTGAAGACAAACGATTTCTGCCAAGGACATCTGTTTCCGATTGCGGCTCATTCAGAATTTTTCCATAATGGCGGCTTCAGACCAAAACTCATTTTTTGTTCAATTTCTGGTAGAGGTAATTGAAATGTATTTGTTCTACTTAGCGAGTGATTATTTATTTATTTAGGCGGTAGGTTATAATACATTTCCCCCTCTATACAGGCATTTGCCAAAACGGGCGAGTTTTTCCAGCATCATGAAAGCGAAAAATGGCCATTCATTTGTTGGAATAATAATAATAATAAATGAGTATTATTATTATCCCCTTTTGACAGCTAAATTGGTTCTTGTGGTCTGACCCCCGTAGCCTACTTGACAAAATAGCTGCACCTTCGTACATGTAAAGACAAATGATCAATATGTTCATCCATCAATTTCTATAATGCTTATCCTCATTTAGGTTTGCAGCTGAGCTGGGATGCGAGAGGAAGTCGAGTCAGGGCGCAAGGATGTTTGTCTCTCCTGGAGCTTAAGGGAGGCTTGACCATAAGTGACCTCGGGGCAACGGCCAATCTTGAACACGTAATAAACTACAAGGAAAGACCCTCCCGGACTTGTGAACCATTTACTCTTTTTAAAATACATTTAAAAAAATATTTGCAAATGTAAAAAATACAATTTTGGAGGGGTTTAACCGGCGGGGCTGCAAATACTGTATTTCTGACGTCACGTTGCTAAGAAGCAAACCCACTCATCTAGGACAATGAGCCAAGATCCCAACCCAAATGTCCTCTCTTCCAACACGTACCTCAGAACTGCGAGGCAGTCGCGCTAACCACCGACATACCAGGACGTTGGGTTTCCCCTCAGAAAAGTAGCCATTTTGTCCGCACACAACAGCATCAATCCAGAAAAAAAAAAAAAAAGAAACCTCTGCTCGTTGCTAATATTTGGATTGCAGTCACCACGTGAGCGGCGCCATGTCGCCAATCACATCTGCTCTGCATCACATAGCATCCTCTCGTGCACCCCGCCCCCTCCCTCCGCTCTGCATGCCTGCAGGGCAGCACCCACAGTCCTCATTAGAGCGCATGTGTCATGATGACATCAAGTGGCAACCTTGACTTATGCTTTATATTTGCACTTATCCATCACTGCGCTGTCATGGCGACGCTGGCAAAAAACACACATACAACGCGCTTTGTCTGCAAAGGTTTGAGGGGGACCGGCCTGGAAGGGGGGGGGGGGGGGCCACCCTCAAGGGCCCTTCTCAAGAGAGCCCGCCATGCTTTTGTTGTGCACCGACAGAGCTCTGATGTGTCTTCAGCTTTGTCAACACCGAGGCCGCATCACTGACACCAAGGAAGCCCACGCAGCGCCTTGGGGGCCCAGGGAGGAGAGTGAAATGCAGGGATGGTTTGGGTGGGTCACTGTGTAAAAAAAAAAAAAAAAAAAAAAAAAGAATAAATAAAAAGGGTGGCAGGCGGGGGTGGAGGAAGAGGAGGGGCTGGCGGAGGGTGCCAGCTTATAGTGTGGCCAGGGCCTCGGGCTGAATGGAGAGTGCTCTGTGCAGCACATAGCGACCCGGGCTGCCGGCTGATGACATTTTATGGTCATAATATGAAATCCCAGCAAGTTCTTCTCTGGGAAATACAGTTTTTCCACTGTAGTGGGACTTTTGCATGTCGTAATGGGTTTTTGGGGGGGGGGATTAAGAGGAGTGGCGTTTTGATGTTAACAAAATTGTAATCAGGAAAACTGCAGTACCGCATTTCGCAAACTCACCTCTTTGCTAATATTTATGTTGAACATAACTAAAACCTGTCTCGGAAAAACACACCTATCAGCATATCGCTGGCATCCGGCCCAAACCTTGTACCTCCAAAATAGTCACTTTTCAGGAGACCCCAAAAATGGTAAGTTTTTTCCACCATTAGCATTGCATTGTGAAAGAGAGCAAGTCATTTTAAACACTTTAGATTGGTCGATAATGTGGAAAAGTAACACCCACGTGTGTGAACTGACCAGTAGTATAGATTTTTTTTTTTTTAAATATGAAATTCACCAATCATGGCTCAAAAACAGGTGAGCTGTGATTGGTCGTTACCTGAGCTCTGAGCAACTGTGATGTCATAGTCGCAGAAGTGACAAAATGACTAAAAATGGGTGGATTTTACTGCTTAACTCATATTCCACAAACGCAATATTAATCAGAATGCCTTCTTTCAACTAGTGGGCCTGCCATGCAACATATTCTTGAAAAAAAAAACTTTGTTAGGTTTTTGTGTCCACCTGTGTTCATCAACCTGGTCCCTTGTGTTTTACCAAGCAGCCGCCTCAGCCACTCGTCCAGGTATTTCGCATTGTCTTGTCAGTTGATTGACTTGGGCACCCTTTGATCTCGCGCATGAGTGACCTTTTTTGAGGACAAGCGCTGGAGAAAATAGATGGAAAGAAAAACAGCATCATCTGCTGGTGGCGTAGGGGAGTGTTCATTTCCCTGTGTGCATTGTCGCCATAACGCTACAATAAACTAAAGTGTTGCAGCAATTTTGTGACCATTTCAGCATGTTGATTCATTTACAGTGCGTACCTAAAAATACACATCATGAACTTAATTCTGAATACGCCGAGTCAAATCAAACGTTGACCTTGCTGGTTTGACATAATTGTTTTTGTTAGTTTAGTGAGCCGTCATGACAACCACACAGATTGTAATTTTTGTAATTGCAATCCAGTGTGATGTAACTTAATTCTGAAACAAGATATGATTTTTAACATAGTTTTACTTGTTTGTCACATCTTTTTGTTGTTGTTGTTGTTGTTTTTAACTTTAACGTGGCGGCACCATGTTTACGTTCTGTTTCCCATGGCTAGCTTGGCCCAACTGGTGTTCAGAACAGTTTAAGCAATTACGATTGTCCAGGATCATCTTTTAGCGACGTTCAACAATTGGATTTATGTCAACTTTCATCGAAAGATAGGAAAAATGCTACAATACCTCTCGATTCTTTTTGCCGCTAATTGCTCTCCAAAAACAGTTTCTTCATCAAAATCTACAGAGGGATTCCTCAAGGGTCAGCAATGAAGTGCTGCAAGTTGCCAAGGAGCACCTGCCGTCTGCTCGGAAGCCTTCGGGCCCCCCTGATAACTCCTGCCTGATTATCACCTCGGGAGCTCCCAAAGCATTCCCAGTATTAATTTAGTCTACAGAAGGAAGCCCATCCGTCCTGGCTCGGATGGAGGCACTGCTCCCGGCCCACCCCGCAGCCCGCGAACGCCGCGGTAACACCTCTCTGCTGTCACTTTCCAAGCGATGGTCTATGGCAGTTCGGACCCTTGCCTCCCTCGACGACCTTGTCATTTCCTAATATTATGATGGACTGAAAGAACAACAAGATTGCGTGAGATTGATTGTTGATTAATAATTGCGTGTTGAAGAACACAAAATTGAGTGTAGTACTGGCTAAAAAACAGTAGGGGCACTGTTGAGTTACTCTCCTTGTTTTTGTCTAAAGAAGAAAAATCGGACATAAGCTGGGCCTCCAAAGGCCGCATTCTCGGCCGCATGACGTCACGTCCGGCGCGACTTGACTGCACGTGGTGTCCAAATTCACATGAAGGCTGTCCAAATTCACATGAAGGCTGTCCAAATTCACCACAGTTTATAGAGGATACACGAGGAGGAGCAAATTGTCTTTCTAGAATTTGGAAACCACATGCGGTCAAATCGTGCCGGAAGTGACGCCATGTGGCCAAAAATGCAACCTTCGAAGGTTTAAAATGCACATTTTTCACAAGGTACTTGTAGTTGAAGTTCGATCTACTGTTGATTAGTACTTTCTGTGTCTGTATGTTATGTACATTATGAATATTATGTATTTTTATAATGTACAATAAAAAAATAAAATAAAATAAAAAAAGAAGGGACCCAGCCTGTGAATTTGGACACAGCCTCTGTCATCTTCATTGCTGCTGAGGAGGAGGTGCCAATTGTGATCGACTTTCTGTCTCTTAAGAAGCAATTAGTGAATGTGAACATGGAGGACACAGAGCCAATTAACAGATTTACATTTAAAATACATTAGCGCTATGTTGTCGTTTACATGCTGGCAGAAGAATCCCATCTTAAATGGGATATAAATGAAAATGGGAGAATTGCCCTCCAGAGCTGAAAGCTTCACAAAATGTGGAGGGATTAGCTCAAGGTGAAACGGGCACTTAGCCCGTGGCAGCTTGTGCGACTACATTATACGTCTTTTTTGTTTATACATTCAACTTCATTAAAGCAGCTGCATAAATCATGTCAACGGAAGATTGCATTCTAATTATAACAAGAAACGTATCAACATAAAGCGGATGAAATACAGTAGATGAATTTCACAAGGTAAAGCAATGAACAATTTATTTTGTTTTATTTTTGCTAAAAACAATTATACATGCTGGTACATCTAAAACGAATTAAATGGTGTATCATAAAAAACTATTTCAGTTATGAAATTTAAAACATAAACCCATATTATACACAGAGAGAAATGTTTCATGTTTAAAAAATAAAAAAAAACAATAACTATGACTTACAGCCATCAAAAACCCCACATTCACAATCGCAAGATATGTGAATATTATATAATAAACCGTGTTGAAGATATTTTCGAATGGGCAGACTTTTCTGCTCAATGGTTACATATATTAATGTCGAAACCAATTTTCAAGCACTTCAAAACTAAATTATAAGTATTCAAATGTACATGTTCTGATTTGCTATTTCTACTTCATTATTTATAACACATCAATTAAAAATATCGAATGAGATAAAGTAATAAAAAAATAATTCAAATGTATACATTTTTCACTAACCAAATTAGGCGGAGAAAGTCCCTCTAAAGTGAAAATAAACATCTGGTAAAGCAAGCCAGCAGCATAAAAAAAATCATTTATAATATTGTTATAATTTCTATTTTTAAGGCTGGTGCGATGGCTAGTTAGCCATCCGCCTCACGGTTCAAAAATTGCATATTTTTTAAAATCCGATTAATCGACAGATGAATCGACTATTAATATAATCGTTTGTTGCAGCCCTAATATCAGCCATTCTTGTACGATCCTTCCAGATCCTTCCTGCCTCCTGTGTACTAGGCCCAAGACAATAAGCATCAATCCTCTTGTTGCTATTGCTGACTGAGCAAATGTGCAATACAATGGTATGCAAAACGTTTGTGTTGATGGAGTTCTGTCATCGTCAGCCAAGCTAAATCCATCTGGAAGGCGAACAGCAAGATTATCAGAGGAATTTGTCACAATAATGCTGAAAAAAAAAAAATTGAGTCAAAGTCTTTCCCTTCCCAAACAAAAGGCGAGGTTGTTTATCACTTTAGCTTTGGTCGTCCCCTGAGGCTGATTTAGCACATTGTTGTTTCCCAGGCAGCACGGGACTTCTTAGCAACAAAATGAGGTGTATTGACAGCTTCTTTTTTTTCCCCCCTCACACTTTTAACTTCTCCCCCTAAAGTATTCTCATGACTTGGACAAGAAAGAAGGAAATCAACCTCGAGCATTTAAACATATTTCAAGCTGCGCACGGTGATCAATATTCATCTGCTGTGCTAACACCCGCAGGACAGCAAAGGAAGCAAGCTGCTATTTGTTTGTAGTATATCAATGCGACATTAGAAGATGCGATACAGTATGTGGACCAACCAAAACCTGAAAAACAGGTGAGTGTGAACAGTAGACCAGCAGGATCTTCAACTCCCACTTCCCACTGGAGCAGTTTGCAGCCGAGTGGGAAGCAGTTGAGATGAGAATCAGCGCCTCCAAATCGGAGACCATGGAACTCAGTCGCAAAAGGGCGGAGTGTCCTCTCCAGGTTGGGGATGAAAACCTGCCCCAAGTGAAGGATCTCAAGTAGCAGTCAATCTACGTTCTTAACTTCGTTCTGGTCCATAGCGGCGATCGAAAGAACAGGATCACGGATACAATCGGTCGAAATGATTTTCCTCCGCAGGGTGTCTGGGATCTTCTTTAGTCATCTGGGAGGGGCGCAGAGTAGAGCTGCTGCAAAATGAGGTGGCTCGGGCATCTCGTTAGGGTGTCTTCTGTATACTTCCCTCACACTAGGATGGGGCCCCGGGCACGACCCAAGATGCACTGGAGAGAGTATTTCTCCCAAATAGTCGGGGAATGGATCCCCGCCTCCCCCGGAACAGCTGGACGAAGTGGCTGGGGAGAAGGAAGTCTGGACTTCCCCGCTAAAGCTGCTGCCTCTGCGACCTGACCCCAGATAAGCAGAAGAAGTTGGATGGATGGATAGATAGTCATATTCGATCAAATTTGGATGCTGAATAATAATAATAATAATACATTAAATACGATATATAAATATAAACATTCACAATTTGTTCGAAAAGATTACAAGAGTCAGCTTTAAAATGCTAAAGACAAATTTATTAGTATACACACTCATCAGCCGGAAAAAAGAGCCACCTGAAAAATGTCTTCCTGAAAAGTCACCATTTAATTGGCAGTGTAAAATAAGACAAAGGGCTTGAGATCATACATCTTTTTTTTTTTTTTTTACACTTTTTTTTCCTTACACAACTGCACCAATGATCGACAGTTATACATTCACTTGTTACTTCAGCTACTGAACGCTTTCAGTCCACACGCAACACACACAGATAGATCATGTTTAGCGGAGGGGCATTAAAAGCAATAATTATGTTGCAGGATTATTTTAGTTTTGTTTTTTTTTGGCAAGGAGTGGGGCAATAATCAACACTGACTCAAACCAAGAGCTAATTAAAGATGAGTTCTTGGAGCTTTGAGAAAGCCATCACAGTATGGTTAAAAAACAAACAAAACGAAACATACTAAGTCACCATCATGGGTCGCACCACCGAATTTGATTACAGGGAGTATAGGTGTAAATGTGCATTTCCACTCATTCACAACAAACAGACATCGTTACAGAGCATTTTGTCACGTAAAGCACAAAAGCATGTAGCCAACCCAAAGAAAGTGCCTCATACTCTATATTGTGACGTACTAAAAATGTGTGCCTTGGCTCTAGACTTTGTAATAGTGCACATTAAAAGGCAAATAAATATGTTTTGTGCCATTTGTGCTGGACTTTGTTATACACAGGAGACTTGCATTGTGTGCACCATATACTGTCGCAGTTCTGAAGCAGTGCATTTCTTTACAAAGTACACGTTTGTTCGGTTTGTGATGGGCATATATTTGTATTCTGTGGTTGGAATTGCCCTATGTTTGGGAGCGCGTAGGAGCATTATCCTTCACCCAAAAATCTGCATGGATGTCGATCGTTGTGCCAAACAAAATCTAAAATGAAGACCAAAAATGAACTTTGACTAAGTGGCAACGTTACACACAGGAGACATGTATTGTATGCCCCGTATAGTGACGATATACGGACTTTAATATATAACCTACTATGTCAAAAATTTGGTAAATGTGATATTTGTGTGTTAACACGTGTTAGTGTTATTTATACAAATTATTTACCAATCTAAAGTGGCGTCTCCTGAAAAGTGACGATTTTGGAGGTATGAGGAATCCGCCCGCCTCCAGCGACATAGTATAAGGTAAAAAAAAAGGCCCGTTTATGGTGTCCCGGGGCAAGCTTGTCCATTTTTTGAAAGGTGCCCTACTGTCCTGAGCTTTTCGACACAAGAGAAATGACATACCGTGACGTGATTAAGAAGGCAGAATGACAGAAGGAGAGCACCACCATGTGAATCCAAATCCACATTGCTGAGGTGCAGTCTACTTCAATTCCTAACCAGCAGGAAAAGCCTCCGGGCTACTTCTTGGTAGGCTGCTAAGCAACCACTTCCAAATATGGGCAAGCTTGTGCTAGGCATTGTACTAATAAAATATGGCATGATAAATAACATCATATAATTAAAAAAGAGATAGTAATAATAAAATATATTAATAAATGTGTGCCCATCATTAAAACGGGAAGCTGATGGCGGGCTAGTGGAGTAATGTGGAGGTTACCGTCATTTGAAACAAACATCGCAATATAGGCATTCAATTGGAATTCAACCTGGAGTGTAAATCCAGTCCAACAGGGTGAAAGGAGCTTGTCCTGGCAAATTTTTTTATTATGTGGACCAGCCATTTTCCACACAAAGAAGGGTGGATGTTGAGGGTTGCAATCCCACAGACAGAACGACCAGAACGGTTATTCGGTAGTTTGGGCAACGTCCGTTATTCTAACCAGGTAACAATTGTATCGCGATTGACAACTCTGAGAAAGCTGTGCAACCAAGCTCACCAACGACAAAACTCATCATTTCTATTTTTTTTTTTTTTTTTTTTTAATTGCTGGTGGCGACACACTGGCATGACAATCAATGACATCCAACAAAAGAAACTTAAGTTCACACCAAGAAGCACTGATTATGTATATAGTATAATATACCGTATATGTGTGTGTAGATAGAGAGATATATTAGAAATAGATAGAAAAATATAGAGTCATCTGAATGCCCATTATACAATTGTACACAATAAAGAGTGGAAAAAAGCTTATACAAGGCTGCAGACTGGGTGTGAGAAGTACAGTGCATGTAGTGTGTGCGTGTGTGCGTGTGTGTGTGTGTGTGTATGTGTGTAGTGTTGGGTACAGTGTTACTGACCAAGCAGATCAAAGGAAGTCAATGGGGAACATTTTGTCACGAGAATTTAGTAGGAAATTGAACAAAAAAAAAAAAAATGAATAAGTTAAACACTTTATTAGCGGCAACTTGAAACTTGTTCGAATGGTACGCGAGTCCCACTGGCAAATTTACATTACCGGATCCAACTTGGTAAATTATAACGTATATTTTGTATTCAACACAGAGCTCGAGTCAATAAACGCAGCTCATAATCTATATCACCGACTCTGTATTAGGGTCAGTATCTCGCCAGATACTGAAGATGGTGCCAACTAATTTCCATTTTTTAATTAATACAGAGCAGTTGCGAAATGCGCATGCACCAATTATTGTATATCACGATCCATATCAGCTGCAGCTGCATTTAAGCGTGAGGAAGGGGACTCGCCCCACCAGATGCCACCATTTAATAATCATAAATGTTGTGATGTGTTTTATCATAAATACAGAACAGTGGTTCCCTTTCAAAATTCACATGCGTCCATAAACGTAGATCATGGACCATATCAGCGGCTTCTGCAATTTGGGCAGAGGAAGGGAAGGGCCAAAAAGAGTGCCCATACTTACTTTGTGGTATGAATTTGATATTTAACACAGATCATTGACTTTGCTGTAAAAAAAATAATGTACATGAATAAACCTGTCATAACTCATTGTTGAATATTCAGAACTGATACTTGTCAGCCAATCAGAGAAGGGCGTAAAGAGTTGAGGAGATATGTTGAGAAATAATCAAGTTGTACAGTTTTACTCCATTTCCGCTTTTCTATGGCTGATATCACACAAAAACATTCCCCAAAAGGCCATTTTTTTCCCCCAGACACAACAAACTTTTGACAGTCTGTCATTTTTTTTAAACTTTACTGATGCTGTCAGCTCTGTCCAGGCAATTAGGCATGCTGAGATAAGTTTTTAGCCAATAGGGTGATTGTTCGCTATGAATTCCGCCTAGCAACAGGTTGCTCCAAAACGAAAATGATAGAAATAAACAATGTGGCTTGGAAAATAAACCCAAAAAGAATTCATAATAATTAACAATCACAATAAATTAAACGACAAAGGTTTAGTTTGAATAAAGTTGATTAATTGATACAATTACTGGAATACAGTACATTTATAATGAAGTGCAGAAAACCTTGTACAAAATCCTACTAAATTCACGCACATTTGCCATTTTAACCTGCTCACCATTTTTGCGAGATTGTCCAAGAAACCAAATCTGCTTTGTTGTGTTGAATGCAAAATTATTTACATTGCTGCTATCAACACACTTGGCAAAGTGTGCACCACATACAGTCAGCAACACGGTGTACCCTGTAAATACCTGGATGCCCAAGTAAATACCTCCAGGTGACGAATAGTATTTCAAAGCACAAACCTAACAGAGCAGAAAAGTACAAAAAAAAAAAATGCTACCATAAGTGCACACAGCTCCAGAGTGGACAGCACTGGACACCTTTGAGTGGCGGGCAAAGGGGCTTTACCTAGTCAATTGTGTGACTGTTTATGTTTAGCAAAACCATGTCAAATATGTGTATTAGTACGCACTGTTACATAGAGGTATATCGATGCCAGAGCTGTTTTAAGTCAAGAAGTCAATGCAAAGGAAAGTCATTTGCGTTTTCTATTCGACTTGCAGCAGGACAGAATTTCAAGTCTGTTGAACACCATTAAGCATATTTCTGTTTTCCCCCTAAGAGAAGCATGAACACTTATCATTTCAAAAGTCTACATCGCCGTGTACTCGTCAATAATATATAGTTTGCATTTAAGGACAGTCGATAGTACTCTTAACAACGTCACACAAACAGGCACCATTTTACAATAAGGGGCTACCCATATAAAGGGCCTATGAAGCGGCATTTGTTTGTAAATTCATAAGAAGCGGTTCAAATCAAAATTGATCTTCTCCAAGCGAGACTTGTCTCCGTGGCAAAGTTGAACGTCAGTCACGACCAGTGGGCAGATTTTCCAAAGTAGTTTTCTTATACATGTGCGAGTCTTTTTAGCAAAGTTGCACGTCAGTCACTCAAGTGGACAGCTCTTCAAAAGTGGTTTTCTTCATTACAGGTTCTTAAAAAGCCGTACACTGTCGTGACCTTTGACACCAAGAAGAAAACACATTTTGAATAGCTGCCCAGCAGTGTTGGCCAAATGACTTTGAAGATGGAATATATTTCAGATTACATTTTCAGACCCTCTTTTACCCTATGGTTTGAAAAAATGTGGAAAAAATATAAATAAATTCCTGGGATTGAATGGCTGGACTGTGAAAAGACGAGTACATTCGTCAATGGCAGTGAATGAGGTCATTGATTTATCATTTTTTTTGTCATTTTAAAAGGAACATATGAAATTTGCAAACATAGCTTATAAAGTCAACTTGTATTGAGGATCTTTAGCTATAGCCTATAGTGTATACTCAAATTAATTTACCCAATAAGTTTATATTGCCAAAATGTGTTCCCACTATCAATAAGACAATGTATTTAGTTTAATGTATTGAATTATATGTGGTCTAACAAATAACAATGATCGATTAAAGCGGGAGTCAACGCAAGCCCACTAGTTAAAACTTGGCATTCTGATAAATATTGCGTTTGTGGAATAACTGTTAATCCACTCGTTTTTAGCCATCTCTCGGGGCGGCCATTTTGTCTTCTGTCGACTGAAAATGACATCACAGCTGCTCACAACGACCAATCACGGCTCAGATTCAGAGAACAGGTCAGCTGTGATTGGTCGTTGTAAGCAGTTGTGATGTCATTTTCAGTCGACAGAAGACAAAATGGCCGCCCCCAGAGATGGCTAAAAATAAGTGTATTTGCTACTTAACCTATAATCCACAAACGCAAAATTAATCTGAATGCTGTGTTTCAACTAGCGGGCCCGCTGGGAACATATTCTTGAAAAAAAATATGCTTGGGTTGACTTCTGCTTCAAGTAAGTATAAGTGATAATTGGTCTAACAAAAGAGCGATAGCTTTTATTTCATGAAACCATGGCTGTGGATGGTGTGAAAAACAATGACCTCCATGTTGTTGTTTTTTTAACTATCGTAAGAATGTAATAAATCAGAGAGATTCTTTTAATACGTGTTCAACTATGTGATGACCTTTGACAAATGAGAAATTCTGCTCGTGGTGATTGGCTGGTTCTCTTCATGTCTTGTGGGCTCCGTGTTTGGAAAGCATCACTGGACTCGGTAACAGTAAGCATATTACAAACATACGAATAATTCGTATACGTTACCGCTTAGATGCAATACACGGGTTACTTTTGTAAGACTCACCCCCAACACTGCTGCCCACTGTCGTGACATAAGTGCATCTGTGACAGAAGAAAGCAGCATTGGAACACGGTCTATGCACTATTGTAGGTTTTTGCGGTACGTACGTCGAACGGTATTGCAATTGGGTAAAAACATGTCATCAGCTAATTGAATTTCTTCTTTGATTTTGATTTTACAGCAACTTTGGCTTTACAAAGCATTAACAAACTTGCTCATAACCAATGTGAAAAAATAAATAAAAAAAAAATCCTTGATAAACCGTTTACAAGGGAATGCTTATTGTCAAGTGGCAGCCGTCAACCTAATGCAGCATTTTGCACATTTTTGCATCTTGTAATCTGGTGCAAAAAGTTTTAAAAACAAAGAAAGAAAAAAAATCCGTTGATTAGACGACTGATGCGGAATAGCTGCAGAGGTGGCGGCAAGAAGCGGCGACGGGAGTCTGTCAGTAAAGAACTTGAAAAGGTTTGGAGTAATTAAACATGAGATAGTCCATGTAATAAAAGTCATACACCCGCTGCCTCTCCAATGTGCCGAGCTGGGCAAAATACTTCTGCGTGATCTTCAACGACGTCCTCTCGTCGGCCAAGTTCCGATCCTTGAAGTTGGGCAGCGTGAGGTTGCGCGGCGCCCCGGCCAAGCGCAGCAGCAGGTCGGACTCCTCCTCCATGTTCTCGAACTTGCCGATGAAGTCGTAGTCAACGAGGCACGGGTTGCACAGCTGGTTGGCCGCCTCCCAGTGGACGTCCAGGCCCACGGGCCGGTGCACGTCCAGCAGGTAGTGCACAAACTCCTGGAAGGTGACGCCGTTGCCCGACTCCAAGGCCGACCTGGAGGCGTTGGGCCTGTACTTGGAGATGATGGGCTTCCCGAAGAAGGTGTGGTAGTAGTCGTTGGGGTTCTCGAACTTGTCCCTGTAGGCCGACACCACCCTCTCGAGAGGCTCTCGCACGAACAGGACTTTGGTGTAGCTGCCCAGGCGCCGCATGATGCCCTGCCGGTCGAAGCTGTTCAGGGTCTTCAGGGGGTTGCCCAAGTGGGCGGTGTCGTGGTTGATGGTCTGAGGGTCCGACGCTATGCCCGCCAGCACCATCAATGTCCGCTTCCAGTTGGAGCAGCCCGCCTTGGGCACCTGGGATGGAAAGTTTTGCATCCGTTATAATCCGTCTTCAAACGTGACGGAATACATATGCAGCGGTAAGCCGTTTTATGACTGTTATCAGTTTTCAAACCGACAATAGTAGTCAACCAGAGTTTTGCGCTTTAGTTATGGGCAGGATTACATCCTTCTCGTCCTCTCATATTTCGATTAAGACGCAATATGCAAGTATAATTGATACTGTATGTCAATGAGATTTATATTCATGCTCAGAGGTGGGCATTTTACTACATTTTGTTGGTCCTTCATTAGTCATCCGTCAGCGGCCGAGGTACCCGTCCGTCATTCGTCAGGCTGTCGTTTTTCATGAGGAACCGAATTGTACAGAGGGGGGCATTTTACTCAAATTTCGCGGTTCGTTTATCACCGTCCGTCTGCAGCCTGGGTGCCCTTCCGCAGTCCGTCCGTCTATTCGCCTTTTTGTCAAGCTGGACATAAAGTGTAGTTGGACCCGCCAACGGACGCCCGTTTGAAATTAGAGGCGGACCGGCGTATGGAAGGGTAGTACCCCCCCCCCCAAATTCCCCCCCACCACCGGAAAAAACGACAAATGGTGGATGATGGAAGGGTACCCACGCTGACAAATAACGGACTCTCAATTTTTAATAAAATGCCCAGCTCTGCCTTTTACGACCCAGTAGCTGTCAAAAACATGCCTGACATGAATTAGGACCCGTTAGCTGGCCAAAAACAAGCCCGATGTAAAATGCACGAATCAAACAGCAAACGGAACAAAATACGCAGCAATGTCAGGTTAAAGGCGATAGACGATTACATAGACGGACGAAAATGGTCAAAAGTCAATCTAATTTTTTAAAAGTTTCCCATCTATCGTTTATCCCCTACAAGATGGACGTCAGTCACAGGTGGATAGACGGACCGGTCCGTCGGCTAGGCGGAATGGAATTAGTCAGTTGGTCAGTTGGTCGGTCGGTCCATGCATGTTTTTGGGGAATGTGGGAGGAAACCGGAGTAAAGCCACGCAGGCACAGGGGAATCATGCAAACTCCACACAGGACTCAAACCCACGACCTCTGCTCTGTGAGGCGCACGTGCTAACCAGTCTGCCGCCATATAACAGACATAACAGAGCTTTTAAAAGGGATGAGCATTTTTTTTTTAATGTAACTACACTCCAGTCTACGGCTCATCATCGGACAGTTTTCAAAGCCCTCTTCTGCGTCAGACCGAGTGATTTATTTTCCCACAACACCTGGCAGTAGAGAAGCTTGTGCTTGTCTTCCACGAAGATGTTCGTCACGTGGTGCTGCGTGATGGTCTTGGAGACGTTGCTCTTGTACTTGGCGCACATCTTTTTGGTGAGCTGCCGACGTTGCTCCAGGAGGCTGGAGAGCTTCCTCCAGCGCTGCAGGGAAAACAATCCTGACAACGAAGAAGAGGAGGAGGAGGAGGAGGAGGAAGAGGAGGAGGAGGAGGGAGAGTTGCTGGTGCGCTGGATGGGAGGACTTGTTTTCAGGAGCTTGCGGTGCTTCTTGGAGATGCGCTGCGAGCCCAAGTCCTGCTCTTGGGATCCACCTGTGACCAGCTGTTCTCTCTTCCAGAACTGCGGGAATTGCATGGGGGAGATCGGACTCGGCATCATGACGTCAGCCACCTGGTGCTCGTGATCGCCGTTATATTTTCCTTGGTCTTTGTCCTGAGGAGAAACAGTCTGTGGGGTGTCGGGGCGGGATGGGAGGCGAACATAACATTAAGAACTTCCTATTATCTTTTATATATTTTTTTATATTTTTTTAACCATGTCCCCCTCCAAAGTTTTATATTGCCTCAAAACTATAAATTAATTAGAAGACAAATAAATAATTCCCAACAAAATCAATAAAAATAATAATTATGATATTAAAAACTATGTACAAAATATTGCAAAAACCTCACGGAAAATATACGTTGTATATTAACACCCCCCCCCCTCCCCCGCGCGAGAAAGAATTCGCATAGGCTTACATAAAAGACATCAATAATAACAGCTGATACTGTATGTTAACCAGTGGATTACAGTACATCACTAAAATTACCTGCCAAGCTGATCAATGGCCGGCAACTTGAGCGCTGTCACAGCGGAGCAACATTCCACAGGACACAATCAATACACAATCCCCAACCTGATCAACTCGACTCCGAGGAGACCATGAGCGCTATTTTGTGAGGCAACTGAACTCCATCCATTGTATGCAGTTTAAGGCACATCTGTGCAACACCTAAGCATTTCACTACTACACGGGCAGTCATACAACGAATTCAAAGAAAACAGTGGAGCAAAAACAAGCGATACGTATATGTTTTGGGGAGTCACGAACCGCACAGTGCAACAGTTAGTTCTTAAAGTGACCACTAGATGGCGGCGTTGTACTATAACAACAGATCTCATGTTGAAGTTCCACAGTGGCCACATCCATCCTCTGTTGAGTTGCTGCTGGCTGCTATCAGGTGTCCCATAAGCACTTAATGGCATGTTTCAATTACAATCTCCTGCTGCTTGATGGCCACCATCACCAAGGCCACTGTACATGCTGACATTCGATTTCAATTAAGAGTTCTGATAGTGTCATGAAGTCACGGGCCTAGTAGTACCATGTGACATTGAGTTCGTCCTGGATCTGGGATCATCTCCGAAGTTGACTAAATTAAGGCCAAGCTCTGCGTGATGCTACGGCAAGCCCACGAGTAGGGATAAAGACCCTATTCTACAAAATGACTTTTGGTGAAATCAAGTGTTTCAGCACATTGACGTTCCAATTGTTTTTGTTATGTATTGTGAGCATTTTGCGTTTTGGTTTGTTTTTGCGGCCACAAGCCCAGGTCTTGTTTGCAAATAGCACAACACCAAGGGCGGAGCCAGAATGTGGCGAACGGGTGGGCCTGGAAAAATCAGGGTGGGCCTGAATATTTCTCTCACCGAGCAAAATCCTCCTCTCCCGACACATCGTATATTTAAACAAAATAACAGATCTTCCTTAGACAACCACAATTATGCCATTGTATTGTATAAATCCATGTATTGTATTCAATAAAAAAAAGCCACCAAATCACACAAATCAAAAAATAATTTCATAATAATTTACCAAAAATTTGCAAGTCTATATTTTTTTCCATCAATCTCACTGGGTGGGCAGTCTGTCAATCTGGGTGGGCCTGTGCACACCCAGGCCCACCCATGGCATACACATTGAAGTCCCTAAAAATAAATTTCTTATGAAGCTGACACACCACCAAGAGTGTTGTTAATAAGTATGCCAAATTTGGATGAATAACAATTTAAAAAACAAAAAAATCAGGCTTCACCAGTTGAAAAACTGAGACGTTCTTTCAGCTCTCAGATGCTGTTGGCATGCATGCAGAATGTGCTGAGAACACAGCTGCTAAACTTTCAACTGTCAATCAAATACTGTACGCTCACATGTCGAGCATGTCTACACATTCCTATATGTTTGACCTGCGACAATATATACGCTTAAAGCATCTGGTAGCTGGAATACATCCTAAGGAGTCATTGTGGGTCTTTTCCATTCAGCGATAAGCGCTAGCCAATGGCTAGCTTGTGGGCTAACACGCTTCCGGACGCCACGGAGCGACGGCTGGGTTGTCCATGGCTGTGTAAATTCAATTATAGAGTTCAAATCTGGCTTTTGTTTCCATGGAGACGGGCCCTAAGCGAAGCCTGCTTCGGAGCACACTTTCGTAGTCTACATTGCTCCGTTCTCCCACGCTAGGCCTTGCATTTTAGACTATAGAAGAAACACATGGAGGTTCAGAAATGCTCAAAAACAAGGTAAAATAATGGTGAAAATCAAAAGAAAAGCCCATAGCATATCTTGGTAATACATCAATACCAAATCTTGCAGTATAGCAGTTCGGGAATAGTAGATTAGTAAACTATCGATACCAACAATACTGGACCTGTATTTTTCTGGTATCTGATCCATACCAAATTTTGTTGTATGGAAAAGTTTGGGTGTTGTGCAAAAAGCTGCTTACTTATTTAAGTGGACAAGCGAAGCATGGAAATGTTTTGGTTCTTTCATGCAACTACACAATTTATGTGAGGTTTGAGTGGCGAACTGGTGATGCTAACTCTTTGTGACAGTCTGTGTGTGTGTGTGTGTGGGCCTACAACAAACACGCTCCCCATGCGTATGCCTTCGACAAACATGCAAGATGCATCGCTTTTTCTAACAGCTCAAAATGCCCCGAAACATAATTAGACATAATTATAATATCAGCGTTAATTCTGAACGAATCACCGGAGTGCAATTTCCAGGTGTCGTGAGCTGTATAGCTCATAATTGCTTTTGCTAGATACCATTTCGCGTTTGGCATATTAACTAATTGAAAAAATACCAGACAACTGAGTATTATGAAATTATGAATGCATGGAAATTATAATAGAATAATACAAAGAATATACTTAAATAATACAGTGAAATAACAGAAGTAAGACCATTACATTTTTTTTTTAGATTATGTGATGACATGTATCTTAAAATAAAATACTGTACTTGAAAAAATATTTCAGATCCAAAAAAGTAAAGTACATTCACTGAAAAAAAATAATTAAAATAATATTAACCATTATTTCTAGTTATAAAAAATAAATGAATATAATAATACAACTAAATAAATTGATTTAAATCATTTAATATTTTTAGATGTATATATATAACCTATATTACTTATATTACTAAAGATATATTTAATGAAATATTTTAATGAAATTGATTTTAACCTCGGCCAAAATATCTCAGTGACCAGACGTGTTTTGGTGAATACATTAACTCATTGAAAATTAAATATTAAAATGAAAACAAGGATGCTCGCCACTCAGTGTTTTTAAAAGTAAAGACAATCTGCACTTTTGAGATTTTAGCAAGAAAAATGCTGTCAATGGAAATAATTTGCTTTTGCGGGCCAAATAAAATGATGTGGCGGGGCAGATCTGGGCCCCGCGCCTTGAGTTGAACACCTTGCATTAACCCATTTGGATTTAAATATTTTTTTTAATAGAATACATTTTATTTCTAAAATAGTGTAATATATTTAATACATAACAAATTTAGAAATATTTATAGAATACTTTTTTTTTTATAGCAAATGTATTTAGGAAAATATTTGTATTTAATCTCTTGGGTGAAAAAAAATCCGCGGAGGCGGGGAGGTCAGCTCCTCTAACACTTACACCGATGCCATCGGACACGCTGAGAGATACAAGCCCTGCAATCGCTCCTTACGCAGTAGATAACAACTGAGCTAGTGCGTGTGTGTGTGTGTGTGTGTGTGTGTGTGTGTGTGTGGGTGTGTGTGTGTGTGTGCTTGTGCTTGTGTCTGTGGTGTAAACATACCTCCCTGGATTGCAGCACAGTTCCACCAAGCTTCATACCTGTGGAGAAAGTTGAATAAAATAAGTAAAGAGCACGTAAAATAGTCCATTGTGGATTATGGAGATGAGTTTTTATGGCCGCCATGGTGACGGATGGGAGCTTTATTGGCAGATTTAAGGAAGCAGAACCGATGATGTTTATTACTCTGGACGTATTTTTTTTTCCGTCATATAACCCGCAACATATCCTAAAACCAGCTGTCATTTAATCCGGCTGACAGTTGTAAATGGGTTTACATGGCTGCTGATGGGTGGTAGTCGAAGGAAAGCGGGGGAAGGGGCGGCGAGGTATGCTAGGCGTAGACACCCTTGCCTAAGTGGCTTGTCACTTCCAATTTGGAGGGTGGAAGTGATGGATGGGGGGGAGGGGCGGGGACAAGTTGTCACCCGAAACCCTCCCTAAGTGATGCGTCGCGTTAGGGCAAGTGTGACTTGCTCCACTAGATGGTGCCGTCTTCTCTTTTTTAAATAACAACCATGCCTCGGTAAAACTTGAGCGACTTGCCAAACAAGCAGAACGCCTTGCTTGTCGTGAGATTTTATTGAACCTATGTGGATTCGAGACACGCTTGCGTGCAGCAAAGAGGGACAGAATCGAGCCCTCCTCCATGTTCCATAGCAGGGCTGGCCCTAGCCAATATGGCGCCCTAGGCTAGATTTTATATGGCGATCGATGATTTGCATATGCTTCCAAAAGAAAGAAGTCGAATAGCATCACTTTTAACATTGGCTTTACATGGCAGACGATTTCCAATATAAAATGGAACGTTTTCTTCATTTCGTGACTGTATTGTTACTGTCAAACAAATCATTTTCTGTCGCGACAACCAATTGCACAAACCAACTTGATATTTCTTACTCAAGTCATATTAACATAAAGTAACAGTACTGTTACTTGAGTACTTGAGGTACAGTGTAAGTTTCTTGCGTCCTGTTCACATAGAGCTGATTTGACTTGCCCAAAAAAAAAAACTCGGGAACCGCTTGATAGTCTTTAGATTTTCTTGTAACCGGCACAGATTTAAGAGACCACATTCCAGATGCAGAAAAGCAGACTCAGAATATAACCGAGCCCAAGATTTCTGTCAATTCCAGATTGCCTTGATAATCTTCAGATACTATTGCACAAATTCAAGATGTTTTGTGCCGGATGAAAAATAGCTCCATCTACCCGTGTTATTTTATTTTCATGCCTTACTTTGCGTCTGTAAATATGAATTTATGTGTCTCGCTAGAACGCGACTGAACTCCTTAAAGCGGAATGCATCCCAAACATATTTTTTTTCAAGAATATGTTCAATGCAAGCCCAGCTGAAACACAGCATTCTGCGTTTGTGGAATAAGAGTTAATCCACCCGTTTTTAGCCATCTCTGGGGCGGCCATTTTGTCACTTCTGTCGACTGAAAATGACATCACAACTGCTCAGGGCTCAGGTAACGACCAATCACGGCCTACCTGTTTTCTGAAGCTGATCTTACCACCATTTTGTTTAGAAGTGCCCTACATTTGGCTGTTCCAATAAAAGGTATTGCCCCCATGCACCATGGTTTCAGATTAGCATGCCCGTTGCCTTTATTGCTCCAAAAGAAGGAAAGGGAGAAGGAGGAGGAGCGTGAGGGGGATTGCCATGTGATATTTTGCAATCTTGTTTCGGTTCAGCTGTACTATTTGATCTCCTCACCCCTAATGGTCGCTCATGTAGGCTGTGTGAATCCATCACATGGTGTTGCCGTTTATGAAACACATGAATATTTAGCAATGCAAACAAACACACACACACCGAGAAAAGGGGGAGGATGCATTTGCAAAAGCGTTTGCTAACGCGATGAGCCCCTCAGACGACCATCACGTCGACATACAAGGCCGCTTATTGATCTTGAAAGGCCCATCGAGGTGGTAATTGAAATCTCCCAAGGCCCCCCCCCCCCCCCCTCCCCCCCCCCTCTCCGTCCGCCGTGTTTTTACACGTTTCGTCTGGGGCCGTTGCTTTTGCCGACGCTTCGCTTCGTGTCTCACCTTTCAGTGTGTTTAACGCTGGAACAACGACGCCTGATGACGCCGCGTCTAGTTTGTCGAGCGGCGGCATTTCAAATATACGGCGCTCTCATTGCGCCCAAGACACGCTCAAGACAACCTGTGCTGGATTTAGCAATGGTGCAAAAGGGTTTGTCTCACAGTGTTTTGTTTTTTTGTACACAAGGCACAGTCCAAATTTGTTAGTAGCCTTTTGTTGAAGAGAAGATCAACCCAAGCATATTTTTTTCAAGAATATGTTCTATGCGGACCACCTCGTTGAAACAAGGCATTCTGATTAATCGTGCGTTTGTGGAATAAGAGTTAATCCACTCGTTTTTAGGCTCGACACAATGTAAGGACGGACCTGGTTGGCATTGTCCCTTCATTTAATGTAATATAAGTAAAACATGTAATACAATTTCAAGCAAATTCCAAGTGGGGGGAGGGATTTGCAAACATCATTTATCTTTGTAGTGTCTATTTGGTTACGGGTAATAGCGCCTGTTTGATTGCAATTTCACAGGCGGTCAATTCCACTCTGCGTAACTAGGCTATCGATTTTCACCGTAGCGTGGGGGGGGGGAAAGTAATAAATTGTGAAAACTAACATGTAGCAGAGGTAGGGGAATGCAAGTAACATCATTTGATTCATTCATTTGATTTCTAGTGAAAGGTGGACTGGCCTACCGTATATACTAATATTTTTACCACGGCAGATGGACGACGAATAACGGATGCTCAATTTATAGTCAAATGCCCAGCTCTTCTAAACGGACAGCATTTTTTTTTTTGTAAAATGCCCAGCTCTGTACATATATACATACAGTACATACTTCAAGTGAAAGTCAACCCAAACATATTTTTTTCAAGAATATATTCTGTGCAAGCCTACTAGTTGAAACTCTGATAAATATTGCGTTTGTGGAATAAGAGTTAAGCAGCAAAATGCACCCCTTTTTAGCCATCTCCGGGGGCGGCCATTTTGTCAATTCTGTCGACTGAAAATGACCGACCAATCACAGCTCACCCGTTTTCTGAAGCTGAGCCGCGATTGGTCACTTCCTTGGCCCTGAGCAGTTGTGATGTCATTTTCAGCAGACAGAAGTGACAAAATGGCCGCCCCCCCTGAGATGACTAAAAACGGGTATATTTTGCTGCTTAACTCATATTCCACAAACGCAATATAAATCA
Organism: Filicampus tigris; assembly: GCF_054856515.1. NCBI lineage: Eukaryota > Metazoa > Chordata > Actinopteri > Syngnathiformes > Syngnathidae > Filicampus > Filicampus tigris. The sequence goes on from NC_141219.1 coordinate 4,387,288, forward strand.
GAATGCCGCGTTTCAACGAGTGGGCCTGCTGGGAACATATTCTCGAAAAAAATATGTTTGGGTTGATTTCCGCTTTGAGCAGCGGAGCTACAATCATTCTGCTGACAGAAGCTTCTGAAACAATTCTACTCACCTGCTGAGCTTTGTCCTTTATTGCCCTCTACATTAAACCTCGAGAGTCTCACCTCACTGCATTTGCCCTGAAAAAAAATTCCTTTGAATATTCATGCAGACGGTGCGACACGCGAGCGAGGGCCGCATCATTAGCGTTATCATCCTTGCCCCCCACTTGAAGCCCTCTGACAGAGCCGCACATCATCCGGCAGCTATTTCGAGGAGGGGCGGCCAAAAAGGACAAAAACAACGTGGAGATAATGAGCTTGTTATACCAAACGGGGCAAGAGAGTTTTAACTAGCGGCGGCACAGACACTGAGTGTTCTCCTTCAGCCATCAAGTAGCCTCCTAAAAAACTCGCATTAGTCATTCAATTGGAGGGTGCGAGTGCGAGGGAGGGTGGGTGCAGCGACTCTGTCGGGGTGTTGAAATTTACAATGAAAATCGTTCCGATGGAAGGGAGACGGTGTGCTTACTATGTTCGGATGTTGAAAGGGATGTAAAGATTAGCAGGTGTGCAATGAAAGGCAGCAATAAAAGCATTTTCTGACTTTTTTTTTTTTTTGGGGGGGGGGGGGGGGGTGGCGTGCCTTTTATGGTTTTTGGTGCAAAACGGTTTAGAATCAGATGGTGAAATCCAGTCACTGGCTCCAGTTAGTCATTGCTGCCCCGCACAGATTCCATCAACATCTCACATATAAATCACGTGACCCCCCCCCCCTGAAGAGAATACCAAAACAAATGAGACATTTTTCATTTGTTGCGACCGGAGTTAAAATAATTTGGCAATTTTCATGTTTTTTTATTTTTATTTATTTTTTTTTTTTTTTAAGTGTAGTTAGTTTTAATTAGTTTGTGTTTTTATTTTGTTTTTTAAGTGTAGTTAGTTTTAATTAGCTTTTGTTTTGATTTTTGTTTTTTAAGTGTAGTTAGTTTTAATTAGTTTTTAGAGCGGGTATGTTAGTTTTTGCTAGTTTTATTTTTTTCTGAATTATTTTTTGGTCCAGTGTTCATTAGTTTTAACATTAGTTTTACATTTTTTTTTTAAAAGTTAATGTAAATGCTAAAGATGAAAAAAAAAAAAAATCACACAAGTATCAGGTAGTAAAGAATCAACAAAAATATTTTCAAATATTTCCGTCCCTTGTTTGCCAAGTTGCCAACTTCCAAAGTGGATTTGTGGCTTGACTTACTGTTGCGAAGTATTAAACACTGTTGTAATGTGTACTGTTCTTTTCATACATCTTTTGCTTTTTCCATCGGCTGCCGCGAAGTGACGTCGCTTCTAGGCGACCCAGAGTAAATAAATACATTTAAAATGAACCACAAAGGCTCATACACTACGTGACAAAGACTAAAAATAAGGACATTTTCACCGTAATTTTGGTTAGTTTCGTAAAGCTAAAATGTAGTTCCAGTTTTTTTTTTTTTTTTTTTAAAGCATTTTGGCTTTTATTATTAGAAATGCTTTTCATTTTTAGTGCAACGCGCAGTAAATACACTCTGACTTCACCTTGCCTTCATGCACTCCTCCTTCAAGCCTTGAAATTTCAAGCACCTGCCAGAATCTATTATTCTTCCGCACACTTCGTGTTCCCCTCGACAAGAACAGAGCGACAGCATCGCCACCAGAAGTTCTGCGTTATTTTCACCATTCTGTTCATAACATCTCAAGCCTGGGAAATTCTCAGCACCTCCTGGTGGGAACTGCGGTATGAGATGACATCTCCCGTGAAAGAAGGTGAAAAACCTCAAATTAACTCTATCAAATGGTGTTTCTTTCATTGCCAAACAAGATAATGAGCCAGGGTCAATTCGGAGCGGTCAAAGACAACAATTCCCTCATTTAGTGGCCGTGTTTAAGTCTTAGTCGACCGAACGAGGACATGTAAGATGAGCGTAATCGCAAAATGTCCTGTTCCGTCGAAGCTATCCGAGGTGTTGATGATGCAACGCATCCGTCCTGACCTTCCTCAGACCTCCACCATGCAATCTCTTTCTTTCTTTTTATAACAGCCTCTCAGAGGACGTGGTAAATAGAGAAATCCATAAAACACTCAATGCTCCTGAGCGTCACGCATGCTCTAAACCTTTCAACTCTGACCCAAGTTCAAGGCAATGTGCATAAATCCTTGAGAAGAAGGCGCACGCGCAGGTACACAGACGATTCAAATGAGTACCTTCCTTCATTATTCCTCTTTCAATGCCATACTTCATGGTCATTTCATTTGCCCCAACGGACGTAGTATGTTGTACTTATTATACTACTGGGAACATGCTTCTGTTTAATTTTAATGCATCAGATGGAATTTAAAGCAACACCATGAAAAAAATTCATCCCAAGTGCATATAGTTATGTCGATATTAAGCGACAGTACTGGTCGCATTAGCGTTAATTACAAAATAAAAAATAAATTTAAAAAACGGTACACAGATACTATACTGTATTTTCCGGTCTATAAGCTGCTACTTTTTTCCTAGATTTTGAGCCGCGCGGATTATGTAGAGGTGCGGCTATTCCGTGGTTCTTTCTTCCACCACTAGGGGAGCTCTAACCAGAATTACTATACAATAGCCATTAACAGGATGTGACTGCAGGTGGAGGAGTTCAACAGGCGAGGGCGCTATGCACTAGGTAATGAATTAGGTGGCATGCGGAAGTAGAGCAATAGGACGTGCAGTGAAATGAAGATAAGTATTTTATTTTATCTTGGTTCCTGTTCAGTTTTAATCAGCAAAGTTGCTGCCGTGTTAAAAGGCATTGTTAGGAAAGAATCTGTTCAGGTACATAATGTACAATCACAGTTCAAAATTGTTGTAAATGTAAATGCGAATGAGGTTAAATATCAAATTGTCCGCCTTATATAAAGGTGTGGCTTATAGTCCGGAAAATATGTCAATTAACGTGGCACAAAACTCTGAAGCTTGAGTTCATTTTAGCCGATAAGAAGTTTGAAAAAAAAAAGTCATTTCCTGTGAAAGGGGCACGACAACCACTATGTAATGAATGAATGTACAGAGAACAAGAGTTGCAAAGCAGCCCCACAGAAAGTAACACAAAAATTGCAGTCTCACACAAAATAATGCAATCCAAACGGAATTAAAGTTACACGGAAAGGTAACACGGTTCCAAAGGAAGCTAAGAAGTAACAACAAACTGTACAGGATATTTAAGCAACCGCAATGGAAGTAACGCAGCCACACAGAAGTGGTGCAACATTATTTTATCTTTTGATTGGCACACAATACAAACAGTTGGAGGTTAAGTGGACTCACATCTGCTAATACTCAATTCCGTCTATTACATAATGGAGATGAGGTGCTACGTTTGAAGGCTGCTGCTGTGAAGAAATAAAATCCCAAAACATATTTGGAAAAATCCAAAATGGGCTATCCTTGTTTTTTTTTTTTTTTTTTTTTTTTGTAAAATGCGTTTTTCAAAGCGCTATGTGTTTATTTATTCAAAAAATGCGCACAGCAGGCGCAGAAACAACAAACTACACGGACGGGAAGTGACTTGAAACTCATCACTGATGCGGCGATTCATTTCGACGGATCCTTCAACTGGGTGCATTCAAGGATATCGAGGATGGCAAACAGTCATGGGGCATGTTGCCATGGCAACAAAAAGTCTCCCGGGACGGGGCGGGAACACGTAAACAAACGCCGACCGTCAGCTGCGGGATGGCAGTTAAGTGAATCAGCCGAGGCGAGGCGAGACACACCGGGCTCTTAATTGCCAGTCATCTTATTCGGACACCGCACGGCTCATGACCTTGGACCAGCGCACACACCCGCGCACACACAGAAAGTAACGCAATCACACCGGAAGAAACGCGGTTGAACTGGAAGTAACATTGTACAGCAACACAGGGAATTGCATTCACATGGGAAGTAATGCAGTTACAGAGGAATGCTAACAGTGAAACAGTCCGACAAGAAGAAGACACACAGAAGGAAGTGGCACAGTCAATATTTAGTAAATACTCAGTCAATATTCAGGCCAACTACTAGAGTCAAGTAGTTGGCCTAAATATTGACTTTTTTGTTGTACTTGGTGGCATGACCCTTACCTGCAAAATTTGCATTAAGCCTGTGACGCTTTGACTTCACCAGACTGTTGCATTCGTTATTTAAAGGCCTAGCTGGACCAATCCGACGTCGGAGGCCGTGAAGCGTCGTGATTGCGCCGTCTGATTGTGGTGTAGTGAGCGCCGTCGTAGCGTCGCAACCCGTCAGTAAGCGTCATGTTGACATTTGGTCACTCTGATTGGCTGTTAGCTAGCAAATCAGCGCTCGGAGCACAACATCGCGTCAAGAACGTGAAGACTGACTTCGCGTGGGAGTTCATCGTGAGCAAAGGATATCGTTGAATGGAATGCGTTGTTTACGTTTTTATAATCCGCCCCCCAGCCAATAGCGTTCCGGTTGGATTTTTCTAGCGATGAGAAATAGTGACTACCGCCGCCGATGGTACGGAAGGGTATTACATCTTATGCGCAGAAGGTACTTTAATGGTCAACGTCGCTGTCTGTCGTTGCGGCGTATTTTTCCAGAGTGACGTGCCGACAGCCGGCCTGACGCCACAGGGGGGAAGCGTCCGTCACTGTTGGCCAACGTCGGATTGATCTATCTTGGCGTTAAAATGCTTTCCCGGGCCTTAACTGCAGCCTCTTCCAGTTCCTGTTTGGTTCTGGGGGTTATAAGGAGATCCTTTCTTTCACCATTCTTTGGCCTTTCCATTACTTTGGTAGAGTTTAAATTGGTTTCAACAGGCTATAAAACTTTGTTCCAAAGGTTTTGTAGCCCATTTTTGTATTCTTTGCAAGATCCAATCTGGTCCCCCAAAAAAACAAGCTCATCTGTGAAGCACAGTGGAGGTCATGGCATGACTTGGGCTTGCATTGCTGCTTCTGGAACGGGCTCACTAATGTATATTGAGGATGTAACTCATGATGATAATGGCGGAATGAATTCTAAAATCTAGACAAGTGAAAAATAATGTCCATTTTTTTTTTCAATTTTCTTATTTTTACGTGTCGTTTCCGCGTAACAGACGTCGCATTGATGTGAAAATTAAAAAAATGTTCCAGAATTGGACGTAAGCGTTTTTCACAGGACAGCGACGAAATGCTTGTTTGTCCCCGTGTGCCTGGTGCTTGGCGTGCAACCAATCTGGCGGTAGACAACGGATGAATGGACAAATACAGTATAACAGCGGCCCCACTTGGAGCACCCCGAGGTGCCATGATGGGATGCGGAAATGTCTTAGTTAAGCCGCCGTGCCCTGTCTGCTCACCTCCATTTGCGGCGTGGCCAGAAGCACAATTGCGGCCGTCCCATTTTCGCCCAACCTCTGCTCTGTGTCACGCTCTCATACGCACCGCATCTCTAGCTGCCCAGCCTTCTATCCGTCCCCTTATGCTCCATCCCAACATGAACATCCGTCTGCCGGCTTCATTTGAGTCAAACCAGCACACAGGTCGACTAAAATCATCCAGTATACTACGATGCACTCATTGGGCCACTTCTATAGGAATGCATGAGTGCGACATGTAAACTCATGATTCCAAACAAAAGCTATAAATAAAAAGAAAAAATACGAAACAGACATGGCCCTTTATACATGTGTGTAGATAATCGTAGTCATAAACCAAAATCTAAAGACCGTATAAAGTGCAGTGTCTTGACCAATCATGGCTCAATTTCAGAAAACAGCTGAGCCATGATTGGTCGTTATCTGAGCCCTGAGGGTCTGTGATGTCATTTTCAGTCGACAGAAGTGACAAAATGGCCGCCCCCTGAGATGGCTAAAAACGGGCGGATTCATTCTTATCCCACAAACGCAATATTTACCAGAATGCCTTGTTTCATCTCGTGGAACTGCATAGAATATATTCTTGAAAAAAATATGTTTAGGTTGACTTCCTATTTAAGCCTTTTTTTTTTTTTTTTTTTAAACACACCAAGCGATTCACAACTCTTCAATAGTATTTCATAATTGTTCCATGAATAAACACGTTTTACAGAAACAAACCTTTTCTTTATGATTGTTCTTGTCCTTGATTTTTTTTAAATACAATTGTACCCCTTAGACTATAACAACTCTGATTTCGAACAGCTTCTGGATACTGTGGCAAAGTTGGTTATTGTCTGCGTTGCACATTATTTGCGCTGTTTGGAATTCAACTAAGTCATTGAATTTGAAAAGTGAAAGTGTTTAATGGAACAAATCATGGATTAGTTGATTCTATATAAGTTGAAGAGTTACTAATTCATGCGGCCCTTTTTTGTAGCTATAAACATGTTTCTCTGATTCTGTATCCAGAATTGCGCATTTACAAAAAACAAACCAACAAACAAACAATATCATGACATAACCAGGAACATTGCATTGTGCAAGTGAGTTTAGAAAACCGATCTACGGTTTAGAAGATCATCCTCACCTGATTATGCATCTGCATTTAAATACAAAAATAATAATACAGTACATTAAGTGTAGAAGAAAAAACATTCTCGGATTAACACCATGGTGTATACGAGGTTTATTGGGTTTGACTTGTCAAACATGTTCTAAGCTTGGATTTAAAATGACTTAGTGAGGTTGACTGAGCCGAGATTTGAATATATTTGTTCCATAGCTGGCCCCGCTACACCTTTTGGAAAACTGACAGCGGTCCGTCTTCTTCACAGACTCCATGTCTGTCTTTATGCAGAGAACGTGGCTTTTGCAAGTTCCGTTTAAAACTCATTCACCGCCATTGACGAATTAACTTGTCTTTTCACAGCACACCCATTCAATCCCGGGAATTTATTTCCATATTTTTTTTCACATTTTTTTCAAACGTTAGTTCAAAAGAGGGTCTGAAAATGTCTGTCAGTGAACGAGTTAACGATACACACAGTGTCCCCAGGCGGGCAGCAAAGGCAAGCGTCTTTGGGGTTATTAAGAAACAGCAATTAGACCGTTGAGTGAGGACCAGAGACTCACCTGGATGTTTTCTCCAGGCAACCGCACGCCTCCGTTGCCAACCTTTGTTGTCCGCCAGCGAGAAACCATTGCACACGTCCATAGCAACTCCTGACTAGCCTCCAGCATGCCCCCGCAAACATGCCTCAGCCCTGACTTCAGCTGTCCCTCATTATCATTCTTTATCAACACCCTCTTTTTTTTTATTTTTTTATTATTTTATCAAGTGATGTATTTATTTTTTTTTAACCCTGTGCCCTCTGTCCAAATGCGTGTTATCTCGGGCAAAGTAAAAGTTCTCTCTTCTGCTGTGCTCTTTGTTCTGCCCTCAGGCGATAGTCCCAGTGATAAGCTAAACAATGCAAACAGCCTGCGGCCATTTTATTGGAAAAAGAGTCACGTATACACAGCAGGGCTGCGCAAAATTCCGAATTTCAGAATTCAATTCAATGGATGAATTTGGATTGGCTCCACCGCGATGAATGTTGAATTAAATGTCGTGTTACGTCATTTTCGACAAGGCTTAAATTTGAGTTTGAATTGCAGGAAGTGGAATTGAATCCGGTGCGATTGCGAGAAACTCGTTCTCATCACATACCAGTGAGAGTGGCACCGTGTATTTCACCGGTGTGCTCCACGCAAAATGTTTGGGCAGCCGTTTTAAATCCGTAAGGTATTCTGGAAAACAAAGTGCTCTTCTACGATCGTATCAAACAATACACTTACAATTTTTCCAATTTTGATGATCTGTTTTATCTGACTAGCCTTTTGATGTTCATAAAAAAAAAACAATTACTACACTTTTCTATTTACTATAATTAAAGTAATAATGATAATTAATAGATGAAATAATCATTTGTTCCGTTTTTTTTTTTTTGCAACAGTCACTTCAAACATTCATCAGGCACAACGCCAACGACCCCGTGACAACAAAATTGACAGATGTACAAAAAAAAAGACATTACAGTACTTCAAAATGAGATGTATAGTATTTTTTTAAACATTCATTCCTAAGTGAACTGCTACTCTGTATTACATAGGCAATCCGAAAGAATATGAACATTATAAGCCCTGCCTAGCATTGAATAGTTCTGTCAGTGAAGCGTGTCAACGCTTATCCTAAGCCTGTGTGTTAATGAATGCGTGGGTGCGTGTGTTAAAAAAAGGTTGTCGCGCTGACTGGCACCGCCCCCCTCAACCCAAAATAACTGGTGCGCACATCAGGTGTCATTGGCCCCAAGGCCCCCGGAGTGCAGCTATCTTTTAAGAACAAGGCTTGTTTGGGCTGCATTTTACACACCTGCTGCCGCATCAGTCTAAGTGTGTGTGTGTGTCTGGGGAAACATCTAAAAAATGTCAAACTTCTGCCAGGTGAAAGCACCAAAGCCCCGGTAAAAAAAAACAAACAAAAAAACTGCAAAACTTTCACACTTAGTATTTGTCATTGTGTTGCTTTTGACACATGCAATTGTCTTGAGTTTGGAATTGATTGAGTACTGCTTGAATTTTCTTTATCGTCCAAGCAGAGGCTATAGTATATTTTCTGTCTTTTCACTTTTAAAGCGGAAGTCAACCCAAACATATTTTTGTCAAGAATCTGTTCCCAGCAGGCCCACTAGTTGAAACACGGCATTCTGATTAATAGTGCGCTTGTGGAATATAGGTTAAGCAGCAAAATGCACTCGTTTTTAGCCATCTCCGGAGGCGGCCATTTTGTCTTCTGTCGACTGAAAATGACATCACAACTGCTCACAACGACCAATCGTGGCTCAGATTCAGAAAACAGGTCAGCCGCGATTGGTCAAAATGAATCAGAATGCCGTGTTTCAACTAGTGGGACTGCTGGGAACAGATTCTTGAAAAAGTTATGTTTGGGTTGACTTGCGCTTTAAAGGAGAGCATTTGGCAAACTCGCTGATGGCTGAGATGAGGGTACATTTATTATATTTGAGGTTAGACTTTGCAATTGATTGTGTTGCCGATGTCGCGTTTGGTCAAATATTTCCACATGCTTGAGGTACTGACTGACTACCTCTTTTCATTTTCATTGTCCAGAGCTGGGCATTTCGCCTATGTGACGGACCGCTCCGCCTATCCGCCTATGATGGATGTCCATTTTGTAGGCGATAAACGGGAAATTAAAAAAAAAAAAAAATAGTCGGACTAAGCATAGTCGGAAGCCCATTCTTCCCCGTCTATGTAATCGTCTATTTTCCAGCCCCTTACTTGGTATCGATGCAAAGCTCCGCTTTGTCAAAGTTGGAAATCGGAAAGCCTGTTTAAAATGATAGTCGGACCGGCCTGGAGGCGATTACTATTTGGTCCGGCTGGTCAAAATGGCGGAAGGGTACCCCTGCTGTAGGCGGAAGGTGATAAACGGACTGCGATTTTTTTTGTAAAATGCCCATCCCTGACGTTTGCTGATGCCAAAACACGTGATTGGCAATTAATCGATTTCAAGCTATGACCATCATTGCGGAGTGGTAAAGTCGATGCATCGACTCGTCAATTCAACCACTCGTAGAGGTTAGATGGAAAGATAGGTAGTTTGATAGATGGGCAAATAAAGGTAGATGGAAAGATACACATGGTAGAACAGATGGATAAACCGACACACCGATTAAGTCACAAACTGACAAAGTCGAGCCAACCAACCGAATAGACCAAAACAGAGTCCACATTAATTCGCGTCATAATACCGGATGTGGATTAAGTCCTCTCTGTCTATCTACCTGTCCATCCAACTTCCACCCATCTTGTCCTGTTCCTTTGTTTACCTGTCCTGTCCTTGCCCTTCCGTGTCCTCTAGGTGGTGGTAATGTGGATTAAACATTAGTTGTCAAACAAATAATGGCAAAAAAAAAAAAAAAAAAATCCAAGTTGCGTATTCCCGGATCCACACCTTAGTGCCTGTGGTTAAATTCATTTCCCCGTCAAAATCACTCACTTTCGATTCGGCCAACAACTGACCCGGAACGTACGCTACAGCTTTGCCCATCTGCTGAATGACAGTTGTACTAGCTAATCCTCAATTTGTAGACATTTCCTTACATTTTTGTTTCATGCTTTTGTGTCCATAGAGCAGTCTTGCTCAAAGAATTGAGTGGCAAATATTTCGAGGCAAAACGCTCCGTGTCAGCGTCCGTCCGATTCACTGGCTTTTGCATTTAAAGTGATCGCCGAGGCCAAGCTTTCCCTGCTTCCGTCGTGTCAGACTCGCTTTCGCCCGCCTGTCAGGGAGAACGCTGGAAAGGTGAGCGGAGAGGCGCGCTCGCCTCGGATATGCCGCTAATTTGACAGTGCTCAGAGAGGCCGCGAAATAATTGGAGTAGCGTTTACGTGCTGACAGATAGAGCCCACCAATCAAAGCATCCCGCTTTTTCACAGACAGGTTGGGATTTTGCAGACGAGACAAGTTTGTTTACCTAAAGAGGGAGTAGATTAATTTGACAAACTAGACATGTAGCCTTTTGTCTGGGCTGTTTGTGTCCGAGGACCACCGAGGGAGAGCAGGCGGGAGCATACAAATGACGCTGTTGGGATAAAGAGTCAGGGGCGAGCCAGTGCTGGCCAGTGCTCACGCTTACGGACGTGTCTAATAGGGCAGCCTCTTCAAAGTGCTTCCTGTCAGGAAAAAGGCGAAAGGTTTGTGTGGCTGTCCAAGGGTGTCAGGCGCAGCTCACATTCGGAGTCGTCTCCATTGAAAGATTGCCAGCTTCAAGTCAGAGGCGGGAGGATCTTCCCATTAGCAGCGTCTGTACGCAGCTTCAGGAGGGAATTACCTGCATCCTTCAAACCAGAACATCACTGACGATACAGCAGCTTAGACTGAAACATCCCACTCAGACAAGTGCAACCGAATAGCAATGAAAGTTGGCGCTTCTGACGAAAAGAAGTGCAAAGAATACCGATGAAAGTCGAAGTTTCAAAAGGTACAAAGTGATATCCCCTTAAAGGTCGCACTTTCTGGCTGGAAAAAGTGAACTAGAAAACCAACGGAAAGATTTTGACCAGGATAAATGTTATGGAATACAAATGGAAGATGTCTGAATAAGAAAACGTGCAACAAAACGCAGTTGGAGTTTCTGACTTGGAAAAGTGGAATGGAATACTAATGAAAGATGGTGTTTATGGCTATGAGAAGTGCAAAGGAATACCAATGAAAATTGCAGTTCCTGACTCGGAAAAGTGCAATGGAATACTAATCAACGTTCGAGTTTCTGACTAAGAGAACTGTGAAGGAATACCAACAAAAGTTGGAGGTTAAAGTGCAACAGAATACCAATGAAAGTTGGGAGTTTCGGCCACGGACAAAAGCAGTGGCCCCTTATGAAAGTTGGACTTTCCGACCACGCGAAGTGCAAAGGAATACGGTGCCAATGAAAGTTGGAATTTGTAGCTAGGAAAACGGAATCAATCAAGGAACGATGACAGTTGGAGCTTCTGACTGGAAACTGTTTACTAATGAAAGTTTCTCACTAGGACAAATTCAAATTCACCGCTTCCCAAAATACTACCACACCTTAAAAAAAAAAAAAAAAACAGTGACACATGACAGAAAAGCACTGCCTTTCAATTAGACAGGGCGATGGACAATTGATATGAAGCTCCTCCAGTCACTTCAACATATTACCTTGGCGCCAAGATACCACAGGATGGCACCAACGCAATAACTTTATTTTTAGACAGTTTTAGACATGAGCACCCAAAAAAAAAAAAAATTGAGGAGCTGAGAGTTTCAGGATACATTATAGTGAAAATGTGGATTGTAAGACATTGGGGACATTTGATTCAGAGGTTCCACTGCAGATGACGGCATCAAGTCACTTTTGAGAGCTTCTTCGCCGAAGGAAGCCATCAACGTCAGCGGTGTCGTGTCTTCCAGATGGTCAGTGAAGATTTGGCCCGCGGTAGTTGACAGAAAGCGTCAAACTCTTTTCGAAACTCTTTGGCTGGATCTCATTTGCACCCTTGTCTTTTCGGTCCTCTCACTCGTATCCATCTCGCCATCCTGCTTCTCCTCTGTCCTGCCCGCCCCCGTATCTGTTTTCTCTCTCGGTCGTACGCATTCTTGCCCACCCACAACCTTATCCGGATCCCTGGATGTCGCTTTCTGCCCTATCGCCCGTCCTCCTCTCGGAAAGAGGAGCGATGCTCGCTGAGCCTTTTAGCATCAAAAGGTCTTTTACTAACGATGGCTTGGAAAATTAACAAAAGACATATGTTGATTGAACTGTCAGGAAACATCATTGATAACCAAAGCAGGACTACTTCTTTTTTTTTTTTTTTAACTAAAGGCTCTCTTCAAGATAGTCATCATGACGTCATGCTCCACCCACATTGGTTGGTGTAAGCAAAAACGCTTTCGGGGCTCATTTGCCAAAATAAAAGCACTGGCAAGCCTCCCATAGCACCCTGGTCGAATTTTCATATTTGAATATAAATAACGACAGTATCGTGGCGTTTGTTATCCTATGGCGAATAAAGTTGTGAGCAAACAGTCTACTAAGGAAGGCTAGCGGTGATCGGAGTTAGCCTCATGTCGTTAGCCGACTCGTCTGCTAGCTTCCGCTGCCCATGAGTGAGTAATACATCACCAAGGCCACCAGTAGAACACGATTTTCTGCACTGATTACTTGTGTTTACGTCCGATTTTTAACAGGTTGCAGTAAATGACATTCCATTACTGTAGGGGAAACCATGGAGTTGAAAACAACAACAGCACTAACAATAGCAACAGTGTTTGTGCTTAAACACTGTTGCGATTGTTGATTGTTTTGAAAAGGGAGACATACTCGTATGGATACTTTTCACCATTTTGATTAGTACAACAGCCCATAGAGAGGGTAAAAAAAAAAAAAAACAGAAAAGCGTTTGAACTCATGGATACAGCATTTTTAACAGGTGGCCAGGACCCAGTTATTTGTATACCAGCCATTCCAAAAAATACTTTCCCATCAGACTGATTCAAACAACATGCTCAAACAACATGTAGTAACTTCAAGGGGGCACGCACATCCGATCAATCGTAGAGGCAAGATGTCTCGTAGTAGAAGCACAGAGTTACTAATGGAGAATGACAGATTCTTGACAGCGGGAGAGTGAGCTGAGTCACTGTGGGCGTGCGAGCGATGAATAAAAGAATAGGCCAGCTGTCTGGATATCTCGCGCCCGCCGTCTTGCCACTCCTTTGATACCAACACCATTCCCGCCGCTCTCCCTTGGTAATCCTGCTCATTACGCTGCGTTGTCCCTCTGTTCCTAGACCACGGCCAATAAAACGGAGGGGAAGGGGAGGGAAGGGAATGTGCTCACTCGCTGTGGGATTGCTTCCATTTCCTGTGGATTCCGCGTCGATTTGATGCTGCGTGCCAGAGAACGGACGGTGTAGGACACACCCTACTCGGATCTTTAAGATACGGGCCCCGGCCGACCGACTTCAAAGCCATTGGAAAATCCCACGGCACGCCACCGAACACAAACGTCACAGAGAGTAGCTTTCAAAAGTTTGGCGTCACTTAGAAATGTCCTGTTTTTTTTCCTCAATGAAAGTAACACTAAATCAAACAGAAATACAGTCTTATTCAAGTGGTAAAATAAAATGCTTTTGTACTAAGGCTGTGCATTTAATCGAAATTCAATTACAATTATTACACTCCACGATTACAAAATTGGCATAATCATAAAAAACGATTATTAATATAAATTTATATCCAACGCCCTATATTTGTTCCCACAAGGAAATCGTACTTGAATTTATACATTTGCACCTTTTAAAAAAAAATGTTATAATAACAAATGTTATAAATTTTGTTTGGTCCTAAAGGAACTTACATGATTATAGTGTTTCAAATAAATTTGTCATTATGTTTTTTACGTTTGAACATTTTCTTTTTTTATACCAAAAAAGAAATGATCGTTTTGAATAATCATGATTTCAAATATCACCAAACTAATCGTAATTAAATATTTTTTTTAATAATCGAGCAGCCCTAACTTGTACCTTCTACCATCTTGTGAAGAGCATTTAATTGTTCTGCCTGTCACTATATGTCACTGGCATGGAGACCAAGTACTGTACGAAGATACATTATACTGCGGAACAATTGGAAAAAAAAAAATCTTGATTTAGATTTTTATGATGATTATTGACTATAATTGGCACACTGATTTAAAAAAAATAATCTGGTCAGTTGGACTCATCTACAGTTATGTGGCAACTTGTTTGCGCAGTCACGATTGAGACAGTGTGGTGAGAGGTGTGTGCAGCTCCCAAAATGTCAGAACTATCAATATCTGCAAACACAAAAAGCATAGTGGGAATTAAGAGGATTGGTGCTGGCTTTTCACTTAACCTTGTAACCGTGGGCATAACGTCCTAAATTCTATTTTGTTTTATGCCGTTTTTTAAGGTTTCAAAGCTAGTAACTATGCCAACTCAGTGTTTTATTTACATGCATACACATTAATGTCATATATACTTTTTGAAGAAACGGGGATCAAAAATTGACGTGATAGAGAACAATTTGTTGAAAACAGCTGTCAGACCTAACTCAACAAAGTCGTTTTCCTGAGTGTTATTTGTAAAAAAATAATTTTTCGACCAATTAAATGAAATTGAATAGCTTCCCACTGCACGTTGGCTGGGAATCACTGGTATAGTGTATGGACTGCTGCTTTTTTTTTGTTTGTTTGTTTTTTTATTTATTTATTTATTTATTTATTTATTTATTTTTTTTTTATTTATTTTTTTTTTTTTGGGGCGGCACGGTGGTCGACTGGTTAGCACGTCCGCCTCACAGTTCAGAGGTCGCGGGTTCGATCCCGGCTCCGGCCTCCCTGTGTGGAGTTTGCATGTTCTCCCCGTGCCTGCGTGGGTTTTCTCCGGGCACTCCGGTTTCCTCCCACATTCCAAAAAAACATGCATGGTAAGTTGATTGGATACTCTAAATTGCCCCTAGGTGTGATTGTGAGTGCGGATGTTTGTCTCTGTGTGCCCTGCGATTGGCTGGCAACCAGTTCAGGGTGTCCCCTGCCTACTGCCCAAAGACAGCTGGGATAGGCTCCAGCACGCCCCGCGACCCTTGTGAGGAGAAGCGGTACAGATAATGGATGGATGGATGTTTTTTTTTGATTCAGTAGAAGCTGTTATAGTCAGAACAGCATGTCTCTGACCCCAGTTGTCATGGTAACTAAAGTCAGATTTAATATTGGCCCTGCAGTATAATGCAAATGTAATAAACAATAAGACTGGCAATTGGAAGTATTAGTGGCGCAGGGGGACATTTATTTACTCAGATGCTGAAGGAGGGAGTCATCGACAGGATGTAAGGCTTTTCAAAACGTTGTTCGTTTTCCTGTATTTTTTTTTTTCCCCCTTATTTCGTCGCGGTCCTCATAGTTCTCCATAGAACGCAAAGTTATGCTCTATTATACTTGATGAAATTGATCCTTCTTGTCCTTGTACCACTATTCATCTGCAGTAACTTCACAACAAATGTTGCACATTTTTCCTCGGTGGCGGCTGCTTTTCATCATAATAAACACTTACTGTTTGCTTTTACAACAGGTGAAATTATTTTCCTGCCTTCAATATTGCAGGCTGATATAAACACGAGTTGACTTAAAGCAGGCGATGTGGAACACTCCGAGCTCATTCTCGAGTCTTTGTACGTTTCAACTCCACAGTCAATCGTTTCAGGTTTAAGGGACGGACGGATTCTCCAACACTGTTTGTTATTATTATGCTACTGCTACTGCTGCTGCTGGCTGTTTGATGCTGCTGACCTAAAACTTTAAGCTTATTTTATCAGTGTTCTCAGCACAGCCAGTTTGGACAGTTTGGACTATTTCACGAGCAAGCTTTCTCTGCCTTGTTGGAATGGATGGCAGTTTTTTGGGGTGGGGGTGGGCAGGGTGTAGCTTTTAGTTGGAGCAAGAGTTACAAAAGAAAGGCAATTTTGAGAACTAGACTAGTGAAAGTTTCCCTTTTTAACCGTGTGATGTGCAAACTTTATGTGACCTATAAAATCTGTGCTGGTATGTTAAAATAATAACTGATTCCATTCATGCATTACTTCTCCCAATGTGACTTGGGTTTCTGTCTAAGCTTGGTCAAAGTCAAATGATTAACTTTTTAAGCCCTCTCTGGGGGCGGCCATTTTGTCACTTCTGTCGACCGAAAATGACGTCACAACTGCTCAGGTAGCGACCAATCACGGCTGACCTGTTTTCTGAAGCTTAGCCGTGATTGGTCGTTACCTGAGCCCTGAGCATCTGTGATGTCATTTTCAGTCGACAGAAGTGACAAAATGGCCGCCCCCTGAGATGGCTAAAAACGGGCGGATTTTGCTGCTTAACTCATATTACACAAACACAATATTAATCAGAATGCTGTGTTTCAACTAGTGGGCCTGCTCGGAACATATTCTTAGAAAATATGTTTGGGTTGACTTTAACATTTAGATTTACAGGTAAAGTAAAAACAACATCCGGTCTTACAGTGAAAACATCTGCAAAATAAATAAATAAATACATTTTTATATGTATACCCTAATTTCATCCATTATCGGGGTCATTTTTTATTACTTGTTTTTATTCAATGTATTTTTTCCATTTATTTGGCATACGATGGAACGCAAGTTGTTTTCAAACGACAACAAACGTCGTCTGCTAGAATTCCGCTGTTGTTTTGGCGAAAGTAGTTCAAACAGACATGAATATTGTGCCATACACTACTTCGACATTCAAAAGACAATCATTAGTTCCGTATAACATATTACGTATATTTTGGAAGTGACACACCCATCAATGGCAACTGCTGCAGCAATGCTTCAAGTTGCGCAGCTTTGACAGCATGTTGAGATGCGCAAAAAAAGACGATAAAAAAAAAAAAGAAAAGAAATAAATGCAGACAGCGATGACATGACATCCAAGAGACCGAGCTGGAGCAACATGGATCAAAAAGAGAGACAAGAAAGTTATCCACCTCCCCAAAAATAAAAACTGTGGGTGTGGAGGGTGGTGGTGGTGGTGATGGGGTGATAGCAGCGGAGTGTAACAATACATGACCCAAATACGACAAGGGAGTCAAAGTGAAGCAGACGATGCGGGTATGGATGACATCGTGCTGTCTCTCACTCTATCATCAATGCCCCTCCATTCAGGTCATTCATTCATATTTTGTCACTCCCAAACCACGTTTCGTCTCTTGACTTATTTCAAAGGTTTTCTTTTTCCCCCTCGTACAGCATACTGCCAGACCTCAATTAAGGGAAGCGCAATTTGACTTTCATTGCAATTTTCTACAAGGGGTGTGCATTTTTTGACATGACAGTTGATTTATACATATTTGAAATTTAAAACAAGTGTTCTAATGCTATCTTAAAAAAAAAAAAAAAAAAAAAAGATTTAAAGTGAAAATCAACCCAAACGTATTTTTTTTCAAGAATATGTTTCCAGTGGGCCCACTAGTTGAAACACGGAATTCTGAATAATATTGCCTTTGTGGAATATGAGTTAATCCAGCCGTTTTTAGCCATCTCTAAGGGCGGCCATTTTGTCACTTCTGTCGACTGAAGATGACATCACAACTACTCAGGGCTCAGGGAACGACCAATCACGGCTCAGCTTCAGAAACCAGGTCAGCCGTATTTGTCTTTTTCTGTCGACAGAAGTCACAAAATGGCCTCCCCCAGAGATGGCTAAAAACAAGTGGATTAACTCTTATTCCACAAAGGCAATATTTATCAGAATGCCTTGTTTCAACTAATGGGCTTGCATAGAACATATTCTTGAAAAAAATATGTTTGGGTTGACTTCCGTTTTAATATACTGTATATTGAATACATTGATTGACGCATTGTTCCCATCGTAAGTCTAGCGCAAAGTGCTAGAACTGTACGCGTGGGTGGCATTTTCTTTCTTTTGTTTTTTTTTGCTAGACTTTGAACAGGTAGAATTGGGCGTAACGGGGCATTCACTTGTAGCTATCGTCAAATGCAAAAACTACAAAAGTGAGTGTGCGGATTCTTTTTGCTCAACTCTTCTGTAATATGATCCGACTCGAAACAAAATTAAGCTGAGACACGAACAGACCCCAAATACCGTATGTCCCGAGCGTCACTCAAATACAGGCGAGGCGTTTATGATTGACACTCGGGTGATTGCCAGCCTGGGAGACGATTTCAAAGCAAACAGTCAAAGAGGAAGCGGCGGCCCGGGCTGTCCGGCTATGGCGCCCGCTAATGACGGCGGCCCACAAACCCACATAGCGTGATGGATCAGCGTCGTGCATCATGTCAGCAGCAGCGTATGAGGTATTATTAATGACCAACACTTAAAAGGTTATTAAAGCTTCAGCTCCAGGCTACGGGCTGACAGCCAGGAGCGCCGGCCAGCTGGGGATTGGTCAAGTAATGAATAAATAAATTAACCGCTTAGCCCAAAATAATACGGCGCTATGTTTAAAGAATGGCGAAGTAAAGCAGGATGAGTTATAAAAGTAGACATGTGGCTTCTGGGCGTGGCCGGGAGACATTTTAGTCGAGAGGAGACTAGGAGGGCTAATGTTAGCATGTTGGTGTGTTTGTGTTATTTCTAGCCGTGGGTCCACAAATATTACAATGATGCAGCAACGTTATTCGAGGGGAGACTGAGAGCAGCAGGAAAAGGGAGCGCTGCAGCAAAGTGAAGGCTGTGGCGTGTAACGTCCAGAGCTAGGGCACAACAACAGGGTATGCTAACATTAGCACGTGTGATTATTAGAGGTCTAGCAAAAAAAAAATGGTTTGAATTGTAAATCTGGTTTGGATTTAAAAGATGTGTGTCAAATCTAACCAAATCGTTCCACTTTGACCCAAGCCTTTATATTGAGATGCGTATTGAACAGCGGCGTGACTTTTTTGTTGTTGTGTATCCTTAAAAAGGGAAGTCAACCCAAACATTTTTTGAAGAATATGTTCCCAGCAGGCTCACTATCTGAAACACGGCATTCTATTTAAAATTGTGTTTGTGGAATATGAGTCAAGCAACAAAATCCACCTGTTTTTAGGCATCTCCGGGGGCGGCTATTTTGTCACCTCTGTCGCCTGTTTTCTGAAGCTGAGCTATGACTACTCGTTATCTGAGCCCTGAGGGTGTGTGATGTCATTTTCAGTCGACAGAAGTGACAAAATGGCCGCCCCCGGAGATGGCTAAAAACGGGTGGATTTTGCTCCTTAACTCATATTTCATATCAACTCATTCACTGCCAGACATTTTCAGACCCTCCTTTACCCTAATGTGTGAAAACATTTGAAAAAAATAAATAAAATAAATTCCTAGGATTGAATGGCTGGACTGTGTATAGAGAAGTCGATTCGTCAATGGCAGCGATTGAGTTAATCATAATACCTCGTTTCAACTAGTGGGCCTGCATAGAACATATTCTTAAAAAAAATATGTTTGGGTTGACTTCCGCTTTAAACAATATTTTCAATGCCTTCACTTTGAAGATCCCCAATTGCCAAAATGTGGCTAAAATGGCAGAACGTCGTCATGTGAAAAACACTTATCTCCATTTTTTTTCATTTTCTTATTTTTACACGAATCATGTTCCCGCGTTACGGGCGTCGCATTAAAGTGAAAATTAAAAAAATTTCCAAAATGGGAGATGAGTGTTTTTCACACTACAGCGACGAGAATGTCTGTTGCTTTGCAGACATGGCTTCCTAAGACTTTTTTTTTGTGGATCGTCTAGTCATAACAGACCCCGCAGCTCAGCGGTATTGCATTGTTTTATTTGTAGTGACTTCCTCCATCAATGCCTTGCTTCAACGGTTCCCAACCTTTCTTTAGCTCACACCATCGATCCTGCAACACTGTGGCAGTCGTCAAGGAGACAAGAAGTGTTAAAGCTCCCGAGTGCAAGGTCACACTATTCACGGCGCCTGCTGTGTGGCGTTTTCACCGCTATCTCCCAGAGAGTTGTCTTCCGTCCTTTGGAAAGTTATGTCGACGTGACGCAACGCCGGATCTGGATTTTGAAACCCGAAATGGCGTGCGGCGATTCGGAAGGGGTGGCCCTCCGGTGTGCACGTGGACCTTATTAAACTAATTAAAAAAACATTTAGTGGGAACGCTGCGGAGGCAGCATGCTAATTGAACCACGGGGAACAAAAAACGAGTATAGCCCTCGGTGAATAATTTGGACTTTTAATGCTTGGGAGCAGAGTTTACTTTTCATGTTAATGAGATTAAAGTCCATTACAGTATGTGCAATTTACAGGTCCGAAAATGCTGCAGACATTGCGCAACAATTATTTCCTTTGCCGCTCCGATAACATAGCTCAAAGCTAAAATATGTTCATTGGCATTTAGTGGGGGGCGAGTGAAAGTTTAGTCAAACTCGCCGACGGACGGCCGTTTAAAATTAGAGGCGCACCGGCCTGTAGACGGTTACTATTTTTTTTCCCCCCTGGAAAAAAAGTAAATAAAATGCCCAGCTCTGATCATATCATCTAATTGATGACAATTTCTTGAACACAGTGTACAAAAAATAGACTTTAATCGATAAATAAAATTGTATTGTGTTGTATTTCGATAACTGCGACGCGATCGTGATGATATTACGTCTGGTACGCCTCATTAAAGGCCCTGGTAGCAAACGCATGGCCCGCCGCTGCCAACATGGCTACAAAAAGCGTCCGGGAACCAAGATATCAACAAACACTAATGAATAAAATGGCGGACTGGATAATTCTGCTTAGTCATATGGCAGCAGACGGCGTCTCCAGTGTGAGCGTGTGCCTATTAAACAGCATCCACGCTTAGGAGCTGCCAAGAAATTATGAAAAAAAAACCAACCCAAAATTAAAGAGAGAGGCATCCACACGTGGTGAAGCTGGCTGTCCGGTCAGGATGCCCTTCTGTTATATTCACACCAGTTGCTTTTGGAATCCATCCAACATGGATGAAGACCATGAATGCCTCGCCTCACATAACCTCGCTAGCCTCTCTGTTTTTTTTTTCGCTTCACCTGAGTGATCAAAGGCCACATCCACAAATTCCCAAAATGAAAAAAAAAAAATGCTGCAGGAACAGGAAGAACCATCTTCAATCCCGTCAGCCACAAAGTTTTTCCTCCCAAACGGCTTCTGACGCCTCTTTAAACTGTATTGCGACATTTACACAGACAGCAACTAGCAAAGTTAACAACCGAAGGTAAGCAAGACGGCCAAGTTGCACCACTTTGTACCAGGGAGGATGACTTAAAGAGCCGACAGGAGAAAAAGAAACTCAAGCAATGCAACTCTCAACTCCCAAATAATAGCAACACGATCAATGCATCACTTTTTCTGCAGGTCCTTGAAAGACAAAAGAACTTAAAGAGGAAATCAAGACAAACATTTTTTTCAAGAATGTGAGCTGCAGTCAAGCTGTCTTTGGCCTTTGTAAAAAAATTTGTCAACATTTTTTTTTTTTTTACAAAGGCCAAAGACAGCTTGACTGCAGCTCACATTCTTGAAAAAAATGTTTGTCTTGATTTCCCCTTTAAGTTCTTTAAAAAAAATTTTTTTTATTTTTTTTACAAAGGTCAAGGTGTTGACCCACTGTCTAAAATGATGAAAATCCACATTCAAGGCCCAACGTCTATCACCATCATTTTTTTCAGCTGCATACTAATAAGCGTCAGAGGCGTTCAACCTTCCGGCATGTGATGCATTCACAGACATTCTGTATTTTTAAAGCGGAAGTCAACCCCAAAAATGTCTTCACAATATTATGTTCAATGCAACCCCACCAGTCCAAACACGGCATTGTGATTAACATTGCGTTTGTGGAATATGAGTCCAACTGTAAAATCCATCCGTTTTTTTTTTTTTTGGTCCATCTCAGGGGGCGGCTCGGCTGTCGTCTGACGCTGAGCCACGATTGGTCGTTATCTGAGTAACTGATGTCATTTTCAGTCGACAGCAAGTGGCAAAATGGCCGCCCCATGAGATGGACAAAAACGGGTGGATTTTACCGCTGAATTCATATCCCACAAACACAATATCAATCACAATCAGGGCCTGCATAGAACATATTAATGTAAAGAACATTTTGGGGTTGACTTCCCCTTTAACATCGCTGTAAGATGTCATGTCACTACATTTGATTGGCCGGGGTAAAAAAAAAAAAAAAAAAAAAAAAAAAAAGTCCAAATGCTAACAGGTTATGATTGATCATCATACCTACAATGCGTGCAGCAGATGGTGCACAGCAGACACACACACCCACCCACACTTAAGCCCTGAGATGACGTACACTAGATGTTGCCTTCTTCACACGCGCTGTCATGGCGACATATTGAACTCGTGTGTGTGCGCGCGCGCGCGCGCGCCTTTGTTTATGCTCTTATGCATGAAAGCAATATGTGTGCGCGTGTGTCCTGCCGAGTCACAGCATGAATGTGAGTGTGTTTGTTCTCATTTGAGAAGTAAAGCCCGTGTTATTGGCCGGCTGCCCTCTACCTCGCCGGTTGTGTGCGCGCACGTGTGCGCGCGTGTGTGTGTGTATAGTGTGGTGGGACAGGCCAAGATTGCCACCACCTGCGGCTCAGTCGTGGGTTTGCGGCAGAATGAGAACCTGGGGAGAGGAGCCAAGATATTGGAGGGGAGGCAATAGAGGAGTACATAATTACATGGCAGAGCAGAAGCTCATCTCCAGGTACTCCAGCCGCACCAACATTCACAAACACGCACACGCACACACACACACGCACGCCCAGAGACCTTCCTCCATCACCCTCCCCGCCTCCCTCATGTCTTCATTTGGAAGAAAACAATCCATCAGATAAAGGTCAGTGTACCTCTACCCTTGCTATAGCATGTATATATACACACACACACACACACACACACGCAAACGCACAAGCACGCACACACAGAAATGCCAAAAAAAAGCAAAAAACTAATCCTGAGGAGTTAAAAAAAAAAAAAAAAAAAAGAGTCCACAGTGCACAGGGCTGTATTTTAAAAAGTATAAACAAAGTAAAATAATTTGGAGAAAGAAAAAAAAAATCCTGGGAAAACAACAACAACAACAACAAAAGACATTTTTCAAGAAAAATATGTATATTTGTAAAAAAAATATATTCAAGAGAAAGTTACAAGAATTAAGGTCAATTTCTTCTAGGAAATGTGTTGTACATTTAGCAAAATAATAACTTTTTTGGAGAAGTCAATATTATGGGACTTAAATTGTTCTGTTTGGAGAAAAAAAGCTGTAAGAAAAAAGTAGATAGTTAAGAGAAAAAAATATATATTTTAATTAAAAAAATGTTTCAGAGAAATGTCATAATGTTAAAAAAAAGTCACATATAAATAATGATCAAATATAAGACAAGAAAAATGAACCTAAATTAAAAAAACAAAACAGTATCAAAGGTAAAAACAATTAAAAAACAAAACAAAAACGACACTAAATTAAGGGCTGGCATCTCTCATGCTTGTGTTGACCAGCAAAAATGGGCGGGGTTCAAACATGGACAATGAAAAGGTTTGTCTAATATGCACCCGTATTTTATTTGAGGTAAAACGTTCTAATATTATGATAATTAAATCAATTTTTTATGAGGGGAAAAGCTTTGTGGGCCTTTCCAAAGTAGAATCACCCCTTGGAAGGTTCTTTTTTTGACACCGACCACATTTTCCATGCGCTCCACTTCTCGGTTAAAGTTCCTTGTCGAAATTGATGAGGGATTTCCCAAGGTGTTTAGTTTATACTCGCTGGTGCAAAAAAGGGGCAAAGTTGGCACCAACGGCCCTAAACAAATTTAAAGGAACTATCTTTAAGCTGCGTAAAGCGCTATAACTGTGCATGGAAAGACTTTAAAACGGGGGAGAATGTGCATTAAAGACGCATAAAAGTACTTCAAGGAACATAATGTGGTTCAAACTGCAAAGCGCAAAACCGCAGTTGAGCAGACGGATTAACTCTGTGTTTGTGTTTTGCTTTTAGAAGGGGAACATGTACTGGAAAACACGACGTTAGGCGGACATTCAAAGTTTTATTGTTTGACCTTTTTATTGCAGTTTACCAAGTAGGACAGTTGATTAATCGAGATGAACGTGGGACAGCGCCGCCATTGTTTCTTTTTGGGAAAAAGTCTCTTCATTGAGCCACGCCGTGCTTCATAAAGCAATAAATAACCCCCCATTCTTTTCTTTTTTTTTTTTTTTTTTATTATGATGAGCAGCCAGTGCAATACTGTATTGTTATTAAAATTCTCCACTTCATAGCAGGCACCTCGTGTCCCCCAAAGGAGCCGTTTTTAATATCCTTACATTTTAATATCCTCAGTGGGGTTCGTCTTTTTCTTTGTCCATTTTTGAAAGGGCTCGTTGTGAAAGGTCCATTCATTGGCAGAAAATGATGTAGCGCAGCGAAAAAAAAAAGTTCCCCTGGCTACAAGAATGTCTCATGATTGCAATCCATTTTTCAATCTCTTTAAGATTTCACTTTATGCATTTTTTTTTTTTTTTGCAGAGCAAAAGTCAACAAGCAACCTGATGAAATAAAATGGAATTTATAATAATTATACTCTCTACTCATTTTTCAGGGCGAAGGTTGCCATTGAAGCGGCGGGGTAAAATGGAACGATCGGTGAGAGGTTTTAGCGGTAATTTAGCATTAAAAACAGTCATTTATTTTTTATTTTTAAAGGGGCCATAATCCTATGTAAATGATTTTATTTTGTTGGAAAAAAGTTTACAATTTTTAGGAAAAGAGAATTTTCCTAGAACGAAGAGTATATTCATGTATATTGTGACAGGAAACAGTCTTATATTTTTTTCAAACAAAAGTTTTAAGAAAAAAAATATTCTACGGGGGAAAGTTTTAAAAGCATATTTTCAAGACGTTTAAAGTCGCAACATTGCGAGAACAGCATTGCATATTTACTACAATTACTTTGTACTATATACCAGGGGCGGAGCCATGGGTGGGCCTGGGTGTGCACAGGTTTTTTTTTTTCCAATTTTCTATTTTTACGTGAATGGTGTTTCTGCGTTACAGACATCGCATTAATGAAAATGAAAATTTAATTTTTTTTTCCAAAATTTACATCTTTCGCTGTATTGATTCATCCATCAATCCGCCCACCCAACCAGCGATCCAACCATAACCCACCTAGATATCCACCCCCCATCCACCCACCCATCCATTCAACACTTGAGTCGATCGGTTCCATTTTATCTAGGTGGAATGGCAACACTAATATATAAAAAAAAAAAAAAAGAGTATATATAGTAAAACTACTAAAAAGGCCTCACGGCCCGTGGAAAAAAACACTGAACGCTTTCCGTAAATGCGCCTATTGTCGTCATAGTTACGATAACAAAATGGTTACATAACGGTGAGTGCCTCGAAAAACGCTCGACAAAGCTTCAAACTGCTGTCAGTCAAAGCGGCCTACGACCTTTTCTTGCCTAAGCAAGTCCAACAAGAGGAAGGAACAGCCTCAAACTGGGATTCTCACGCACTGGGGTGTCACATTATGACATTATATCTGACATGTATTTTTTGGGGGATACTGTAACCGGCCAAAGCTGGGCTGACGGCGACAAGGCAGGATCCTTGGTTATTATTATCCCATCAGCCACGCAGATACTCAGGGCCCATTAAGGCGGCAAGTCAGGCGAAGCCATTCAAGTCTCCTTCTCGACAGCGTCAGTCCATCGGGAGGAAGGCGGCAGTCTGTAATGTTGACTGACAGCCTGTGCGGGGGTGGGCGTGTGGATGGCGAGTGGGCACACGGCCGTGATCTGCGGCGCACGGACGGCGACGTTTACTGCTAGTAGATTGTTAAGAGTAAAATGGTGGAACGCGCTCACGCATAAAAGAGACGCAAATCACGAGAGCCAAAGCATTTCATGGAACGCGGCAGACCTCAGCCAAGGCCAAACAAGCATTCGGGAAGCGGATTTGGGCTTCCTCGTTTAGCTGCGCGACAAGTCGATAGTTGGTGTTTATGTGCCATGGAGCCCTATCATTTGAAAGGCTTTAACTCCTAAATGGAAACCTTAACTTGAAGATCAGAAACCCTCATCCTCGTTTGCGAAAACCCTTGTTCAGGCCTGACATCCTAATTTGAAACCCTTTCTCCGGCTTCAAATAATTTGAAACCCCGACTGTGATTTGAATTCCTAATTAGAAACTCTGACACAGGCTTGCAACCCTATTTTGAAACCCCAACCCTTGTTAAAAAACCCAACTAATGCTTGAAACAGTATTTTCAACCTCACACAGGCTTGAAAATCCAAATTGAAACCCTAACCCAGACTTGAAACTGGATTTAAAAACCCTAACCCTCTCTTAAAACTCTAATCCAGTCTTGTAACCCCAATTTCAAAGCCCTAACATAAATCTTAACAGTCTCAAATCACAGTCTTGAGTTCCTAACCCTGTCGTAGTACTCTACTTTCAAACCCTAACACAGATTTAAAACCCCAATTTTAAAAACCCTAACCATGTTCTGAAACCTTGATTTAAAACCCTAACCCATGTGTGATTTAAAACTCAAATCCCTACCCAGGTTTGAAGCATTCATTTGAACCGCTTGACTTGAAACAAAAAGTTGAAAGTTCAATCCATTCTTGAAACGTTAAATTGAAAAACCCAAACCTTAACCGTCTTGAAATATTCATTTTAACCCCGACCCTTGGCATGCCATCCTAATTTAAACACTAATTTGAATAGCTATCACTAGTTTGAAAAACTACATTAAAACCAGGGGCGTTACCAGAGGGGGGCAGGGGGGGCAGTGCCCACCCACAGACACACTCTGCCCGCCCGAAGAAAACTGAATGTAGTTCTGATGAATGTGAAATAAAAAAAAAATCCAAATCAAATCAACTTTTATTTGTTTAGCCCAAATCACAACAACAGTTATCTCAATTAAGGAGGAAACAAAACACGTTTTAAGGTGCAGTAGCCCTGCGCTGGATTTCGACCTTCTTGAGCATTGTAGCACTTTTTTGCCCCCCCCAGGGTAAGACTAATGCCCACCCACACCTAGCATCCTGGTAACACCACTGGTTAAAACCCTACCCTAGGTTTGAAACATTTGTTTGAAACCCTAGCGATGATTTATAAACACAATCCCGTTTCAAAACGCAAAGTTGAAAAACCCCAAATTGGAATTCCAACCCGGTTTTAAAACGCCAAACACGGTTTGAGACCACAATATGATATCACAACTTCCCGTACATGAGTTGCTCTCCTCTTCGCACGGATGGCCCGCTCGAGTGGAAAGCAACTTGACAAGTGCGTCGGCAGAGAGTCCAAATAGAAAGATGATTATGGCTGTAATGTAATTCCCCCTACTGGCCTTTTCCTTTGAGCCAATTATCATCCCTGCCAACAAGCATGACGACGACCTCCCCCGCCTGTCATTGCAATGTACTCTATTATGTTACTTTATCTAATATTATCATAGAAGAACCCTTAAAGCCGACACAAAGCTCCGCCATGCTGAATAGAGTTACGAAGATGAACTGGGCCCCACACGAGCGGCTTAACGTTAGCATTTTGCTTAACAAGATAACAGCGGAATGAGGCTCTTTTACAGCCAATACGGGTACGGTGCTTACGTCGGAGAAAATACCCCCCCCCAAAAAAAAAATCCGTCCACTCATCCGATCCACCATCATCCATCCGATATACAGTCCGAGCATTCATCCATCCATCCAATCTACCATCCGTTTAACAACGCCTAATATTTGTAGTAAATAAAATAAAAATAAGGGCATCTATAAACTCTTTCTACATTCAAAGCGGAAATCAACGCAAACATATTTTTTTTCAACAATATGTTTTATGCGAGCCCACTAGTTCAAAAAGGGAATTCTGATAAATATTGCGTTTGTGGAATAAGTGTTAATCCACTTGTTTTTAGCCATCTCTAGGGGCGGCCATTTTGTCTTCTGTTGACTGAAAATGACATCACAACTGCTCACAACGACCAATCACGGCTCAGATTCAGAAAAAAGGTCAGCCGTGATTGATCGTTGTGAGCAGTTTTGATCTCATTTTCAGTCGACAGAAGACAAAATGGCCCCCACAGATGGCTAAAAATGAGAGGAATAACACTTATTCCACAAAAGAAATATTAATCAGAATGCCGTGTTTCAACTAGTGGGCCTGCCGGGAAATATGTTTGGGTTGCCTTCCGCTTTAAGTCAACATATGTTCCTTTGTCATATTTATAAACATAACTTTAGGGGATTTAGAAATCATTTTTCCAGTGCGTGTCAGCTTGTATGGGTTTATTATTTGCTTATCTTTATTTCCTTCTGTGTAGGCCAACCGCTAAATTATATTTTTGTTGTAAAATTTACTCAACCTGACCAACAAATCTGCACGCATACAGCAGGTTTACTGCACATTTTATGGCGATGTACGTATATATCTCCTTTTTTTTTATGACTATAGCTCAATTTATGATCATTCCTGCAGTGAATTTGGGGCCTCGTCTCATTATCCGCACGACCCGCTCAACTCTGTGCACTGCGGCAGGCTATAAATAGAATGACTGCTCTTCAAGAAGCTCGCGCCCAAAGAACTGAAGCATCCTCAAGTCATTGAACACAACACGGAACCCGCACGTTCTCCCCAAAAGCATCCCGGCTAACCTAGTTTCCACGGCAACGGCTTGATGTTGCGGCTGGATCGTGCGACGCCAGGCTACGAGGTTGAGTGGCAGTCAAACTTCACATCCTCACTTTTCCATCCAATCAGTCCCAGTGCATGCTGGGACGAGCCTTGTGCTCAGCAGCGTGATTGTCTGCCATGATGAGGTTGAAGCCCCCCCTCCCAAAAAGATGCCAAAGAAGAAGTAAAAAACGTGCCTTCCAATGACACGCTTTTATGCTTATGATCACACTTTTAGCTTTAGTCACTACGGGACCCTGAAATATACGAGTTCTGTCGATGCATTCAGTTCCATTGCCTATTCTATGGTTATCATTACACTTTGTGTTTTTGCCATCACTGGTACCCTGGAAAAAGGACTGGGGAAATTAAAAAAAAAAAAAAAAAAAAAAAACGAACAAAATACGGGCATCTTAAAACAATGCATCTTAAATGGCGTCTACAATTTAACGGGAATCCCGAACGCTTTAAATTGCTTTAAAGCAATTTTATTGCTTTAAATTGTATTTCCTGTTCTGTGGTTAGCAATACAATATAAAAAAGAAAAATCTACAATTTTCAGTTTGTGAGTATGCTTCTACAATAAAACTTGACTTCATTTGAAAGCTCTCGACACACCAGATTTTGAGTATTCAACCGAACAGAATATACGTCTTAGCTGTCGTTCTCAAAAACAGAAAACATTTCAATTCCTCAGGCATTTAACGCTAAACTGAATTATGAGGGGTTACTTGGAAATAAAATCTCCTGTGTCAGGGGTCAGACACCCAAAAAGCTTGGGAATCTCTGCTCAACGTCATTTGAGGCCCGCGATTCATCATCATGGTGTCCCCCACCTCTTGCTCAAAAGTCAGCAGAGAGAGGCTCCAGCTCACACCTAACGACGACCCTAACGAGGTCAAAACAAACACCCCTCGCCACTTTCTCCTCGTCGCTGTGGTCTTTGCCACCATATGAGCTCACTTAGCTCCTTTGTCTCGCTAATTAGCCACCCGTTTGTGTGCGTTTCCACCGCGTGCAAACATCAAATAATAGCAGATGCCCATGCCCCGTTTGTGTGTGTTCACCGCTATAGATTTGATCTTCTCGGATCTGATGCCGCCCCGGCCCTCCGAGCCCTCCGCCTCTCCGAGGTCCTGCCTTCTGTTCGCCGCTTCTGTTAGCCTCCCACTCCAGGCCTCAGCTGCCAACTGCTCACCCATCCCCGCAAGCCCCACTACACTCCCCCTGCCCCCCCCCCCCACATCCAACAGTAGCTTCCTGGTCTTAAATAATGCACATTTCTGCCTTGCATCCTTGCTTCCTGAAAGGGGAGCAAGACCGCTCACCTGGAGACCAAAGAGTCCTCTCTCCTGCTGCTGGCTTTGGCTCGTAGGCCGCAGAGCCTCCATCTGCTGTTTTATTTCTGCCTACCTGAATTATTCACCACAATTTAGTTGCACTTCAGTCAGGCGCAGACGAGCTGTACGATAAGCCCGGATGTCCTCACAAAGCGCAATGAATTATACAGCGTAAGAGGAATTCAACTCCTCGCACGGACACTTGCCGGACGCTACAATTTGGACACCCGGATTGTGGAATTTTGGCTCAGTTTACGCAAACTAACAGAGGTGGGCATTTTACGAAATTCTGCTGGTCCGAATATCGTCATCCGTCAGTGGCCAGGGTGCCTGTCCAACATTGGTCAGTCCGTCATTTTTTTGTGATGAACTGAATTGTTATCGCCAGTTAGTCCATCAGAAATCCATTTGTGTGTCAGTCGTTCCCCCTAAAAAAAACTCCAGAAAAATGAGCGTCGATGACACTGACGGATTAAAAACCCACTTCCGTCATTCGTCAGTCAGTCCTTTTAGAGGTGTACCGTCCAAACGGACCGGTCCGTCAGTCCGACTGAGGGAATGCTCAGAAAGGTTTCCTTGTCTACATAAAAAAAAAAAATAAGGCAACAAAGTGACAATTCATACAATTTAGTAGATTTTAGTGACTTCAGTTTTGATTAATAACCATTGATTTAATTAAGTAGAATATATACGATAAATTATACAGACATGCTGAGTGAATCCACATCAACTTCACCCGAAAAACTGATTACAATTTACCATGCACCGGAAAAAAAGTAATTCAAATATACCAAACATCAGTCATTTGGATTTATGAATTAATTAGGTGAACGGAATTCATAATAATCTACATCACAGGTGTCAAACTGAAGGCTCGGAGGCCGGATCAGGACTGCCACATCCTTTTATGTATGCCCGCGAAAGCAAATCACGTATGTCAAACTTCCATGAGGCTTGCTAAAATCCGGACCAAAATGTCAAATTGTCATATGTAATAAATAATAACGTAGAGATATTGCAAGCATTTTCTTCCCACGTGATTACAGTAACTGGAACAAATAGTTGAAAATAGGAGAAAAGTAGCGCCTTATAGTCCGGAAAATACAGTACGAAATATCTGGATGATTAGATTTACTACTTGTGTGGGTAAAGTTGAGGCTATCTTTCCAAACATCTGAAAAATAATTAAAAAGTGTGAATGGGAGTTGCCTCTGCAGGAGTCTGCTACCAGGAAATACACTTCAGTACATGACACGGTGAACCTCCTGATATTTATAACGGGAGAGTGAGGACTGCAAGAAGACCAGAGCTGCAGCTAAGAGGCGACTGTGGCGCCAACGTAGGCGCGCGTGTGCGGCCGATTCTCAAATGTTGCAGTCGAGTAGGAATTTTGTAAACGGCTTGGTGTCATCCTGCCCGGATTTGGCCTTCCACGTGAGCTTTCCACATCCTCAAAGAGCTTAAGAAAAAAAAAAAAAAACGTACTGAACATTTCAATTTCCCGTTTGGGATGGAAGACGGTGAAGAGGCGGCGCTGTCCATCTGTCAGGAGGCAGCACTTATAAATATGTCATCAGACGTCCATCCGCTTCTCGTCTGCCATTCAATTGACTCCCCTTGCAATTCGCTGCCCACTCTTCCGCACCACGTGAGTTACAAATGTGACAATCTAATGAAAGCCGTGCTGACTTTCAATCAACCGTGACCAGAAAAAGTGGGAGCCGATGCAAATGAAGTTCGACACCTCTCTGCTGCACAAGTAGAGTCTGGTCTTTTGCACAACCTCTAGACACCAATTCGACGTCGGCCTAGAAGTCATGGCACGGTGACAGTTTGACCCTACTATGAATGATCTCCTTTACTTCTGTGACCCTGGAACCGATTATTACGATTTCCATTATTACCTGTTGTCACAGTTTGACTCTGATACAGATGATTTGTATTTCCATTATTTTTTTCATTTACCCCGGTGACATGTATTGATTATTTCCATTCGTTACTATCGTCGACATTTTTCTCAAAATATGGATTTTTTTTTTTCTATTGACATGATGATTCATATTTCTATTAATAACTACAACAGCGGTTTCATTTGGATTATTCCTATTTTCATTATTTGCGATGGTGACAGTTTGAATCGGAAATAAGTGAAGTGAACTTTTGTAATGGTGAAAATTCAGCACCGGCATCCCATCATCCTCCGAACATGCCTGAGCTGGCCTCAGTAATGCCAACGCCGCCAACCAACCAACCAACCAACCAACCAACCAACCACTCACAAACGCACGCACGCAGGCTATAAATACAGCTCCCATTACTCCCTGTGCTTTGTGAATCAACGGCCACCGCTATTATTCTCTGAGAATTACAACAAATAATAGTAATTACAAGAAAAATAAATAAATAAAAAACACCACCGATGACATCTCCTGCCCGGTGAGCTGAAAAAAATAAATAAAAGCACAAAAATGGAACAACAGCATCATATTTCATGATTTGAAAGGATCTTTTTGGATTGATTTATTCTGCACTAAAAGCATATTCTCCCGTCGCCGTCATCTCCCACGGGAACTCGCCGAAGGGAAGTGCCGGTGACCGGCGTCGGGTGAGACAAAATAGAGACTCAGGGCGCTGAGTTAACTTGACCTTGACAATATCACCGTGAATAAGCGCGCTGAAAAAGTGTTATAAAGTGCTGAGCCGCTGAGAAGCGCAGAACATTGGATGTGTCTGGATCGGTTGCGCCGCATCTATCAACGTAATCGGAGTGTGCAGGGAAATACGAGTGATGCAATCCATCTGAGAAATGCTCAGAAATAAGAGGACGAATAGGGGGGGCCCCCCCCAGGAGACCGTGGAAACCACGCGGCCTCAAACGCATCACTGGCATTGACAAAAACAACAACAATGCAGGAGAGTGAGGGTGTTCTTTGTTTACTCCAAGGCACATACAACTGGGCAGTATAAAACCAGTAAAGGGTCATGCGTTCAAAAAATGGTGCTATTAAAGATCATTTGCATAAACTGGTTAACACATTTTTTTCATCCATCCATCCATCCATTTTCTGAACCGCTCAGCCTCACGAGGGTCGCGGGCATGCTGGAGCCTATCCCAGCTGTCTTCAGGCGAGACGCGGGGTAACTGGTTGCCAGTCAGTTGCAGGGCACAGAGAACAAAACAAGCATTCACCCCTTAGGACAATTTAGAGTGTTCATTCCACCTCCCACGCATGTTTTTGGTATGTGGGAGGAAACCAGAGTACCTGGAGAAATCCCACTCAGGCAGGGAGGACATCACACAGGAAGGCTGGAGTCTGGATTCAAACCGCTGAGATATAGATATAGATATAGATATAGATATAGATATAGATATAGATATACATATATAGATATGTATAGATATAGATATATATATAGATATAGATATAGATAGATATATATAGATATATATATAGAGATATATAGAGATAGAGATATATAGAGATAGAGAGAGAGATAGATAGAGAGAGAGATAGAGATAGAGAGAGAGATAGATAGAGAGAGAGATAGATATATAGATATATAGATAGATATATAGATATATATAGAGATATATATAGATATATATAGATAGATATATATATAGATATATATAGATAGATATATAGATATAGATAGATATATAGATATAGATAGATATATAGATATAGATATAGATATATATAGATAGATATATATAGATAGATATATATAGATAGATATATATAGATAGATATATATAGATAGATATATATAGAGATATATAGAGATAGAGATATATAGAGATAGAGAGAGAGATAGATAGAGAGATAGATAGATAGAGAGAGATAGAGAGAGAGATAGAGAGCTAGAGAGAGATAAATAATATATAAATAAATTATATGTATATGTGTATGATTTTATTGACTAGGGGGAAAAAATAGCATGCTACCTGGCCCCGTGTGGAAAAGTACATGAATTGTAAAATCCTGAATTGACTGTGGCTAATCATTTTTTTTTTTTTGGAAAGCTGAGCTCATTTTCACTGACCACACCCAAGCCTGCTTACCTCCAGACCTGTTCAATCAAGAAATCACTTAAATACAAACTGTCTGATGGATTTATTTCTATTTCCAGTATTTCCCATGGGGGGAAATGGATTCAAAATTTGCACAGATTGGGGATTGGACGGCAATCCTTGAACAATAATCCCAAAAAGCCTCAAGGAGATTGGCTGAAAATTGTTACCAAACAACACGTACTGCTTTGACCTTGGATATCACATTTAGGATAGCTTTAAAAATGAATACGAGTGAGATTGGTTGGAAACTGTGTAATTGTATCTGCTGTTTATCCTTGAGGAACATAACCGGGCTTCTGTCCAGAATGAAATAACATCATTTAATTCTTTCACTTTTTGCAATAAAGCAATTACATAATATCTTTTCATGGTTGAATGCGACGATTTCCAAACACAAATAAAGTGCCAGCAGCTCTTCAGCATTGGCAGCTCCCGCGACTCTTGGCAACAACACAATTCCATAGCGGGGCCATTGTTCCCTAATGAGGGATTATTAGCCCTAATGGCAGCTCAGCATTTGCGGCGCCTTAAAGGTCGTGAGGCGTTTAAAGGCAGACTGGCTCTCGGGCTGTTTGGGTTAAGCGACGGGGCGGGGACGCTGATGGAAAACAGAGTAGTGGCGGCTGATGACGATGAAGAGTAATGCTCTCCGCTTGTTTGCACTTCACCTTCGCGTGGGAAAATTGAGCCCCGAGCACTACACCGACTCCACTTTCAATGCGATCGCACAGCAGAGCTAAAGAAGGCGTGTTATTTCCTATTAGAGATTTGAGAATAATAAAAACACTTTTTGAGTGGGAAAAAAAAAAAAAAAGATCCCTTGATATTGTGTTTAATTCGCTTCTACTCTGTTATACAAGACTAATTATTGCAATTTGTATACTGTAAGTAGTGCGGGCAGTGTTTATTCTGGCTACAATAGATTTTGCTGAAAGAGCAGGAACAAAACTCCTCCAACTGGGCCTGGGACGCTGAATGGAAATGAGCCTTCCAAGAAAAAAGTGCGGCGCTGAGCGCTGCGACACGGGGGAATCA